>NC_092717.1:84139928-84445707 GCF_047496885.1 Scyliorhinus torazame
AGTTTATCAGCTCATGTGCCAAATTTACATGTCGAGGCCCACTACCACACTGCGACCACACATTGTTTCACGGGCTCACCATTGACCTGTCATCTCTGGATGATCAATCATCGCACTTTCCTTTAGCCTGAAATACTTTCTCAGAGCACTCCCCCATCCCAAATGTATATGTGTCTTATGTGAGCTTCTTATATATTCACTGGCCTTCTGCTCCAAAGCAATGTATGAATATCACCTTTGTGTGGATCGCTGACCATCCCTGTGTCATGTGTGGATCTTCCAGCGAAGAAAGATAAAGTGCAAAATTCGGAAGATTTAAACTTTTCTCCATCATACTTGTCGATACTTGATTTTATATAATCGCCTCTAACCTCTGATCCCCAGAGGAGTGACCAAGGAGATACCTCAGAGGATGCGCTGGAAACTGCATAGGAATCTCCTTTGAAGTTTAAACTTCAGATGCGCAAGTACACTGCACTGGGACCCATCTGATACTTAAAATTAAATCGGAGAGTTTGTGTGTTTCTAACTCTCTTACTGGAATAGTAACCCAGGAAAAGTTAGAAGAATTAAAATCACTTTTATCTCCTCGGTAACTATAATGCTGACACCACCCCCCATTCCCCAGCCCCACTAAACCTCCAAAATACTCCTTCCCAACCCCACAGCTACCCCTCCACATGCCTCAACCTATCCCACCACTACCCCAACACATCAATCACCCCAACTCATAATTAAGCTGTTATCCTCAATTACCCTCCAGACCCACTCAACTACACCCCACCCCAGACTACTGCCTCCACCCTCCATCTACCTCCAATTCCCAATTGCCCAACCCATTCCCTGATAGCCCGCCCAGTCCCCAACTACTCCCCCACCACGACTATGCTTCCAAATCTCTGACTAATCTCTCTCACCTGACTACCCCTCCCCCTGACGACCCGACAAACCCCTCAAATATCCCTCAGCCCAGACTACCACACTGACTTCTCCCAATTACCCCCACCCCAACTGCTCTCCATACCCTGACTCTGCCACTGACCCCTCGACCCCCTCCGACTGATCACCCAGCTTTTTTTTTTGACCCATCCAAACCCTCCACTAATCACCACCGCCTGTTTGATAAGTTGGTGATGTTTGGCAGTTAACTGTCCATCACCATTAATTGGTGCATTCTCATGGCAATGCTTCTACCAATAAGACCCAACATGCCAACCAATCAGCATTCATGCAGTATAAAGTTGTTATTTGCCCTGACATTAGTATTCTGGCAATTGTCCTGATGAGAACAGGACGAGAAGCTTTAACAAAATGGTTTTTCTCGGCAATACTTTAAAATGTGGACTACAAGTTAAATTATTGACCTGTCAAAGATTCTCACAAATAGCTGGACCTGTTTTCTGAAATATTACATTGTATATTTCCAATTAAGAGCTCAATAAACCCAGTGGCTATGCTGAATATATGTTCAGTGGATTTTGAACAGCAGGCATAATTTATTACTCGGAAAAAAAAAGGTTGTTTCATGATAGGAGATAAATGTGGTTAATTGAGAATGTATTTTAGCCAATAGACAAGGTGCGGAACACAATATATTAATGCTGTAGATCCTTTGAGGTGCTGTTAACAGTGTTCTGCTGTCAGACATAATGGCCATAATAAGCATACAACTGCCATTCTGTCTTCTGAACCTGTCCTTTAAAATAAAAGCAGCACTGAGCCAATCTGACCTTTTGTTCATTGTTAAAAACATGTAAAGATTTCAAATTGTAGCTGCAAAGTTGACAATATTAGTAGTTTTTAGCAGGCTGACAGATTACATTTGCTTTGTAACAAAATGACTTAATAACCTAATCAATTTACTTTCACGGCCTTCTGGTGCTGATGGGTCCCTTCCGCTAAAATTGCTCTGCCAAATGTCACAAACTTTCCTCATTGCAGTGATATCACCTTCAGACGTATGTATAATGTCATGAGCAAATGCCACTGATCCTCGTGCAAAGCAAGTTCCAGAAATTAAATAAAAGGACAAAAGTAGTGATTTCAGATGATCTGAAGCTATATTTTCTTAGGTACATAAACTTTTCTTCAAAGCAATATTTAGATCAATACAATGATTAAATCGACAATAATGCCATTGGGGACGAATATTGGATGGGCTGTATTGTCAATGTTTCACCCAATCCGATGTCTTTCCTGTAAGCTGGGCAGAAATTGTCCCTTTTAGGGGTCCAACCCCAAAAGAAGCAGCCATGAAAACTGCAGCGCTGAACTCAATGCTCTGTTTCTGATCCATGCAGCACCATTTTCCTGAGGATCGAGTATAATAGCAATTATTGCAGCGTTAAAATAAACTCACACCTCCTGCTTCCCTGCAGACCCAACATGATCAGCCCTGATTCATCTACATTGATCTTCCAACTGTTCTGACAGTTCAACACAATTATTTGATCTTATGTCTTCCCCTTAATGTGATTCTTCTCACGTACAATACCAAGACTGTATATTGAAATGAGGTTTCATCTCACCAAAGCTCCAGGTGCCAACATAATGGTGATCATGACAAACAGTTTAACCTGATGCTTCCTGTCTGGCCAAGGTCATCACACACACCAGGACATAGCAGTCAGCAGGCTGCCTCTGCACTTGCTGCGGCGGATATTGGAGCTGCACTAAGGTGGAGTGGTCGGGTCAGGAAAGTTAAAAAGTTTTGATGTCACCTCATGGTCACGGATACTCTAAATTGCACCTTTTGCAAAATATTTCATGGATATGTGAATGTAATGATCAAATGAAAGCATTTTGGTTTGGATTTTTGCAATCTTCTTATTCTGAGATTCAACCTTCCTCACACTTAGATTGTCCACTTTTAAGATTAACATTCATGTGATGTCGACCTCATTCCAAATTATTACTGGACCTTTATGTGTTGTCAGGGAGACGTGCGTTATTCTTTATTCAGAGTGCATGATGGTTGAGTTCTCACTTGTTAATCCTCAAGAGATAGAAATGGCTGAGGAGGGCTCATCAGATATATGACTATGTCCGTACTTCTTATGCAGCAGTGTTTACATGTTACATGGGAAGCATCCAGCCTCAACTCACATCGCTATTCTTCTTTGCTAACCATTAAGCTGACAGAGTGAGCACATTACCAGGACACCAATGACTACAGCTAAGGTCTGACCCTAGTGAGATATTGGAACCTCAGGCCCAAATGTGAATGCAGGAACTAACCTCTCAGTGATGGTTTGGCTACTCCCTCAGATGTCATGAAATGACCGAGAGTGCTAGAGGAGATTTCTTTTGATGATTGGATTTAGTTTCATTCCTCTTGGAATCGTTCAGCTATTAAGGTATCGCAGGCTCACCTCCCCACGTTTCCTATCGTCCATGACATCAGGACACTCACGTTGTCATTCAGCATCCCCCTGGGCTTCATGCACCTTCTCATGTTGATCTTCTGAGGAGGGTTCCTGCTCCTTTAGTTCACTCTCAGGCAAGACCTCGCCCCTCTGCATAGCCAGATTCTGAAGGGCAATGTGACCATGAGGCAAACCCTCTCCAGTGTATATTGCAGAGAGCCACCTGAGCAGTCGAGATATCTGAATCACATCTTCAGCAGTCCTATGGTCTGCACTGTGAGCGAGAGCGTGGTGTCATGAGCAGAGTTGTAATTTCCTTGACTGGAGTCTGAGGGTGACATACCAGAGTCATTAGCCAGTGTTTAAGTGGGTAGCCTTAACCCCCAGCAACCATCCCTGCAGAACCTCTGGTCCCTCCAAGATCCCAGGTATCTGGGAGTGTCTGAGGGTGTAGGGGTCATGGCAACTCCCAGGAATCCGAGCACAAATATGCAGGATGTGCTTTTGATGCTCACACACCAGCTGCAGACTGATAGAATGGAAGCCCTTGTGGCTACTACCAGGGAGCTCATGTAGCCACATGTGTACAGTCTATTGCTCCCTGCACTCTTGGGAACTGCGAGAAAGCTGAAAAGTCTCTGAATCTCTGAGCCTGTCTATCCTCATCCAGAGAAAAGTTCACACAATGATGGGTACTCCTGTAAAGGGCATGGGCCACACCCTGAATGTACCAATGTGTTGCTGACTGTGAAGTGCCGCACAGGTCCCCAGTTGCTCCCTGTAAACCCAGAGGTAAAGAAATTGAGTGCTGCCATCACCTTCAAGGCCAGTGGCAGGGGAAACCCTCCAAACCCATGTGGCATCAGGTCTTTTTGGAGGGTGCAGCATATGTGGTATCAGATCTTTGGACTGGTGCAGCCTTTCCTTGCACTGCCTCTCACTCATTTGTAGAAAGGGGGCTCGTGGACCATACACCCTCTGTGTTGCCAATCACCTCTGTTGTCTGGGTCTCTGTTCTTCAGCCTCCTGTTGATGCTCACACTCCAACTGGCCTTGTCCCACATGCAGTGCCTCCTGCTGGAGCTGCATGCACAAATTCCTTTCCCTCCTTCGCCTCATGCCTCAAGTTAGTTCCCTGGACTATTGGGTCCATTCTCACATTTTCCTCCTCTCTGAAAAGAGATATTGAAACCCAGAATAGTTAAAAGGTGTTATGTACAAAGGTGTGAATGATCGGCTCATGGAAGAAGTTGGGCAGCTAAGCTTTGGCACCTCAGATTGCATTTTTCCTCATGCTGCCTCACCGCTGGGACCCTAGCACACACAGAGGTGAGCACCATTCCATCCCACAGATGGTACATCTGGAGCCCTGTGGCGGGAGGTGAGAACTAGTAATTTACATCATTGAACCAATGTGGTCTGAACTCCGCCCAATGATTGGGCATCGTTATGATCACTCGTTTGCTCATGGTGAATGAATGGAAGCCGATTGGCACTGATAATGGTCTTAATTGTTAACCCATGTCCCCCCTTCACTGATGGGACAGCATAATTGATGCATCTGTGCCACCTTCACTGTACCCACCATGCTGCAAGGCTGCATTACCAACTTCCATGATGTAGCTCTTCCAAATTTGATGTGAGCTTGTTTAGTTGTGCCAATACCTTTTGAAAACACAAAATTAGAAATATGGCTTGCTGTTGCTCCCTGGGCAATGGGTTCATAGAACGTAGAAAATAGAACATTACAGCGCAGAACAGGCCCTTCGGCCCTCGATGTTACGCCGACCTATGAAACCACTCTAAAGCCCATCGACACGTTTCCCTTATCGTCCATATGTCTATCCAATGACCATTTGAATGCCCTTAGTGTTAGTGAGTCCACTACAGTTGCAGGCAGGGCATTCCACGCCCTTACTACTCTCTGAGTAAAGAACCTACCTCTGACATCTGTCTTATATCTATCTCCCCCCAATTTAAAGCTATGTCCCCTCGTGCTAGACATCACCATCGGAGGAAAAAGGCTCTCACTGTCCACCCTATCCAATCCTCTGATCATCTTGTATGCCTCAATTAAGTCACCTCTTAACCTTCTTCTCTCCAATGAAAACAGCCTCAAGTCCCTCAGCCTTTCCTCATAAGATCTTCCCTCCATACCAGGCAACATTCTGGTAAATCTCCTCTGCACCCTTTGCAATGCTTCCACATCCTTCCTATAATGCGGCGACCAGGATTGCACACGCAATACTCCAAATGCGGCCGCACCAGAGTTTTGCACAGCTGCAACATGACCTCATGGCGCCGAAACTCAATTCCTCTACCAATAAAAGCTAACACACCGTACGCCTTCTTAACAACCCTCTCAACCTGGGTGGCAACTTTCAGGGATCTATGTACATGGACACCGAGATCTCTCTGCTCATCCACACTGCCAAGAATCTTACCATTAGCCCAGTACCCTGTCTTCCTGTTATTCCTTACAAAATGAGTCACCTCACACATTTATGCATTAAACTCCATTTGCCACCTCTCAGCCCAGCGCTGCAGCTTATCTATGTCCCTCTGTAACTTGTAACATCCATCCGCACTGTCCACAACTCCACCAACTTTAGTGTCATCTGCAAATTTACTCACCCATCCTTCTACGCCCTCCTCCAGGTCATTTATAAAAATGACAAACAGCAGTGGCCCCAAAACAGATCCTTGTGGTACACCACTAGTAACTGGACTCCAGTCTGAACATTTCCCATCAAACACCACCCTTTGTCTTCTTCCAGCTAGCCAATTTCTGATCCAAACTGCTAAATCACCCTGAATCCCATGCCTCCGTATTTTCTGCAGTAGCCTACCATGGGGAACCTTATCAAACGCTTTACTGAAATCCAGATACACCACATCAACTGCTTTACCCTCATCCACCTGTTTGGTGTTGCTCTTATTAGCCTTAGCTTTATTAGCTCTGATGATGTCACCTTTGCTCACGAGTCGGCAGGTATCTTTCTGATACCGCCACGTGGTTCAAGCTCGAGTTATGATTAATAAGTCAGCACACCGCTTAGTAAGATTGAAATCAACGGTCATTTATTATGTACAGCAATAAATACTTACACAATAATCCTACTTTCTATATCACTACCTACTTAACTTTTGGGGATGGCCCACCAGGTCAGGGAAACAAATGGTTTATCGAATTGGGTCTGGCCTGCGGGATTCAAAAGGCTGATACGGGTCGATGGCTAGGAGTCTCTATCGGGTCGCGATCGCTGGAGTCAAACTTACAGTTTCTGGTCGATGTTCTTGCGAAGGTTGCAAGCAGGAGAAGAAGGGAGAGAGAGAGAGATCTGAACTTGGCTCCTCAATTTATAGGGCCCAGGGGCTTCCCGCCTCCTGGGGCGGCCCTTGACCCTGAGTCCCAAGTGATTGGACTTGTTCCCAATCACTGGGTTCGATATGCTCCAATAATGGGGCGATTCCTCGATCGGGGGGTGATCGTTCGCCTGTCTTTGTTTCGGCCACTGCAGGCGCCGACAGGTCTGGCCCAGCATTCAATCGCTAATATGTTGCAATTGTTCCCGGGGATAGCCGATTAAACTGCAGATGTCTGTGTTGATGTGCTGCTAATGGTCGCAGGTATCGGTCTGTGCCGACTTCCCCAGAGCCGAATACGCTATTCTGTCTGCAGCTGTCCGTATGTGCCCTGTTGGCTGCTTTTCCCATCAGCCTTTTCGGTTAGCCATTTTATATCGGGTTTTGGCCAAATTAACCGGGAATCAGCCATTTTAGGTGGCTACATTGGTCACCTTCTCAAAGAACTCAATAAGGTTTGTGAGGCACAACCTACCCTTCACAAAACTGTGTTGACTATCTTTAATCAAATTATTCCTTTCCTGATGATTATACATCCTATCTCTTATAAACCTTTCCAAGATTTTTCCCACAACAGAAGTAAGGCTCACTGGTCTATAGTTACCGGGGTTGTCTCTACTCCCCTTCTTGAACAAGGGGACAGCATTTGCTATCCTCCAGTCTTCTGGCACTATTCCTGTAGACAAAGATGACTTAAAGATCAAAGCCAAAGGCTCAGCAATCTCCTCCCTAGCTTCCCAGAGAATCCTAGGATGAATCCCATCCGGCCCAGGGGACTTAACTATTTTCACACTTTCCAGAATTGCTAACACCTCCTCCTTATGAACCTCAAGCCCTTCTAGTCTAATAGCCTTAATCTCAGTATTCTCCTCGACAACATTGTCTTTTTCCTGTGTGAATACTGACAAAAAATATTCATTTAGCACCTCTCCTATCTCCTCGGACTCCAAGCACAACTTCCCACTACTGTCCTTGACTGGCCCTACTCTTACCCTAGTCATTAGTTTATTCCTGACATATCTATAGAAAGCTTTAGGGTTATCCTTGATCGTATCTGCCAAAGACTTCTCATGTCCCCTCCTGGCTCTTCTTAGCTCTCTCTTTAGGTCCTTACTAGCTAACGTGTAACTCTCGAGCGCCCTAACTGAACCTTTGTGTCTCATCTTTACATAAGCCTCCTTCTTCCTCTTGACAAGTGTTTCGACTGCTTTAGTAAACCACGGTTCCCTTGCTCGACCACTTCCTCCCTGCCTGCCAGGTACATACTTATCAAGGACACGCAGTAGCTGTTCCTTGAACAAGCTCCACATTTCCATTGTGCCCATTCCCTGCAGTTTTCCTCTCCATCCGATGCATCCTAAGTCTTGCCTCATCGCATCATAATTGCCTTTCCCCCAGATATTTCTCTTGCCCTGCGGTATATACCTTTCCCTTTCCATCACTAAAGTAAACATAATTGAATTGTGGTCACTATCACCAAAGTGCTCACCTACCTCCAAATCTAACACCTGTCCTGGTTCATTACCCAGTACCAAATCCAATATGGCCTCGCCTCTCGTTGGCCACTCTACATACTGTGTCAGGAAACCCTCCTGCACACATTGGACAAAAACGGACCCATCTAAAGTACTCGAACCATAGCGTTTGCAGTCAATATTTGGAAAGTTAAAGTCGCCCATAACAACTACCCTGTTACTTTCGCCCCTATCCAGAATCATCCAGGGTTCTGAGCCCTGGGTGATTAACCTGGACCATGTCCACTGTAGCGGCTCCAACAAGTGAGTAGGTAGGCAGTTCAAGAAGTAGCCACACAGGCCAGCTTTGCAGTCCTCCCAAACCTCACCATATCCCTCCCTGACAGAACTGATCTTACTTGTGATTTTGGACGATGCCATTTTCCATGTGTGTTGAGATCGCGGTGCTTCATCTGTATTGGAGGTACGAATTTGACCCTTCACTGCCCACGTGCCTCTGATCTACCTGAAGCCTCACCATGTGCAGGTAGAGGAGTTTCAACCTCTTGTTCTCCAGCCTCCCCACTAACCTTTGATCCTGTCATTGTGATGATTAATATTGACACACTTCTCCCTAGCCTATCACCTGCAAGGTGCTCATGCCACACATGGACCTGTACCCACACCATCTGGATGTTCTGTGCACCGACACTGACAGGGGTTTTTCCTCCACCTCATGAGAGCTTCACAAACACCCTCCTCCCAGTATTAGATGTTCCCTATCTACAGGCTGCAGATGCCCTATGTGACCATCACCATGTCCCCTGCAGCCCAGTACAGAGCCTGCCATCACAGGGACATTGATTGTAGGGCAGCCCTGAACACAAAGCTGTGTATTTATCCTTTGAAGCACACAGCCCTTGCCCCTCCCTGCAGCTGGGGTACATCATGCTTCCAATGATTACTTCTGCTGCATGGCTGCTGCTCTCCAGCACTGTCTCATTTCTCTGACTTCAGACTGAGGTTCACATAGCCCCTTGGCTGCCGCACATCAATGACTCCTTTCCATTTTGCAGCGGGCATGTCTGCACTCTCTGAATCCTGTCTGCCAGACCCTGAACTTAAACGGGAGCCTTGATATGGTTCTTGTTTTCAAAGAGGACTATGGACAACAGTATCCTTCACAAAGCACTGCAGTTCCCACCTGTTTAATGTTCATGCAAACCATCCCTAACATGCCACACTAACAGTCACCCATCCCAATATCTGCAGTCTGCTTTCAACCCCTTCCAGTAATGCATGTGCTATACATTTGATCCCCTTGTTTGTCTGCATTTCATGCAGCCTTGTCTGGGTTCAGCTTCGCTCCCCTCAATCTTCCCCCTGCCTTTCATTGTTCAACCTCTTCATCCACCTTCTTGCCTCTTTGTGTGCCATTGTGAGCTCTCACGCTTAACCACCCCCACCTTGCACATTGCCCTCCTTCCACATTGCCCCCTAGTCTTCACTCATCTTCGGCAAGCCACATACCACATCCTGCTTTACCTAGCACTCCAACCCCAGTTTAACTTTGGAGCTTTGTTACATGAGTTGCACAACACACTGCTGTCCAGAACAATGCCACTGGGAGGAAGGAAACCCCTGTACTCTCCAACACCAGGTGCGATACTGATCTGAGACGGTGACACAGGAGGATCCATGTGTCCAGCAGTCGGGTGTTGTCCATGTGGGTCAGCTCGGCATGGAGATGGAGGGCAGGAACTGGTTTGATCGAATACAGTGGTGACCAGTGCATCGGGAGCAGTGCTGCATTATGGCAGGTAGGCTTTGCTGCACTCACCTAAAGTTTTCTGGTGAACTGAGGGTCACTTTGTGCACACCACTTATTATCAGTCGGGTTTGAGACTAATGTGATTTTCCACTGGCGTGAGACAAGATTGGAAGGCCTGACAAGATGTCAGCAGACAGCTGGTTTAATGTGCATTCATGGGAAGACCAACCCGCCATTAACCTGCCCACCATTAGGGGAATTGCGACGTGACTTTACGCCAGCGTATTTTCAACTTTTTTGGCTCCCTTTAGTCTCTGCACCTGCCTGTCACCAACAACCCCGAAGCCCGCATTCCCCCCGCCCCACACCTCTCCACCCATGGGAGAGGTGAGATACTGGTCATTGTTGTTTAAAATAAAAATTTGGCAAGTTTCCTTTTCTTTGTGTCAGGAATGTTCCCTCTTCTATAGAGTAGCAATATATTTTATTAATTGACTATTAATTATGCAAACAATTGTGATGTTAGAGAAGGTGATTAGTCAGGAATTACCTCATATTTAAAAAATTATTGCCTCCTTAATAAACACTGGCAAAATAACACTATGTTTAAATCACCTTCATCCTTTTGGTGTGTAACTTATTTGCACTGCAATAAATAGAACTAGAAATGGTCGCACATACGTATTGAATTATTTACAATTTGCATGTTGGACCACACACAAAATGAATACTTGGGTTTGCATAACACTCGTGTCTGACATCGACCAAGTTTGAGAAAAGAAGACTTCTCTTTAATTACACATGCGAAAAGTCATGTTTAAGATAGATTGGAAGCTTCCCAATGAAGATTTATGATGAGCAATTTCAATGGAAGGAGCCCAGCAGGGATGTTTAACTCTCAGATTATAAATGATGTCTCTGAAAAGCACAAGAGGCTATATTCACCATGTTCCTTGCTCGTGTTATTTTGCTGAAGCAGAGGAACTATCAGCTTGAGAAACTGATTAGATAAAGATCTGGTAATTTATTAGCACGCATCTGCTTCTCAGTGCAGCAGCCTGTATCTCAAACATGACATTAAAATGACTCACAGAGACCATAGCCACCTCAAATAAGTGTTTTGTTCATCTGGGATATCATAGGCATATTATTATTTATAATTGAAAACGTGCCTTCTTGATGGCATGCAATTAACAGGTAGCAACTCAGATGTGCGGTGAATGTTATAAAGAATACTTTTTGTCAATACATTTATGGAAAACTATTGTATAATTAAGTCTAGCTGCAATAATTATTGATTTCCTTCTCAGGATTGCATTGAGGTTTCAAGCATTTAATTAAAAACATCACAATGTGTACCAAGGCACCATTTAGAATTAAAGTAGTTTTCATTAAGGCCTGCCCTCGGTGACAAGGACCCAGGGCAGCTGTCAACGTGCCTTTGCACAGTATTATATTTAAGTAGGAATAATTATATATACTCAGCTTTTAAAATTGTTTTACTTTGTGAGGGGGAATATGATAGTTGAGGTTTAAAGCATTACCTTGGAAAATGCATTATTTATGAACTGCTTGGAATGGCTCTATGAATTTTTTTTAAAAAATCTGAGCAACTTTTCCAGTTGAATAAATATTTTCAGTTCGATATATTTTGTTTGGAGGATGAAGTTCAGTTTAGACTGGAAGATTTTAAAAATGCTTCAAAGCTTTTTGATTGCCACAGAAATTGAGTCTGCTAACTGTTCACAAAGAATTGCATCCAACAGATTCATTCAAACAGATTCTTTCACATCAGCTACATATTTAAATGTACCAAGGATTTCCTGAGAGTCACCCATGCTCTGCTGTATCGCCAGAAAGTGCAATAAAATCACCATTAACATGTAAACTCAGATTTTGTGGCACTGTGGGGCAATGGCAGAGCTGGCAGCAATGTGGGGAAATGTCCAGTATGTATAAAGCTAATTTGAGTACCTCCTTCCTGCTGCTCAGGTTCCAACTTTGGGAAGCGAAGACGTGGGATTATTTCCCCCTGTGTCATTCATGATACCATGATATAATGGCAGAACACAAATACATCTGAACCAGAGTGGGACTAATATATTTGTGGGTGGGTTTGTTAGTGCTGTTGGGAGGATTGGTGTCCATTTGATCGTGCGAGAGCCGCTGGCGATGCTTGATGCTTGAAATGCCTCACGAGGTCCAATGGGATCTCGTGAGCTATCGCACTCTGGATCCCTCCCTCACTGGGCTCATTTAAATATATGTTTGCCGGATTCTCCCGGTGCCCGGACTTAACAGCCGCACCTGGGAGATCTCACCAGGGCGCCATTTATTACTAGGCCACACAAACGTGGAACAGGCGTATCAGCACCTTGGGGTCTCCCTGGCCATTGGAGATCATTGGATGGCCGAGGACAGGGCAGGATGGCATCCTGACACTCCTTCTGGTAGCCTGGCACCCTGACACTGTCATCCTGGCAGTGCCACCCAGGCACCCTGGCAGGGTGGCACTCCAGCCTTACAGGGGCACAATCAGGGTGCCAGGCTGGAAAGGGCAGGAAGATTGGGGCAGTTTTCCAAAATGGCGCCCTGATCTGCGAGGAGCCTTTTCTCACCAGCAGGAAGTCACTCTAGGTGCAGCCTCGACAGAGAGAAATTCCCCGAGATTTATAAAGAAGGCAAATTCACTTGGGACACAGGTAATTTGATAAGGTGGATTCAAAATTAGCTTAACTGTAGGAGACAGAGGATGATGACAGAAGGCTTTCCTGAAATCTATGTAAACTATATCAACTACACTACTCTCATTTCCACACCTGGTCACCCCCTTAAAAGATTTAGGACACGATTCAACTAAAACACTTCGATGTCCATTTTTGGGTGCGTTTCAATGGTGCTGTAACGTTTTTCAGCCTCGTATATGTGAGGTGATACACTTTGGAAGGAGTAATTTGACAAGGAAGTATTCAACGAACAGCATTACACTGGGAAGTTCTGAGGAACAAAGTGATCTCTGCACTGTAGGAACTCCATGTTTCTATTCTGACCTGTGAGGAGGATAGTGTAGAACTTCAAAAGGACATAGACAAGTTGGTGGAATGATTGGAGAACTGGTAAATGAAATTTAATGCAGAGAAGTATCTCATTTTGTTAGGAAAAATGCAGAAAGACAATATAAAATAAAGTATACACTTCTGAAGATAACACAGGAGCAGAGTAACCTGGGGCTGATGTGCAGAAATCATTGAATGTGACAAAATGGGGTGAATGCATGGTTAATATTGCTTGCAGCATCCTGGGCTTTGTCAATAGGAGCAGAGTACAAAAGCAAGGAAGTTATATTAATCCTGTACAAAGCACTGGTTCAGCTTCAACTGGAGTATTGCATCCACTTCTGGGCAACATTCTTCAGGAAGGATCTTTAGGCATTAGGGACATACAGAAAATAATCACAAAAATTGTTCCAGAGATGAAGAATTTATCACAAGGACTGTTGATGTTCAGGATAAAATGGTCCACCACTTACTTTATACAGCAACTAGGGATGGGTAAGAAATTGCATGGATCATTTGTATAATGAGGTAGCCTGCATCCACATACAGCAAGACCTGGACAACCTCCTGGCTTGGGCTGCTTTGTGACAAGCAACATTTATCTACTTAATTATTAGACAATTGCCAACCCTAGCAAGAGAGTCAAATCACTTGCTCTTGGCATTCAATTTACCAGAATTGAATCGGAACTACCCCCCCCCCCCCCCCCCACACACACACACCTAATATCAACCTCCTCCTTGCCATACCATTGATCAGACATCATAATAGCATGTCTGTTTGAGCAGTTCAGAGTCTAGGCACTCTTTAGCAAGTGACTCATTTCCTGATGCCCCAGCTACCAGGCACAAGTCAGGCCTGGATAAGTGCAACTGTAGAAAGAAGCATGATACCATCCAGGAAACAGTAATCTACTTAACTGGCAGTTCACCCACCACCTAAACTATTACTCCCTCCAATACCAGTGCACTATTGCTTCAGTGCGTACTACCTACAGAATGAACTGCAACAACTCACCAAGGCTTCTCCAACAGCATGTTCTAATGTGCACAGGCCAAAGGAACACCATTGCCTCCAAGTGCCCCTCAACAACACACCATCCTAACATGGACATGTGTTTCCAGTTGTCCATCTTTGCTGCATCAACATCTTGGAATTTCCTACCCCAATAGCACTGAGTGCATCCTCACCACATGGATTGCTGCAGTCCAAGAAGTATCACCACCACCACCTTCTCAAGGGGAATTAGGAATGGGAAAATAACTAATGGCTTTGATAGAAACATGCCAGAGCACAATCGATTTTTTAAAACAGCTATCCCATGACCTAATTAATCAAAATAACGTCCTTTACAGGTTAATTTTGATGGTGGTGCTAGCTGCTTGACATTATGGTCAAACATGCAAACACACAGACTCGGAGTTTTTACTCCAATTATAACTGTTAGAGTACGAGCAAGTAAAAATGAAAATTTAAGCACATCAGTAACAGATTCTTAAAAGAAACCACTGAGGTGAATTTGCTTGAGGTATTTCCCTTCTCAATATAATTGTGTTTTCTGCTGAAGATTTATTTGCAACTGTTCCTTTCATAGTGCAGGAGAAATAATGAGGAAATTCACCTGGCATATTGAAAGGAAAGGAAAGGGTCTGCAGGACCAAAGTGCTGTATTTGGGAATAATGGAAGAGCAGAGCTTACCGCCAGAAAGCTGGTATAAAATGACTTGCGGAATTACTTTGTGACAAACACTGTGAAAGTCAGTATATTTATCATTATTGGTTAATTTTAGTCACTTGATATTGATTTATTAGGTTATAGTCAGATTGTGATATCCACCTCTATTCAAGGCTGCTCAACAAGTTATGTAGACTCACAATTGTTTGGTAGTTCAAAAACCTGAGTATTGCTGTATTCATCAGGACTCACTCGCAGTGTAGTGCATTTGCTTGGACTGAAAGCTATATATATATATGAATACACAGGGCCCTGTTCTTTGCAGATAGAAAGAATGTGTACACATTACGCCTGTTTAGTAAAACAATTTAAGTCACAGCCATTTGCAGATTTCAACATGTTTCCTTTTTTTAGCAATACTTATGTACACTCATTAATTTACAAAGCAATGTAGCGATACTTGGCGGAATCTTACCAAAAAATGACAAAGTAACAGTCCTAGCGAGAAAAACAGAATGAATCCTGCTGACTGAGTCGCCAAATTTTACGCCTCTTAAAGAAAGGATTTTATCCCCACGTCTGTCATGCTGCACTCTTGATGCCCTCCCGCTGATTCGCTCGCCGCAGAGAAACTTAATCACTGCAATTACTGGGGAGCTCCATATAAATGCTTCCTCAGCACTGACCAGTACTTATTTCAGTTCTGTGAGAGGGGATGACAACAGGAAAGCAAGCACCGCATTTCATGGAGGGAGCTCTGACCAGACTCCTGGATGGTGTGCAGTAGAGGTGGGAAGTCCTGTACCTGTAATCTGGGAAGCGGCCTACCAGCAAGGCTTCCACCCGCCTGGGAGGCATAAGCTGCCTTTGTGAGTGCCAGCCCCCTGCAGAAGAGTACAGGACAGCAGTTCTGGAAGATGAATGACCTTCTTTGCATGGCCAGGGTATGTCTGCCACCTCCAGTCTATCACAACACCCACTCACCCACCCCTTGTACCTCCAAGGAGGTCTCTGAGCCAACTACCTCACATGTTGCCCACAAGTGACGAGACCCTCCTCTCTCCTCCCCCCCCCCCCCCCCATGTCCCCACACACCTCAATCTTAAATATGCTCCTCACATCCTTCCTCCTGCTCCTATCCCATGCATGCCACTCCTCAACCATTTGAATTGGCAAGACTTCCACCCACATTTACCCCATCTGTGTCGCCGCAAGACAAACTCAAACACAACCAGTGTAAGAGGGTGCAGCCATCCAGTGTCATGTGGGAGCTCCGGAATCTGACCCCCCATGAGGAAAGAGCCCTTGAACTGGCCGGGGAGGAGCCTGACCATGCCTGCGCAGATGAAGAAGTGGGGGCAGCGAGCAAAAGTGAGAACCCTGAGGACAAGCAGTCATTCCTCAAGGCTCATGTGAGTATACATTTTGTATAATTTATCCCCCATGATGTACTAATGCCATCCCCTTCCCTTGCAGGGCAATCAGACGAGCAGCCCAGACCATCTTTGTGCCCCCTGGAATCACCAGACCCCAGCAGTTCTGAGGGATACTTCCTGGTTATAACCATTAAAAAGACGTCACATCTGTCACCCACACCCTCCACCAGTGCAGATACACACCAGGATCTCTGATTTGAAGGAGGCTATAGATAAGAGCTCATCTTGCATCTCTAAACTCCATGATAAGGCTGCTCACTGGCAAGCCACATTCAGCTGTCTGTCAGGCAAGAGTCAGACATATCGCTGAGGAAGAGAGGAGCTCCACTCTTTCTTCAATGCAAGTCATCATCATTCTCTTCCACAGACCAGTCAATGGCTTTAGATTCCTAACCATGGTATTGGGATCCATCAAAGAAACCAACTGCTGGCACCGCAAATATCCTTATGCCTTGTTCTGCTCATCCCCAAACCTAAAGCCTATGAGGGCATCCCTTCGCTGTCTCTGCTGTTACTCTATCGCTATGAGTAGAAACGCCAACTCGTCTGATAGGGACATCAAGCTTATTAGTGTCCTCCAAGCCAAACTGCAGCAGGTCGTCCCACAAAATTCTGCAAGCATCCTCACTGGACAGATCCAGAGAGCAAAGGGCAGCGTAGAAACTTGGATTTCCGCCACTTTGTCAACCCCCTCGCATACTCCTGACTGAAGATACACACGTGAATCACGCCCACGTCTCACCATCCCATCAAGGGGGGAAAGCTTCCCCACTTCTTCTCCAGCTGGCCCAGAAGCAACAAAATGAGCCCAGAAAGTGTTCTTCCTCCAGCAACAGGTTGTTGATGTCCCAGTGTGCGGACCCCACCCGAGTGCAGTGCGGAATGAGTTTGGCCCACACCGTCCAAGCGTGCCATCTGCTACACAGGAGCCGCCAGAACACAGGATACATATGCCCTTGAAATGTAAAGGAGGTTGATTCTGGATGCTTCGACTCCAGGCTTCACATAAGTCAGGAGTCAGGATGGAGAAGTCACTAGACGTCCACCAAGTCGAGGGACCTGACCAGGTCCTCAACTTCACCACCGCCAGCGTGCAGTGCTGGGTGCTGAGGTCGCCCCTTGTCCCTGTCGTGTTGGGTGTTCTGATGCACAAATGATCCAACACGGCTGTAGATGGTACAACTCTGTTTTATTGTCTAAACAACTGTAACAACTAACTACTGGCTTGGGTACGGGTTCACCAGCTAACTTGTGGACACAGCCCTATCACTATCTTAGTGAGGCACTCAGCACATGGTGTATGTCTGAGTGGCACGCTGTGAGCTCTGTGCTCTGAGCTATCTCCTGGTAGAATGAGCGGGAACTGTGGTGTTCCCTGTTTTATAGTGCGTGTGCTCTCACTGGTGATTGGCTGCAATGTTATGTGTGTGCTGATTGGTCCACGTGCCTGTCCATCAGTGTATGTGTGATTGCACCATGATATGCTGATGTGGATAACATGACAGTGCCCACCTTTGCCCTCCTCACCCCGATTTCCACCCGCTTTGGGCCTTAATTTAGTCTTTTCCCCCAGTCTGCGGTCATACCTGGACCGGGGTTCCCACATCAGAGTGAGGCAGGGTCCAGTGCCAGGTGCTGAGGTGCCATCTGGACCAGGATCATACACGAACACGAAGCCAGGTCCGGAATTTTCATTTCTCCTCCAAGCCGGCTTGTTCTGCTGTCTGGGGATTGTTTGAGGGTTGAAAAATAAGGGCAATTTTTGTGTGTTTTGTCTTCTTCAATGCTTTCTTTCCCTGCGAACATTCCTCCCCTACCTTGTCGGCAGCTGTGGTCCCATTTGCTGTCGGCATCATTCCCTCTTGGGGGGGGGGGGGGGGCGGGGAGGAGGAGGAGTGGTTTTCGGGGGAGGTGAGGCGGTACCAGCTGTGGCCGCCCGGGTGTCCTCAGTGGCCTTGGAGGCGGAGCAGTTCTTCCTGACATGCCCCACCCACTTAAGGGCATGGCACCGCACTCCCTAAAGGGCATGGTACTGAACACCGTCCGCAGACCAAAAGACACGGTAGGCAGCCCATTCGTGGTTAACGTCAAAGCCTCCCCCCGGGCACTCATCCCAGGTCAGGCGAACAAAAAGCTGTTGCTGGAAGGAGTAAATTTGCCAGAGGGAGGCTTCCTTCAGACCGAGCAAGGTCGGCGCCACCACAGACCGTGCCCCCCCCAGTAGATGGAGGTGGGGAAGGAGGAGCTCAGTGGGGATGAAAGGTGGCCCCTCAGAGAGGATGAATCTCTGGGCAGTGACCTCAAGGGGGTCCACCACAAGGAAGTACCACCCACTGTGAGCCCTTTTCCAAGGTGAGGTGGATCGCCTTCTACGTCTCCAGAAAAAAGACGCTTTGCCGTACATATTAGGGGCTGGGACAAAGGTCGAGGGGCCAACCACCCGGGCCATTACCTTTAGACAAGCCTGGTGGGGTAAGTGTAGCACTTCACCCCTGGCTTTTGTGTTAATAATTTAAATGTTGTTGGGGCCATGGGAGCAGTGGAGGCCTGGGAAGCCAGCCCTCCTGCATATGTGATCCTGGAGGGCCCCGCCACTGGCGAAGGTGGTGTTGCCATCTAGGTGTTGCTACACGCCCTCCTAGTGATTGTTAGAGTTATATATAATTGTATGCAATGGCAGGGTGAGTAGGCCACCCAGGTGTTGCTTATGAGAAGGAAGAGCAAGGTGGTCCGTACTCCCTTTGTCTCTCTCAGCAGCCACCATGCCTAGTTCACGATTTTTGAGAGCAGACATGGACTGCATCATCGGGAACTCGGCCTATCGGAGGTGGAGAATCGCGGGTGGGCCCACTAATGATATACAAACCTGTTTACACTACGTGCAGCGTGCGTCGCATTGACGTTGTTTACTAGGAGACAGAGCATCGCGATTCGGCGTCAAATCGCGCCTGCCACTATTTCAGCATCGGGAGCTATTCTCCGCCCGATCGCACGCCCCGATTTTGACTTTGGCTGATGGAGAATCTCAACCACAGTCTCTCTCCTCACTTCGCCGCGATAACCAAGCAAACCAAATACAGAGGTTAGACCTTCTGAGCGGAATCTTACAAAAACAGGCAAAGTGTCTCTCCCTAAAATGGTATCTTGAGCCTCATCGGAAAAAAGTGAGTGAGCTTGGTCAATAGCGTCACTCTGGTGAGGCACGGACCGTTAGCGCCGCGAAATGGTTTCAAATGTATTGGCGTGCCCTTTTTAAAGGGCACCCCAACCAGCGCTGCAGCAAATGGTGCCCAGGCCACATCGCAGAGATCTCGGGCCTCTCCCCGAAAAATGTTCATCACCAGCAGGTCGGCCCACCCCAACAGTCATCATTAGAAAATCCTCCTCTCCGCCCCTCCCCCAACAGTTATTGACGGCAGATCCCACATATACAATGTCCACCAGCCCCGCCGTGCCCCCTCCCCCCGCCCACCCACCACACATATACCCCCCTACCCCCCCAGGGGCTCCAGTTAGGATCCTGCCCTGGCAAAGCCTTCGGGCACTGGTTGGAATTGCCACATTGGAACTTCAAGGTTGACAATGCCAACCTGTGCCAGGGCAATGCACTGGGCATGTCCTTCTCTCTTCCGGGAGCAAATTATATCTCTGCGCCCATGGAGGGCTACTTCAACTACCGCACAGACTTGGTGTAAACTACCGGCAGACTTGGGCGGCACGGTAGCACAAGTCGACAGCACTGTGGCTTCACAGCGCTAGGGTCCCAGGTTCGATTCCCCGCTGGGTCACTGTCTCTGCGGAGTCTGCACGTTCTCCCCGTGTCTGCGTGGTTTTCCTCCGGGTGCTCCGGTTTCCTCCCACAGTCCAAAGACGTGCAGGTTAGGTGGATTGGCCATGATAAATTGCCCAGAGTGACCAAAACGGTTAAGAGGTGTTTTTGGGTTACGGGGATAGAATGGAAGTGAGGGATTAAGTGGGTCGGTGCAGACTCGATGGGCCGAATGGCCTCCTTCTGCACTGTTTGTTCTATGTTCTATGTTCTAAATAATGCCGGCATGACGTCAAGCTAACACCGGGTCAGGATCCCACCTATTTTCATTGAATCAAATAAACTAAATTAAACAAATTGAGGGACAAATTAAAAGGGGTAGTCCCTTTCAGGGATACTGCCTTAATCAAAAACAAAACACAAATGAGACTTAAAACATTGAACTGAAATGTGATTAAACTGGTCAATAAAGCATCTGAGACCTTGTAGTGCTCATCTGACATGGAAGGCTCACTGGTACCTGTGGACGCTGCATGCTCCTTCTCCAGGGACACCAGGCTGTGAATGAAATCACTGAAGATTGGCACACAGTCGGGTTGTCCAACCTCCTCAGTTGCCCATTGTCTGGACCTGTCTATGGCAAGTTTTGCCAGATTCACAAGGAAGTCCTCCTCCTTCCCCATGCCCCTCCATACTGGGTGTCCATAGATCAGTAGGGCGGGGCTGAAGTGTAAACACAATTGTAGTTACAGCATCCACTCAGTGGCAGTTCTCTTTAGCTTTGCATATATCATTGGCACTGTTGAGTTGTCAATGAAGGGAGAAATTGCAAACCAATCAATTGAACGCCTCTTGTTAAAGACAAAGCACAGTTGATTGCAGTAAAGTTTGCAATGAGCATGAGAAGCACACATCTAGAGGGCACCTTCATTCTCCCATTTTGCAACACTACTCACTCATTCCTGAGAGACAAACTTCCTAGCCAAGTGCAATTGTTATTCAATAGAGCTTAATCCCTTGGTACTCAGAGTTCTGCCTGAGTGTGAGGTTCAATGCACAGTTCAGTTGTGCTTTCCCAAGCAAGAGGGTCTTCATTACACTTGAGACAAGAATGCAAGCCATTCCTGAGCATCCCATTTTGCCCCTGTAGCCTGGCTTCTCATGGGACCCCATCCAGTTACCTCACAATCACCCCTAGTGCTGACACTCAGAACTCACCTCCTGCCACCCACCTTCCTGCTCCGAATAAGGATGAGCACTCCCTCACTGGTGATTTGGCCAAAAGTCCAGCAAGAAAGACACAAGAAGCAATGCCTGAATGCTGGTCTCCATACCCCCCTTAAGGCGAAGGGGAGCCCAAAGTGAATGGAAGGTAAAGCCTGCTGATGAACCTGTCCCCTAAGAATGAGTGACGGACCCCCAGCACCAACCCCAAGTTGAACTTAGCTGTGTCCGCCACATCCTCTCCAGTGCACTGTGAGCAATGGAGACCCTCAATAATCATGGCCCTCATGGGCACTCATCTCCGTTATCCCCCTCAGAGCTGAAGTCACCACGTTCATGGTTTTGTGGATGTTATAAATGATGGCAGCATGATGTTACACCAGCGCCCGTTGAATATTCCGTGAGGGGGTAAAGATCTGGAGCGAAATTCTCCATCCCGCCCCGCCACATTTCTGCCCCGACCCGCCGGCGGGATGCTCCGTTACACCGGCGGGTTAATGGGGTTTCCCATTGTGGGGCAGCCCCACGCCATCGGGAAACCCCCGGGCGCCGGCAAAACGGAGACTCCCGCCGGCAGAGAATGACGCCCCTGGAGAGAGATCTGGCTAATGACATGATGATGTATTAAAATCAGGTTCCCGGGCTCCTGAGGCGTGATTCGCCCTACTTCACTGGCGAAGAAGGAGCTGAAAATTCCAAAAACGCCAGAGAGAATCTCACTTCTCGGTTCTCTCTGGGTTTTGTGCCCTCGCCGAGTTTCTCATGGATGGAGGGATTGGGCTCAGAATCGCCTCCCGTCTTCCTTAAAGTCATCAGTGATTTCATTTTCACTCATTTTGAGATAGGGCAGCACGGTGGCACAGTGATTAGCACTATTGCCTCACAGCACCAAGGTCCGAGATTCGATTCCCAGCTTGAGTCACTGTCTGTGCGGAGTCTGCACGTTCTCCCCGTGTCTGCGTGGGTTTCCTCCGGGTGCTCCGGTTTCCTCCCACAATTCCCGAAAGACGTGCTTGTCAGGTGAATTGGATATTCTGAATTCTCCCTCAGTGTGCCCAAACAGAGGCCGTAGTGTGGCGACTAGGGGCTTTTCACAGTAACTTCATTGCAGTGTTAATGTAAGCTTACTTGTGACATTAATAAAGATTATTATGAAATTTTCATGCCAGACATCAACCACAAAGCTTTCTATTAATTAAATGTGCACGTGACCTGCAGTGCATAATGATGAACATTGTATGCAGATGTAAAGGACCTGCAATAGTTATTCATATTCAACCATCTTTGACTTTACAGAACAATGATCTGCTGCATGACTTATTCTTGTGGGATTTGAGCTGCATATTACTAAATGACACTTTGATTCTTACGCAACCCACAGTTAGCATATGAAATAAGTAAAGCCAAACAGGCAAGAATATCTTGTCATTGAGTATACCCTCGTTGTTCTCAAGCAGTAACTCTGGAGCCGTGACAGGCATCTGCACTGGGGAAGGGACCATTGCATACCCCTTCTGGAATGTGCCTTCACAAAGCATGTCTGGAAAACGATGCAGGGCCAGATACTCTGTTGGGAGTCCATCCCGCTACTCACGAGGACAGAGAACTTGGTGTGAGCCAGAGTACCCATTCACTGCAGTGGACCCGCAGAATCCTGTTGCCATGAACGGATGAAGAATCCCGCCTGCAGGCTTTGTGAGGTTCATCACAATCAGTTCCATAACACACATCTCTGTGCTCTACAGGATGTTTCCAAGGATGCACATGGAAAAGAACTGTTGGAGGGCCATCAACTTGGTGCTTTGTTCTGCCCAAAATCTGCTGGTATTCCACTGCCAGGAGCTGTTGGTGATGAAGGATTGTAGACTGGCACCTTCCAAGTTCCAGGACCTTGTGCTAAGCAATGCACAAAATCCTTGAGCTGCATGTTTTTGACATAAAATAAATATTACAAATACAACCTACAATTGTAAGTGCAGTGAGGCACCTCAGAGTACCAATTACTGGATTGAAAGAAGCTGACCTGTTTTGCATATTATGTACTGTCAACTTTGAATTGTTATACATTGTATTTTTTTATAAATTGTATGAATAAAACATATTTTTGGACAAAAAAAGTTCATCCAGACCTAGGTACTAGGGACAGTTTATACTATAAGCAGAATTGCACAACAATTCACCACGTCTTTGACTTTTGTACTTTGATGTCAATTAGGCACAACCATTGGCATTGCCAGAAAGAGAAGTGCCTTCAACTGCTTATACTGTGACTAGCAGAAGGCGAAGGAAAGACTTAGAAAATTAGGGTCAGACTTTTACCTTAATTTGGGATAAAGCAACATCACACCACGTAGTTAAATTGAGTCATATATACAATATTATATGTAGTATTTTATACCTATATATTGTCACTCAGATTAGTAATTATTTATCACCAGAGGGCCCAATAAACCATAAATTGCCTAAAACATAAAAACCTCTACTAAAAGTCCTAAACAGAAAGTTGCTCCATAATTCCCCCAGAATCTATAAGTGCGAGAACAGTGCAAATTATCTATTGAACAAAAGTGTGGAGTGTGGCTGAACAACCACAGAATCATCATGTCTTCAAGCTGGTCATAAAACAAATTAGAATTGAGCTCATCACCTTTTCTTATGAAAACCTGCAGGCAATTTTGTAAAAATGTGGAAAGTGGAAGAAAAGGTGAATCAACAAACAGGAACTAAACTTAACCACAGTTAACTGCAAATATATACACTGACTTGATTGCTTCGCTAGTCCTTGCAGACTATATTTTGAGGCTTGGTTAAGAATATTTACCCTAAAGAAAATGTCAATACAGAAGTGGAATGTACATTGTACATATTTTAATCTTCTACATACTAATCCTCACATTTCTGCAGTATGTAAAGCCTGTCATCCTTATCCAGCTTTCCTCCATGGATAATTCACATTAGTGTGAGAAACATGCCTGAAGTGTTAGTTAGCCATTTGACATTTATGAGTATGAAATTGTCCCAAATTATTTTACCCAGGACATTTCAATTCTAGCCCAAAATTCAAAATTGCATTTATTATAAATGTATTTGCAGCATAATTGTAACAGCTGACTATGTAAGAATGGTGTGATGCACACTGCTTGACATGTATTTTTTATTGTTTCGTTGTAGAAGGCATTGGTGATGCTTGGAATCAGGTTACCATGCTCATGATCAAAAAGGATCTTGTGCAGAGCAAGAAGGGAACCATACAAAAATAAGTTTCACGGAAATGAATGATGTGAAGCCTAATCTATGGAGAAGTCTGAGGTAAGGTATCTAGGGAGGACAAACAAAACAAGGGAATACACGATAAATGGTCAAATACTGACAAGTGTAGAGAAACAGAGGAACCTTGGAATGCATGTCCACAGATCCTTGCAGGCAGCAGGGCAGTAGAAAAGGTGATTAAGTAGGCATATGGGATACTTTCCATTATTATCCAAGGTACATAAGGTACATAAAACCAAGAAGGGTATGCTAAAACTGTATGATGTATTAGTTAGATCACAGTGAGAGTAAGGCAGCGTGTTCCAGTCACTGCATTAAAGGAAGAACGTGATTATACAAGAGAGGGTAGAGAGGAGATTTATGAGGATGTTGCCGACTGGAGAATTTTATCTGTGAGGAAAGATTAGACAGGATGTGATTGTTTTCTTTAGAATGGAGGAGGCTGGAAGAGATTTAGTGAACCAGATGGATTTTTTTAAAAGAACAATCAACAATGATGTCATGGTCATCATTCGACTTTTAATTCCAGATTTTTAAAGAATTCACACAGCACCATCTGCCATGATGGGATTCCACCCCAGGTCACCAGAGCATTGTCCTGGGTCCCTGGTTTTTTGGTCCAGTGAAAATACCACTACCTGACTGCCTTGTGTCATTTTAATGAGCGCGATTATTGCTGCTTGATTATAAGTGGAGGAATACCCTGAGGAGCAGCAGCACTCAACAGCAGTCGTTGAGTATCTCAGGAAAAAACAGGTGAAAGAGGCCAGACCCAGTACACTGGAACAAGACAGGACTCATCTTTTTGGACATAATGAAGGAACAGTGCAGGAGGAGGCTGCGGTTCTTCAGGCAGGCTGTCACTGACCTCTACAGTCTCTTATAAAAGGACATGCAGTCTGCTAGACCAGGAGATCATGTTTAGCGAATGGTTTTCACAGTGGCCGCAGCACTTTTGTTTTCACCTCTGATCCTTTTCAGCTGTGGCAGAGAGCTTTAGCTGCATGCCACTGTCTGCAGTGCAGATTTGGTCAAATGGCCTCTTTCTGCACTGTAAATTCTATGACTGTTTTTTTTGTGATGTTTATTGAGGGATAAATATTGACTAGGACACCGGGATACTGCTCTACTTCAAAATAGAGCCATGGGATATTTGACACCCACCCGAGAAGCAGTGATAGATCTGTACTTTGGTCCATATATCTTTTGTGTCGCCGCACGATAAATTCAAGCTTTATTCAGTCAGTTTTCAGATGTCTCTTATCAAGTCAGTTTGCTTGCAAATACAGAGTTTTAAAAAGTTTGTTTTGTCCAAGCAAATACAGATGACTGAGTTAAATTCAATACAAATTACAGTTCTTGATGATTTCTTCAAATTAACATACACGATACAGAGAAGTTGAAAATAGACAAAATGGCATCTTAAGAGCAAAGCGCAGGAAATGGTTAAAGACAGGAAGTAAAGATGATTCCGGAATAATTTGCTCAAAATCGGCACCTATTTTTAAGGTAATTGCTGTTGCTAATGTTCTGTCCCCTTTCTGTCTGTGATTGGACATAATAATTATAGTTCATTTTATTCAATAGAAATGGCTGTCCATCAAAGTTTTAGTATGGGGTGACTGCAATATCTCGTTCCCACCACACTTTATCAGTTCTCATGACCCCTGAACCAGGAACTTTCCCCAGATTCATATACTAATAAATGTGTAAGAATGTGTCTGTCTGGAGTTTCAATCTGATCATTCTCATGCGATTCAGCAGTTTTCATTGCCTGTCTGTTTGAACTGTATGACCGTCGCAAACCATTTTGATCCTGAATCCCTTTAATTTTGATTTTGAAGCATTTCTTCCTTTTAAATTTATTATATAGTAAAACTAGATTTCTATCAGGCCGATAATACCTCAGTTTAACATCTCTTCTGAAAGATGTCACCGTTGACAGTACAGCATTCCCTCAGTACTGAGCTGTAGGATTAGCCTTGATTTTTATGTTGATACCCTCAGTGGGGCCATCCACACCTGGTCGCTGCAGTCGTGGGCGGTGCGTGAACACTGGGGGGGGCGGCCTGTGGGGGGGGCGAGGGGGGATCCTGCACCGGGCTTCACCTGGAATGTGGGGTGGCCCGCGATTGGTGGCCACCGATCGTCGGGCCGTCCTCTCTGAAGGAGGACCTCCTTCCTTCCGCGGCCCCGCAAGATCAGTCCCCCATCTTCTTGCGGGGCGGACTTAGAGAGGACGGCAACCACGCATGCGCGGATGACGTCCGTTATGCGGCGCCGGCCGCATCATCTATGCGGCGCCGCTTTTACGCAGGCGACAAGGCCTGGCGCGTGTAGATGACACGGCCCCGATACTGGCCCATTGTCAGGGCCTGAATCGGTCGGGACCGGGCCGTTCCGTGCCGTCATGAACCTCGACGGCGTTCACGACGGCGCAGCCACTTCGGCGTGGGAGTGGAGAATCCCACCCACTATTCTATGGGTAACCCTTAATAACTTCCCAAACAACATCCATAAGTTAAATTCTTTTTTTAAATAAAGATAGCAGGTTGTCTTAAAGGTACATGGTGTATTTCTGAAGAGACAGTTTTGCCCTCTCTCATCAACATTGGTCCCAATAAGGAAACTGCAGTGATGGTGGCTGGTGAATAGAGAGATACAAGTCAGGGGTGTGATGGAATGCTCTCCACTTGCCTGGATGAAGGCAGCTCCAACAACACTGAAGAAGTTCAATGCCAGCCAAGACAAAGCAGTCCACTTGATTGACACCCCATTCTCCACCACCGACTCACAGTGGCAGCAGTGCATACCATCTACAAGATGCACTCGTCAAAGCTCTTTCCAAACATACAGCCATTAGAACAGAGCTGCAGATGCAAGGGAGCACCGCCGCCTAAATGCTTCCCTCCAAGCCACTCACCATCCTGACTTGGAAATATATGACCATTCCTTCATTGAGGCTGAGGTAAAATCCTGGAATTCCATCCCTCACAGCACTGTGGATGTACCTAAAGTACATGTACTGCAGCAGCTCAAGAAGACAGCTCACCGCCACCTTCTTATGGGCAATTAGGGATGGGAAATAAATGCGAGTGACACCTGTGGTGTTCTTTGTGTTGTTTATTCAGGATGGATTGCATAGTGTTCCACAAAGACTATAGTATAGCTTTTACTTAAACAAAGGTATGATTTTATTTACACTACTAAACTGGGTTTTGACACTTAGTCCTTTTAGAATACAGAATTGATCAATAACATCAACACTCACCTACTGCTGATCTCACACACTGATATAAACTATAATCTAACCTTCTCACACTAACTGCTCTGATGACCTTCACTCGCTGTCTTCTGCTAACTCCTCCCCTAAGGTCTTGCCTCACTGCTTTATAAAGTAGTATCTTCAGCTCCCTCTAGTGGCTATTCATGGTACTACATTAACCCTTGTAATGCTGATAGTTATGATAATACCACAACACCCACATCACCATTTTTTAAATGGGATACCCCTTACTGACATGATTGACTGGAGCCCTGAACAACACTCATCCTCAATACGCGTGAAGAGAATAAAAGGTGGAACATGCTATAGGAATGCTGAAGTAGATGTTCAAGGAACAGGGAGCTCTCTGCATTATGCCACAAAACGCCTGCTGCATATTTGTGATGTGCTGCATGCTTCAGAGTGGCCTCCATTTGGAGGAGCAGCAGCAGAGATAGTCTTCATTGGACAAGGAAGACCAGAAGGAAGGAGCGGAAGTAGCAGAAGGGCCAGCTTCAGCTACTTCAGCAAGAGGTGTGAAGGAGCAGCTCGATAATTCAGTGATTCTGACGAGCTGCTCATACCTCTGCCCTGCACACTTACACTGAACTCTCTGCTGAAGTCCTTGATACATCCTTCACTATTTCCATAATCGTGAATGTAAAATTCCTGCTCAATAAAGATCCTGATGGTCGTATGAATCCCGTTGTGATTTCATCATTTGTGTTATGATCTCGGTAGAGACCAATAATGTGGGTTTTTTGGGTTTTACTAAAAGAAGGAAGCCACAAAGTTAATGATTTAAATCCAAAGAACATTACTGCACTAAAAGCAGAAAACATGAATATTAATAACTCCACTCTATTTTACATCCAGACAACATTTATGTCAATGATATACTGACAACTCAGATGCAGAACCCATTATTTAACTACATTTCATACCATTAACAGCAAATATATAAAGATGTCCTCTATTACTTTCTTATCCAAATGATCAACTCATGCTTTTTTTCTTGAAAGAAGTTTTAG
This sequence comes from Scyliorhinus torazame, assembly GCF_047496885.1. Taxonomy (NCBI): domain Eukaryota; kingdom Metazoa; phylum Chordata; class Chondrichthyes; order Carcharhiniformes; family Scyliorhinidae; genus Scyliorhinus; species Scyliorhinus torazame. The sequence goes on from NC_092717.1 coordinate 84,168,611, forward strand.
TAACTCTGCTATTCCTACGAAATGCTCTCACTGTGGCCTCCACAAAGGTGGGGGAAAGGCACTGTTCCCCATGATATTCCTTTTAAGTGCCACTGAATCGGCCAAATAGACATGTATGCTGCATTTCAATTCCTGGCTAAGATCCGAAAACACTGTTCAGCCTTTAATGGACACCTTTAAGGGGCCTAATGCTTGATTTCGCTTTTAGAGGAACAAAAAAATACGGTTTTGGACATTTTCTGCCTCTCTTTGGGCTGGCTGCTAACTTTTGCCTTTTCACATCTTTTCCACCTGGATAATAAGTACAATAAAGTTCCAAGTCACACCTTAATTCATCAAAAATAAGTTTACCTGATCACAGAATTTTCCAACGTTTCCACTGGCCAGACATGCTTCTGGAAGTGGTTAATCAAAACTGTTGGATTTCACAAATTTTCGAGTGAAAAGTATCAAAGTGGACTCAGTGGTGCTCGCTATTTGAATTTTTTGAAGATTAGTTTACACGTGTTATGCAGTGTCTACGTCCAACCTGTATCAGGCAACAATATTAACTGACTCAAGACTTAGAAATGTTGGAGAGGAGCTGCATTTACCGGGTCCTTTTGTCCCAGGAGTCAGAAGGTGCGATTCCCCGGCCTCATTGCGCCCTCGCTCAAGCATCACGAGGCCGGTGAATAGCGGGAGAGGCCAAAAACTAGATCCGTGCCAGGCGCCAAACAGTTTGCGATGCAACTGTAGGCAAAATCGGGATCACACCGTAGCATGGCGAGAAACCAATTATCACCACTTAAGCCCCATTTCCATACAATTAACCAGAGCTAGCCCATATCCAACGGCCTCTTGTCATTCAGCGGCCTCCCCAGCAAGTGCTCATGCTGGCGCCGATTAGTACTCTTTTTGAAAAACGTAAGCCTGGCTGAAGTGCTTCAATGGGAGCCAAAGAGGTGAGTAGCCATCTTTGCTCACAAACAAAGAGCCCGGGGGTGCTGAGCTTGCCACCCTAGAGCTCGGTGCGGGATAGGGGACCCTCAGCTGGGGTTGGGGGAACCTCTACAGGGGTGGGACGTCATAAAGGGATGCGGGGGGGGTGTTGTGGGGACAACCATGAGGCAACCACTCGTGTCACCACCATGCCAACACCCGAATCGTGTGCACCGTACCGAGGGCAACCCCTGTCCCGGTCCGTCTGCCCCAACAACCACCACCGACTGCTGAGGCCTCTGGTTGTGCAGCTGAAGGCTATTGCTAATATGGAATTGCAATCATGGTTAAGTGAGCACTTCACATAAGCCAAGTCGATTCCCATGGGTGGTCGGGTCAAGTAACATGTGGGAGTCATTGCCTGGCATCCCAATCACTCCCTGACGGTTGGACACTTGCTTGAAAACTGCAGGTGGCAACACCACACACACACCCAGGGGATGGTACACAGCTCCGGGGAATATCCACTGCCGGAGGGTGGGTGAGCGCCACAGGGAGGGGGGGTGGTGGGGGGATGCCTGGAGGGATGGGCAAAGGGTCCAGAGGTCAGACTGCATTGTGGAAGAAAGTGACAGAGGCATCATAATAGTTGTGCGAAAAGGTGTTTAATGTGTTGGTGTAATGGTGCCCCCCCCACCCCTGCAAGACCCACCCTCCTCCCCACCCACTTCCTACCCCCCACAACCCACTACCTACCCCCCAACCCGCTACCTACCCCCACATTCCCCCTCCCCTCCCCCAGTTATCCTCAATGTGCTTCCCCTGCTACCCCCCCCCCCCCCCCCCCCCGAGCTCTACCACTATGTCTTGGTGTTTCCCCAGGATGCACATCTGAGGTGGTGGCTGCCAGCTGCTTACCTCGTCTCCTGGCCTTCGATGCCCCTGGCGGGCCTCCTCTGATCGCTCTGGGGCTGGAGGGCCGCAGCTCACTTGTCGGCGGCACATGCACAGCCGTGCCGCCCTTTCCCATGCGCTGACTTTGAGATGCGGCCTCATCAGAGGGGTGGAACCCAAGGGATCAGGTGGCCACCATCCCCACTCTGTGGGACCGGTCTGGGTTGGCACACGACGGCCCCGCCTCCTACTCAGTGCTCATAGGACCCTGGGGTTCATCTTGGGATGGAGGGGCAGCTGGTTCGAGCCCCAGCTGCCCCTCTTTTAATCTGAATCTGCCAACCCTGGCGGTTCCCCATGGTCTGCACCATTGTGCCGATACTCCTTAGTGACAAGGCCATGCTCTGCGGCGCCTCAGTCATTCTGCGGCTGGGACAAGCTCCACAGCGTCTCGGCCATGCCCATCTGAGAGCAGGACAGGTCCTGCAGAACCTCATCAAGGTCAGCCTCGTACTGGGTGACATCCTCCAGCGAGTCGGAAATTCTGTCGAGATCCTCAGCCATATCCTGTCACCAACCACACAATGCCTTGGACACCTTCATTCATGGTGCCATTGTCATGCACCAGGCTTTCCACTTGCAGTGTTGCTCGGTGCCACTCATTGCCGGTGCCATATCCTGTGCCCATAGCGTCTGGGACGCCTCGGCAGTCTGCGGGGGTTACGGGTGATCGTTGGACTTGATGGACAGGTTGCCCCCTGAACGGGTACACACGACCCTGGGGTTGGCATGGTGGTGCCGCAAGTGGTTGCCCCCCAGTTAATCCCCTCCCGCACCTCCCCCTCAACCTCCTATAGCGGTCCATCCCTGCGGAGGTTACTCGACCCCCAGCCGAGGGTCCCATGCCCCCCGCCGAGTACAAGTGTGGCAATCCCAGCGCCCCCAGGCTCTTTGCCTGTGAGCAAAGATGGCTACTCAATCCTCGGCTTGCCACAGAAGTCTTTCTGAGATCCTGATTTCGTGTAGGGGATCGGGCGGGTTGCATAGCAAACAGCATGGCACCTGGTGTGGTTCTCAAGTTTGGCCTCTCCCGCTATTCACCAACCTCATTTCGCTTGAGCGAGAGGGTAACAAGGCCAGTGAATCACGCCCTGTGTGTCTCACCACACCCTCCACCCATGGGCAATGCCATCCCCCACACACATGGGCTCTACCCCACACCCTCCAGGTGAGGACACCCCACTATGGGTTCCCTGGGGGATCCCCTCTTCAGACCCCCCAAGTGCCCTTACAGCACTTTCGTACAGCACCCCCTCCTTTCCAGGACTCCCATTCATCAGCCTCAACCTCCTTACTTACTTGCCCTGCACACCCCCACTCTTCAAATCCCCCTCCACCGTCCTTTCATGGGTATGACCCCTTCATCCCTCAGTCCTTGGCAGTGCCACCCTGGAACATGACACACTTTCACTGCCACCATGACACTCGGACAGTACTCCTGCCAGCTTGGCAGTCCCATGAAGGCATCTTGGCAGTGCCGGGGGCAGTGTCAAGATGACAGCTGGACAGTGCCATGGTGCTTGCATTCCATGGGGAGGACCAGGGGGCCAGCCTGCACTGACCTTGACCACCATGGGGTCTCCAGTGGCTCAGGAGACCCCCCGGGTGCCATTCCGCCTGGTCCACTTTGGCGTGAACAAGTACTGAATGGCGCCTGAATGCAGCCTCGCTGGAAAGGCTGGAGAATCGATGGAGGCTGGTGGATGCTGGGTAGGTTCGCTGAAGTTGTTTTAAAAGTGGGTTCGGAATGCGCCGTTTGGTCTCACCCTTTGTGGGCAGTATTCTGACTCTGACACCTCATGGGACTTGGTTAAATCCCGCAATGCATGAAGAATGCCAGGAAGCCCACAAGTGGGCATTCACCGGCTACACTGTGTTCAAACGAGAGCGCAAACTGACCGGTGGATCGTGACCTTACAATTTCACTCATTCACACACACTCAGTCTCGCACACTCACATGCGCAGGGTGTGATTCTCTGGAAAAATGTCTGTTCCCCAGAGGGTCCCGGAGTGTTAGCCGAGGGTGAGGGCAACCAGTGCTGCCTGGGATGAGGTGGTGTTGGCTCTGAGTGCTGGGAGTGTGAAGCTAGGCGTGCTGTAGATGTCACCGCCAATGCGTGTCTCCAAGGCCAACACTGCCAGGGTGGAAACAGCAGTGGTGAGCCTTGTGGACGATGTCAGCATCATTAGTAAAGGTGTCCAAGGCATTGCATAGTCGGTGACTGCCTTGGCTGAGGGGCTTGGCAGATGTGACCCAGTACCAGGCTGACCTTGCGAATGTTCTGCAGGGCATGTCCCGCTCTCAGATGGGCATGGCCAAGGCACTGCGGAGCTTGTCTCAGTCGCAGTTGGGCATTGCCAAGGCCCTGCAGAGCATGGCCTAGTCACTGAGGAGCATCGCCGAGGGCAGTAACATGATGGTATGGACCATAGAGATTAGCCAGGGCTGCCAGAGCCAGATGATACAGGGGCTGCCGGGGCTCGAACCAGCTGCCCCTCAATCCCAAGGTGAATCCCAGGATCCTATGGGCACCGAGCGGGGGAGGTGGCCACCAGCTCCCCCAAGTTCCACCCCTCTGATGAGACCGCATCTCACAACCAGCATATGGGACAGGGCAGCATGGCTGTGCAGGTACCGCTGACAAAGTGGGCCAGGGCCCTCCAGCCTCAGTCCCTAAGGAAGCCCACCAGGGTCATTGAAGGCCATGGGACGAGCCTGTCTCACAAACTGTCTGGCGCCTGGCGCAGTTCTCACTTTATGCCTCTCCAGCTATTCACCATCCTTGTTTGCTTGAGCGAGGATGCATCGAGGCCAGAGAATCGTGCACAACATCTCTAGCTCCAACCAGTCAGCTCAGGGTACAAATGCAATCTACAGCACAAAAATGCACCCGTCGTAACGATAAAGACTTCTTTCACTTTGTACACAAAAGCAGTCAGTAGATTTAGACAGCAGTGTGCAGTGTATAAATTCCCATTGTCTAGAGCATTATCGATGGTATTCACAGACTTATCTGGGCCCTTATAACCGTGCAATGGTGTTCATGAATTGCAAAGGGACTCCACTCCATCAATGTCCAAGTGATCGGTGACCAGCAACACAGGATCACAAAGATGAATTTTCAATGACTCGGGCCAGGCATCAATCATGATTGAATTATTGAAGAAAACTTGTGCCTGGGTTGTCTTGAGGAAAAGCGAGGCCAAAAAAATGATATTGCAAATTCTACATGGTTCATCATACCCTTGCAACAACCAGCTGTGATGGCCCATGTGCTGGAGGGGAAAAAATACTATTTTATGTTGGGGTGTGGGTCCCTTTAAGTATTAGGTTTCTCTCAGAGTTCATTTCTGCTCAAGCACCTCGCTTTCAGGAAAAAGAACATATGACCAAGTTATGTGGGATAGAAACAATTGAATTGCAAAGGATCAACATCAAGTGGGCAGCACGGTAGCACAAGTGGCTAGCACCGTGGCTTCACAGCGCCAGGGTCCCAGGTTCGATTCCCCGCTGGGTCACTGTCTGTGCGGAGTCTGCACTTTCTCCCCTTGTCTGCGTGGATTTCCTCCGGGTGCTCCGGTTTCCTCCCACAGTCCAAAGACGTGCAGGTTAGGTGGTATGGCCATGATAAATTGCCCTTAGTGTCCAAAAAGGTTAGGAGGGGTTATTGGGTTACGGGGATAGGGTGGAAGTGAGGGCTTAAGTGGGTCTGTGCAGACTCGATGGGCCGAATGGCCTCTTTCTGCACTGTATGTTCGATGTACAGGGGTGTGCATTTTGGGTGTGGCCTCAAGCAGTGTTGTTAGTTTTATTAATGCCTGGCTGCAGAGCATTTGAAATTTGTTATGCTGCATTCAGACACTGAGAAGAGAGGGAGAGACAGAGCGATAGAGTTCCAGAAACAATATTCCAAAGTTAAAGGTTATTAGAATTGTAGCCGCCTGGGTTGGCCACTTCCCGACTTAAAATGGAGATCCGCAAAGACTACAGGGAAATTCAGCCAACACAGGCAAAAACTAGCAAGTGCAAAAATCCTGTGTATTAAAACTTGCAAAAGCCCAGACAGCACTGAAACTCACAGCCATCTGCATACTCATGAGCGATCCCCGGGTACAATTGAAACAGCGCCAGCAGGAGCCAAGACAAAGGAAGGCCAACGGACACTCAGGGACCGCCCAGCGATCAGGGAACAACTTCAGTATTGGAGAAATCGATCCAAGTGATCGAAACGTAGTCCAATCACTTAGAACCAGGTACGGAGTCCGCCCCGAAGGACGGGAAGCCCCTGGGGACTATGAAGTAGAACCCCCAAGTTCAAATCGGTCTTCTTGGCAGGGTCACTCAGCAACTCGAATCAACCCTTGAGAGTGAACTGCCTAAGCTGCCGCATCAACCCAGTAAGTCTCCAGTCAACGCACGCTACGAGATAGGCGCTCCGACCTACCAGTCTATACCAGCATTTGAATCCTGCAGACTCAGAATCGAACAAAAGGCCATTTGTTCCCCTGACCTGGTGAGCCAGTTCCGAAGCTAAGTATAGGCCTTTTAGTGATAGAAATAGTCTAGAAAGTAGAGCTTTATGCATGAGTAGTGATTTACTGTGTATAATAAATGTGTTTTGATTTGAATCTTACTAGTTAGTGTGTTAAGTTATTGATCGGTACTTGAACTTGAAGCTCGTGGCGGTATCATAAAGATACCTGGCGACTCTAGAGCAAAGGTCATAGAAACAGAGCAAATTCAGTAAAGACCCAACGGGCAACGAATTAAGAGCCAACTAAAGTTAGCAACAGAGTTTGGAGAGTTCAGGCCTGAGAAGGCTCAGATTAAGACGATAGTTACACCTATGTTGAACTGGGAGTCGACAACAACTGGGTGTTTAAAGGGGATCCAAAGAGAAAACTTTGCTGGAAGTGACCAGAAAGCCAAAGAAACCTGGGACGGGATTCTCCGGTCTCCGATGCCGAAATCGCGTTCGGCGATCGGCCGAAGAATTCCCGTTTGCGCCGAAATCGGGGGCAGCGCCGCTTTTGCGATGCTCCGCCCCCTCCAAGACCGAGTATGGTGCACACTGTCGGGACGGCCTCAGGACGTCACCTGAGGTCCTCCCCGAATGCTCCACCCCCGATGCGCCGAGTTCCCGATGGCGTGGGTCACTCATGATATTTATTCTCCTGAACCCGGCGTGGCGGCTGTGAACTGAGTACAGCATCGCCACAGTCGGGTGGAAGTCATTCCATGGGCAGGGGGTGTCATAATATACACACAAGTATATGATGGTGCAGACAGACAGTGAGTGACCCAAAGGATGACCAATGAACATCAGAACACAGCAGCCAATCCCCAGACAGGTCACGGCCACTATATAACCAGGGGGCACAAGTTTTCCTGCTCTCTTGGGATGCAGCCTCTGAGATAGTCAGAGCCTGTGCGCAACAACTAGAACATCCACCATGTGGTAGTAAGATATTCTGATCAGGTTAGCCTCAGGTCTCCAGTCAACTCAGCATACTGTCAAGCCACAGTTCAAGCATGTTTAATAGTTAAGAGTTTAATAAAATAGAGTCGCATTTCTGCAAGTGTTGGAAGCCTGTCTCTCTCTCTGCTACAGTAAACGCAGTCCTCACAGACCCAGCTTACCCAACACATCATGGTACCAGTGAGTTATGTTTGAGTTTGACGGACCCACCTTGAGATAGTCTGCCTTTGACCAGCGATCAGCCAGCCGGGAACATGTTCAGCGTCTGCCCTCCCCCGCCGCTCCGCGTCGCCGCCAACCTCGGTGCGAACTGGAAGATTTTTAAGCAGAAGTTTCAGCTGTATCTTACCTGCATCCTACATGAGCACGCTAATGACTGGTACTCCCATATCAAGGTGGCAGATACGGCGCGGCAAGGCCCCCACGATGCGGAGCGGGTGCAGGCCATAAAACAGTTCCAGGGCCTGAGTCTGGATGAGGGCAGCCATTTTGCGCGCTTTTCCCGGGCTCCTGCGCATGCGCAGAACGACCGAGGGGGCGGCGAGGCCGAGGATCGAACTGCGCATATCTTTTGACCGGACCGTGCATGCGCCGTGGCGCACAGAACATCCTGACATCGGCTTCCAGACGTGCAACAACTGTGGCTCCGCCCACTTAAAGCGGCAATGTCCCACAAAATCTGGACGCTGTCTCCAGTGTGGTAAGCTTGGCCACTACGCAGCCCTGTGCAGATCTGCTCAACTGCCCGCCACACAGCGATCCCAGCCGCAGCGCAGGAACGCCCGGTCAGTGCAGCAACCCATTGCAGGCTCCGACTCCAACATGGTTCAAGATCCCGACACCGAGGATCTCACATCCCCATTCCGGGTGGGCATCATCACCACGCATATGATGCTTTCCAAAAAAAAGGCTAATCAACTCCCAATGCTGAGCATTGATCCGGACGACGAGTGGTGTGCCACCCTTACGGTCAATGAATCTCGCATACGCTTCAGGCTGGACACCGGCGCTTCAGCGAACCTCATTTCGAAGTCTGACCTGGATACCATCCACGTCAAGCCGAGTATTCTTCCATCGACCTGCCAGCTCATCGACTACAATGGCAATGCCATTGCTGCCAGTGGCTAAAGCCAGCTTGTGGTTTCTCAACGTTCCTCAAGAACCACCCTGCGTTTCAAAATAGTAGCGTCCAACAAAGCTTCCTTGCTCGGTGCTCAGACCTGCAAAATCCTGAATCTTGTGCAGCGGGTTCACTCCATGTCGCCCGCTGAGGCATCAGCCTCGCCAGATGCCAACTTTCAAACCCAATTAGATGACATCATAGCACGATACCACAGCATCTTCAAGGGTATGGGCACACTCCCCTACACATACAAGATACTTCTGAAACCAAATGCCACACCCGTGGTTCATGCACCACGTCGGGTGCCGGCACCCCTTAAGGACCGCCTCAAGCCGCAGCTTCAAGACCTCCAGGACCAGGGCGTCACTGCTAAGGTCACGGAACCCACAGACTGGGTTAGTTCCATGGTTTGTGTCAAAAAACCGTCAGGGGAACTTCGCATTTGTATCGACCCCAAAGATTTGAACCGTAACATCATGAGGGAACACTAACCCATCCCTAAGCGAGAAGAGCTCACTAGCGAAATGGCTCATGCCAAGTTATTTACAAAGCTGGATGCCTCCAAGGGATTTTGGCAGATACAGCTGGACGCATCCAGTCGAAAGCTCTGCACTTTTAACACCCCATTTGGTCGTTACTGTTACAACGGGATGCCCTTTGGCATCATCTCCGCCTCGGAGGTGTTCCATCGAATAATGGAGCAAATGGTGGAGGGCATCGATATCATTGTCTGGTCCACAACTCCTCATGAACACATCGATCGCCTCAATCGAGTGTTCCATAGGATCCACGAGCATGGCCTCCGACTCAACATAGCCAAGTGCTCGTTCGGTCAAGCAGATATAAAGTTCCTCGGCGACCATATTTTGCAGTTCGGTGTGCAGCCAGACGCCGATAAGGTGTCGGCGATCAATGCTATGAAGACACCGGAGGACAAGAAGGCGGTCCTCCGCTTCCTAGGAATGGTCAACTTCCTTGGGAAGTTTATCCCCAACCTCGCATCTCACACCACAGCTCTCCGCAATCTTGTAAAAAAACCACCGACTTCAAGTGGCTCCCCACTCATGCGCGAGAGTGGTGTGAGCTCAGGGCGAAACTCACCAAGGCCCTGGTCCTGGCGTTTTTCGACCCTTCGCCAAGGAGACGAAGATCTCCACCGACGCAAGCCAGGCTGGCATTGGGGCAGTACTCCTTCAGCGCGACAAATCCTCCTCCTGGGCCCCAGTCGCATATGCATCTAGAGCCATGACCCCTACTGAGCAGCGATATGCTCAAATCGAGAAAGAGTGCCTGGGCCTCCTCACGGGGATTGACAAGTTCCATGATTACGAGTATGGACTCCCCAAGTTTACGGTCGAAACGGAACACAGGCCACTGGTTCACTTCATACAGAAGGACCTCAACGATATGACGCCACGCCTACAGTGCATCCTCCTCAAAATGCGACGCTATGATTTCGACCTGGTCTACACCCCGGGCAAGGAGCTCATTGTGGCCGATGCACTCCCTCGCTCCATCACCACGCCATGCGAGCAGTCGGACTTTGTCTGCCAGATCGACGCCCATGTTGAGTTCTGCGCATCCAACTTTCCGGCCACTGACGAAAGGGTCATGCAGATTCGTCAAGAGATGGCCAGGGATCCTTTACTCCAACGGGTAATGCGCCATCTCACAGATGGTTGGCAGAAGAGCCAGTGCCCACAATTCTACAATATAAAAGATGACCTGGCAGTGGTCAATGGCATACTAATGAAACTGAACAGGATAGTAATACCGCAGAGTATGCGAGAGCTCGTCCTAGGCCAACTCCACGAGGGTCACCTGGGGGTGGAAAAGTGTCGCCGGCGAGCCCGAGAGGCAGTATATTGGCCTGGCATCAATGACGACATCGTCAACACTGTCCTAAATTGCCCAACGTGCCAAAGGTTCCAGCCGGCTCAGGCGAAAGAGACTTTGCAGCTGCATGAACTGGAGTCGTCCCCATGGACCGAGGTTGGCATTGATCTCTTCCATGCAAAATGCCGGGACTACGTCCTCCTCGTGGACTATTTTTCAAATTATCCCGAGGTGGTCAGACTGCATGACTTCACATCAGCAGCAGTCATCAGGGTGTGCAAAGAGACCTTTGCCCGTCAAGGCATTCCACTTACGGTCATGACAGATGATGGCCCGTGCTTCTTCAGTCAGGAGTGGACGGATTTTGCCCGGCTGTACAATTTCACGCACGATACTTCAAGCCCCCACTACCCCCAGTCAAATGGGAAAGCAGAAAAGGGGGTACACATTGTAAAACGACTGTTGTGCAAAGCTGCTGATTCGGGTTCAGATTTTCACCTGGCACTGCTAGCCTACAGGGTGACTCCTTTGTCTGCTGGCCTGTCCCCAGCACAGCTGCTAATGAACCGCACACTATGGACAACGGTGCCAGCTATCCACATCCCGGACCTTGACAATTTTCCGGTCCTGCAAAGAATGCAACTGTCTCGGGCCCAATGCAAGTCGGCGTATGATGCCCACGCCACAGATCTCCCTGCTCTGGTCCCTGCTGACCGAGTTCGTGTTCAGCTACCTGATGGTGGCTGGTCTGCCACAGCTGTGATGGTCAAGCAAGTGGCCCCCAGATCATTTCTCGTTCGCATGCATGATGGCTCCTTTCTTCGCCGTAATAGGCGGGCACTGCGACTGCTTCCACGCTCGCCACCTGAATGTGATGTCCTGCCTCGCCTGCTGATTCCTCAGGACACACCCGTCCAAGAGGTCATTGATCTGCTCTTTCTTGTGCCACCGTCTACGTGGGATGCAGCTCCGCCCATTCCAGTGCAGGCGGCCCCGACCCACCCTTGAGGCGGTCAACCAGAATTCGTCACCCGCCACAGAGACTGAACTTATAGACTGAATGTTGCATTGCCTTGTGCTTCGTTTACACATCTGTACATATTGTTTCTTCCTAATTTGTTGTATGCACTCTATCTGCACTAGACACCTTCCCATGTAAATACATTCACGTATTTTGTATATAGGTCAGCTCCTACTCATGTAAATATGCTCACATACTTTGTACATAGTCAGGCTTATACACACACCCACTATTTATTGACACATACATGCATTTTTTGAAAGGGGGGAGATGTCATAATATACACACAAGTATATGATGGTGCACAGACAGACAGTGAGTGACACAAAGGATGACCAATGAACATCCAGAACACAGCAGCCAATCACCAGACAGGACACGGCCACTATATCACCAGGGGGCACTAGTTTTCCCGCTCTCTTGGGATCCAGCCTCTGAGACAGTCAGAGCCTGTGAGTAACAACTAGAACATCCACCATGTGGTAGTAAGATAGTCTGGTCAGGCTAGCCTCAGGTCTCCAGTCAACTCAGCACAGTGTCAAACCACAGTTCAAGTATGTTTAATAGTTAAGAGTTTAATAAAATAGAGTTGCATTTCTGCAAGTGTTGGAACCCTGTCTCTCTCTCTCTGCTACAGTAAACACAGTCCTCGCAGACCCAGCGAACCCAACACATCAGGGGGGACTTTGGCGGGGGCTGGGGACACTGGTGGGGGGATGGTCCGGGGGTGGCGAGCCTGTTCAAAGGAGGCAATTTTTGGCAGGCCACGCACACGCGCGGCCGGAGCCATGTTGCACGCGCAGCCGCTGCAGGCCGCCGCCATGCGCGTGTGCAGCCATGGACCCGACAATTCTCTGGCCATATCTGCATGCCTGCTAGCCCCCCACCAGACAGGGGATCGGTGCAGCTTTTGCGCCATTTTATCGGGCGTAAAAAGCCACTGTTCCTGTCATGATATGCAGACATGCACAGAATGAGATACAGCCAGGCAGCTAATGAACACAGAAAACAGGACATAACCAATCAGCAGGCAGAACACTTGGGGGTGGTTTCCCACTATAAAATACACGAGGCACGAGGCACCACACTCCGAAATCTTCGAGCGCTATATATTCAAACAATGCCTACAAGGTGAAGATGAATCTTTCAACTCCTTCTTAACTAATCTCCGTCTACTAGCGCTGTCCTGCAACTTTGGTGATATTGCTGACTCCATGATCAGGGATCAAATCGTTTTTGGAGTTCACTCTGATGCTCTGAGAGAGCAGCTTTTAAAAATCAAGCATATGACCCTGCCTGTCGCGATTGAAACATGTACAGTGCATGTGCACGCCAAAGATCGGTATTCCCAATACAAATCGGCTGAAAATGAGAAACTTGCCTCCCACGAGGCAGAGTGTGCAGCGCCTCAGCATTGATGAAAGCGGCCATTTCGCGCACTCTTCCCAGAGCTCCACGCATGCGCGATGCGAATGGGATAACAAAGCGGTCGATCACCACACTACGCAGGTGCGAACATCTGCCGACCGCACTGCACATGTACGACGACGCATGGAGTGTAACGACGTCATGACATGCCCGAAATGCGGCCCCGCCCATTTAAAGAAACACTGCCCTGCAAAAGGCAGGCGATGTTTAAATTGCGGAAAGCCTGGAAACTATGCAGCCTTGTGCAGGTCTACACCACCAGTCAAGGACCAGCATTCCCCATTCAAACGCAGGCGTGTTCGGAGTGTCCAACAAGGTTTACAGGATTCTGATCCTGGCAGAGCAACGGATCCAGAGGACGATTGCCTGGAGTCCCCTTACCATGTGGGCATCATTACCACACGTGAACATGCCTCACCGACATCACCACGGAGCCTGCCCATCCTCACTGTGGATTCTGCGGATGAATGGCGTGCGGTGATGCAAGTAGATCAATGCTCTATCCACTCTATCCAGTTCAAGCTGGACACAGGTGCTTCTGCCAATCTCCTTTCATAGGCAGATTTCAATCGCATCAAGAAGCCACCCAAGCTTCTTCCAGCAGCCTGCCAGCTCTTGGAATATAACGGCAATGCCATCACAGCGCTGGGATCCTGCCATCTGCTCGTCTCCAACAGGATCATTCACGCAAGGCTAAGGTTTGAAATCATCAAGCCAGACAGGGCCTCCCTGCTCGGCGCACATGCATGCAAGCAGCTAAACCTTGTGCAGCGGGTCTACACAATGATTTCCTCCAACGTGGATCTTCAAGCCGGCATTGACGACATCCTCGCTCAGTATCCGGATGTGTTTGACGGGATGGGCACTCTGCCGTACCGGTACAAGATCCTGCTATGGCCTGATGCCGTGGCTGTGGTCCACGCATCACGCCGGGTCCCGGCTCCGCTGAAGGAGCGCCTGAAGGCGCAGCTAAAGGATCGTCAGGACAAGGATCAGCTACAGAGTTACAGAACCGACTGACTGGGTCAGCTCGATGGTATGTGTAAAAAAGCCTTCGGGGGAGCTGCGCATCTGCATTGATCCCAAGGATCTCAACCAGAATATAATGCGGGAACACTACTCCATCCCAAAGTGGGAGGAACTCACAAGTGAGATGGCACACGCCCGGTTTTTCACAAAGTTAGATGCATCACATGGATTCTGACAAATCCAGTTGGATGAGTCCAGCAGAAGGCTCTGCACCTTCAACACACCGTTTGGCAGGTACTGCTATAATCGTATGCCGTTCGGCATTGTCTCGGCCTAAGAGAGCTTCCATAGAATCATGGAGCAGATGATGGAGGGCATTGAAGGGGTTTGTGTGTATGTGGATAACGTTATCATATAGTCCACAACCCCCGAAGAGCACATCTCTCGTCTCCAGCAGGTATTCCGCCGTGTCCATGCCAATGACCTCAAGCTGAACAGGGCCAAGTGTTGCTTTGACATGTCGACACTTAAGTTCTTCGGTGACCAGGTATCTCAGCAGGGCGTGCACCCGGACACAGACAAGGTCAAGGCCATCGAAGCCATGAAGACCCCTGAAGACAAGAAGGTGGTGCTGTGCTTCCTAGGCATGGTAAACTTTTTGGGCAAGTTTATCCCAAACCTGGCCTCACACACCACGGCCCTCAGACACCTGGTGAAAAAGTCTACTGCCTTTGAGTAGCAGGCAGCTCATCAAGCAGAGTGGTTGGAGCTGAAAGCCAAGCTCACCACTGCACCTGTATTGACATTTTTTGACCCTGACAGGGAAACGAAAATCTCCACAGATGCAAGCCAGAACGGCATCTGTGCGGTGTTGCTCCAGCGCGATGACACCTCATCCTGGGCACCGGTTGCCTACGCATCACGGGCGATGACACCCACTGAGCAGCAGTACGCCCAAATTGAAAAGGAATGCCTGGGCCTTCTCACTGGAATTCTCAAGTTCCACAATTATGTCTACGGCCTGCCGACGTTCACCGTCGAGACGGACCACAGGCAGATACCTTGTCCCACTCCATAACCTTGCCTGCTGATCCACCGGCATTCCTCCAACAGATCGAATCATAGGTGCAGCTGTGGGCCAGCAAACTCCCACCGTCGGATGAAAAGGTGATCTGCATTCGCGACAAGACAGTCAAAGACCCTCTTCTGCAGCGTGTCATGTGCCATCTCGCCAATGGCTGGCAAAAAGGGCAGTGCCCTCAATTCTTCAATGTGGAGGATGACCTGACGGTGGTTGATGGTATCCTCCTCAAGTTGGACCGCATTGTCATTCCACTCAGTCTCCAGAGCTTGGTGCTCCGGCAAATCCACGAGGGACATCTGGGTGTCGAGAAGTGCAGGCGCAGAAACAGGCAAGCTGTCTACTGGCCTGGAATTATTCAGAACATCTCAAATATGGTCCTCAACTGTCCGATCTGTCAGCACTATCAGCCAGCACAGAGCAAGGAGACGCTTCAGCAGCACAAATTCATGACCTCCCCGTGGTCCAAGGTGGGCATCGACCTCTTTCATGCCAATGGTCATGATTATGTGTTGATCATTGATTATTTTTCCAACTACCCAGAAGTCGTGAAGCTCTCGGACCCCGCCTCACATCCAAGACCGTCATCAAGGCCTGGAAGGAGACGTTCTCCAGGCATGGTATTCCACTCACTGTCATGAGTGACAACGGTCCTTGCTTCAGCAGCCAAGAGTAGTCAAGATTTGCCCAGTTATATCAGTTTCATCACGTCACTTCCAGCCCACATTACCCGCAGTCCAACGGGAAGATAGAGAAAGGGGTGCACATAGTGAAGCAGCTCATCTGCAAGGCCGTGGATTCTGCTTCTGACGCAACCTTCTGCTGCTTGCGTATAGGGCAACCCCTCTGTGTACCGGCATGTCACCGGCTCAACTCCTGATGAACAGGGACCTGCGGACGACACTTCCAGCCATACACTTGCCTGATCTGGATCACCTCACGGTGCTGCAGAAGGTGCAGAAACTCAGGGACCGGCAAAAGCAGGGCTATGATGCTCATGCCACCAATTTGCCGGTGCTATCCCCGGCGGATGCTGTTCGGGTCCAGCTGCCTGATGGAGGCTGGTCAGCTCCAGCAGTTGTTTTTTGACAGGCTGCTCCTCGATCGTATGTTGTGCGTTTGGCTGATGGCTCTGTTGTGTGGCGAAACAGACGGGTACTGCGCACAGTTGCCCACCCGCAACCACATTCTTCGTTGTTTCCATCTGTTATTGTGCCACCTCCTGATACCTCGAACCACGAGGCCACCAGTCCGGCTTCAATCCGGCTTCAATCCCACCTATCAAGGCACCATCGTCCCCACCACCACCTCTCCGGCGGTCGACCAGGATCAGACGCAAGCCCCAGAGACTGGACTTATAAAAATGTTTTTGTTTGCTATGTTCTGTTTTCGCACATTAGACACCTGTTTTCACATGTATATATGTTCCCATCTGTCATTGTATGTAAATAAGTTAGTTTTGCGGCCTACACATGTAAATACTTTCACATATACTACGGAAAAACATTTCAAAAGGGGAGATGTCATGATATGCAGACATGCACATCATGAGATAGAGACAGGCAGCTAATTAACACAGAGAACAGGACATAACCAATCAGCAGGCAGAACACTTGGGGGTGGTTTCCCACTACGAAAGGCACGAGGCACTAGCGTCAATAAATCAAATTGAACTAACTTAAAGGTCTGGAGCATATTTCAGTTATAGCTGCATCCAGTTGCAGCCCATGTTATCTCAGTGTGCTTAACATGACAGTTCGGCATTAGCACTTAGTCTTCAAATCGGAGAATCCAGCCCCTGAACTCTGAAATGAATCTTCAAAGTGGTATTCAGACCAAGGGGTTAATCTTCCAAATGTTAATAAGCATCTGATTTGAGATTTGGGGGTCATTTGGGTGTAGAAGGAAATTTGCTTTAAAATGTTTTGTTGAGAAAATATACAACAGTGTTCAATTATGTTCCTATGTTCCTAATTATATTTTTAATTGCTTCAACATAAATTACATTTCAGACAGAGTATAGTTATTAATATTCATGTTATTTGATTATAGTGTAGTAAAATTTGGATTGAAATCATGAACTTTGGGGCTTCCTTCGTCGAGTAAAACCGAGAAAAGAGTAAACACCATACTCGTCTCTGACGAGATCATAACACAGATGATGTCGGGATCATTGCTGTGAAGGCTGCAGCAATACTCCTGATGCCCACACAAAATAGGGGACATTTCATAATATCGCTGCCCTTACCTAGCATTTCTCAGATTATCACTGCATGCTGTACGTCGCTTTGCTATCTAAAGGGGTTGAACTATGCACCTGAGAATAATAGAAATTCATGGAACAGAAGAAACTCATTTAGTCCATTGTACCTGTGCTGATACATGGAGAAATGAAATGGTTTACCAATAGGTATGGTTAGGGAAGGATGCAGACAGTGATTCATAAGATATCATCAATTAAATATCTTTGTAGCAAGAAACAGTGCACCGGGGTCTCAGAGCAAAGCTTTCATCTAAGTGTGTTAAGTGCCCAATTCACTGAGTTATGTGTCAATGTGGTACAGTTAGTACACTTTCACCAACACTGACTCTGTACAATATCAATTGCCAAGAATGTTCTGCTTTTGAGATATTGTTCCTCCCTTATTCTGCATCACAAAACTGTTAACGACAGGAGAGGATTTAATTTAAACCAGCTCTGATTTTCCCCCTCACCACCAAAACCCTTTATCAGTGGTGGCATATTTTCCCCAACCCTTTAGTTTTACAGTGATCCAACCCTCTTTAATAGCACCACAGCAAACGTGCGAAAGGATAAAATCAGGGGGTTAACTTGTTTTACACATACGCAAACATGGCAGGGGTTAAAGCTATGTAACTCCCGATACATTCATACAATAAAGGAGGAAGAAGGAAAAGAAAGATAAAAACAACAGACAAATACAAATTATTATTTCACGTCGGCCCAGATTCAAGAATCAAAAGTCCAATGGTGTATTTCTTCAGTGAGGTTAGCAAGCTGAAATGGATGTAGGGAAATCCATCTTTCCTGTAGTGTTAACTTCCACGATGGGAGAAACACAGAGATGAAAAAGTCTTGTGCTAGGCACTGGCACAGAAGTTCAGATGTTCCAGTAGAAAGCAGTGTGGATTAGGGCCAGGCAATTTAAACCTGGACAGAACTCTGGTTCTGCCGTTGCTTGGTGAATGGAAGATGGCTGACTATCTCCGTTAGTTTTACAAGGCAATATTACACGTTCTAGTAACTTGGGGGAAGGATATGTGACAAAGCTCCCACTTCTTTACCTTGGTTTGGAGAAAATAAGGTATACTCCTGATCAGGGTTCATGAGATGGTTAAGGTTTCATCCATTAACAGGTTTACCAGTGGTTTCAGGGTTCTTTGCCTTCATGGACGGATCATTGCTGTTAGCCACAGAGTTGCCTCAAAATTGTAAAGGGGTCTTTGTGCGTTTCCTTTGAATTTTATTTCTGAAGTCACAGGTGCATTAGTGCTTCTTTAGACATTACAATGTTGCTGCGGTTTTCTGAAGGCTCCTTTTGTGTGAGTCATAGCCAGTCAATGCAAAACCTTTTCCAATCATATATATATATGTATATATATATATAAACTAATTTTGTAAGAGGACATGAAAGGAAAAATATATATCTATATATAATATAAATATATATTTTTTCCTTCATGTCCTCTTGGCATGACAAAATGAAAACTTTCTCCTCAAAATTTAAATAAATATAACCTAATATATTATCCTGGGAGTAATTTAGATTTATGGCTTTTATATATTACACAAGAACTCTCTCGTGATGACATAGCCATCATGACGTTTCTTGAGGGTTCCTTCAATTGGCTGCAATAACTTTTATGGAAAGCTTGGGTACACTGTGTGAATAATCAATCTGAAAATTTCCAGATGAATTCCTCTTTTAATGCTTGTCACGATACCCTGGGCTAGTGCATGGTCAATTCCAGCCCCACTTGACCCGGAATCGCAATGCAGGTGAAATTAGATTTTACTCAAAATAGTCAAGGTCCTTGGTTGAACCCAATAAACTAGAGTCACCAGATTTGTAACTTTAAACACAAGTAACCTTTTATTATGTACAGTAATATAATTAAACTGACAGAAAATGTAACTGAGTATCTAAAATAACCTTTTAACAACCCCTCTTCCTAACAATCCCCACTCTCTGCATGCACGCACATAAAAACAACAGAGGGGAAAAGGTGGTTTAGAGGGAAAGATCATATCAATAAAATAAAAGAAGAAAGATCTTAGATGCACTGGGATGCTTCAAGTTAATATCTTTCTGAAGTCCAGCTTTGGTACTTATTCCTTCTCGGCTTCAGATGGTTTTCTTTGCAAAGGTTGTCTACCTTCTCTGCAGACAAAAGATTATTTTCAGCTCATAGCAAAGGTGCCAGGCACCCACTGTTTTCAGAAAAATAGCGCAGTTCTTTCACTTCAGCTAGCAGGAGAAAAGCTTTCCTTTCACTTCCAAGGTCTAAACGTTTCTACTACGTTCTCTGATAAGTCATCACACAGGAACCAATCACTAACCATTGTCAGGCAGAACACTGTTCCCGGCCAATCCACCAGTTGCCAGTTAACCAATCAAGCTGAATCCCTCTAAAGCTGGTTCCTAAGATCCACTCGGTGCCGACAAGACTGGCTTCTCTCTTCCAAAGTACAAAATCTGGGAACACAGTGTTCTGGCAAGCACGCTGCTTCTGGACCTTCTGCTTAAAGGCACATCCTGATTATGTGTCCAATGTGACCAAAAATATAAAATGAAAGAAATGGGAACAAGGGAAATGCTCTCATGGTGATGTGTGTGTCTAGAACTTATCCTAGCGCTCCTTCCATGAGCTAACGGGAACAGGTTGTCAGTGGGAGCCAATGTTTATTGGACTAATCATATGGCTCCTCCTACTATGTCATGACCTTACAATACTTTCTTCAATAGCTGACATTGTGGTGGTGAGATGTTCTGCTCAATAATGGTTTATCTTCTCTCAGGACCAGATAGGATGAATGTGATTTACCCTGAGAGACAAGAATGCATTGTTTACTCCCGCCAGGCCCTTATTGTTGACCATTATTTACTTTCTCCACTGATGCATTTGGAAGCAGAGGTTTGAGCAGTAGTTGCAATGTATTCATATATTATGAGCATGCACAATGCACAGTGATGTAATAAAACATGTGCACTTGCCATCTTTACTTTTAATCTTCTTTGTTAGAACCATCCAATGTGTAACAACATTTGGCGACAGGAATGGGATCAAATTCCACAAATATCGGCAATGAGTAGCAGCAGTGACTGCAGTGAACAGGACCACCCAGAACCTGGTAATTGGGGTGCTTGGATGGCAAGATGTAGACCAGATTGTGATGGCTCTTACGATTACGGATGCGTTTCCACAAGTTAGTTTGGAGCAGACTAGGCCTGTACCGAGTAAAAGCTGCAGATATTCATAGAATCATTGAATGGTTACAGAACAGAGGGAGACCATTCGGCCTATTGTATCTGTGCTGGGTCTCTGCAAGAGCAATTCACATGGACTTCTTCCCCTACCTTTTCCCTGCGCCCTGTAAACTTTTTTGCTTCCGATAATTATCCAATTTTCTTTTGAAAGCTGGTGCGTTATTGCATTTTCCTTCTACTGAAGTCATGCTGATATCCCTGAAAGGCACATTACTGCAAAAGCTATAATGGATCCTGCCTCGAACACATGCTCAGGCAGTGCATTCCAGATCCTAACCACTTGCTGCGTGAAAAAGGTATCCCTCACGTCACCCGCCGTTGCTTATTTCGTCAATCATTATTAATCAATGTTCTCTGGTTCTCGACCTTCCGTCATTGGGAACTGTTTCGCCCTGTCTACTCTTTCAAGATCATTCATGATTTTGAACACCTCTATCAAATGTCCTCTCAACCTTCCTTTCGCCAGGGAGAAAGGCCCCAGCTTCTCCATTCTAGCCATGTAACTGAAGTTCCTCATCTCTGGAACCATTCTTGTGAATCTTTTACCCACCCTCTCGATTACTTTCATATCCTTTCTGAAGTGTGGCACCCAGAACTGAGCGCAATTCTCCAGTTGAGGGTGAACCAGTGTCTTATACAGGCTTATCATAGCTTCCATACATTTGTACTCTATGGGCGTGATTTGTCTCTATTGATAAATCCCAAGATGCTGTGTTTATTAACCGCGCTCTCAGCCTGTGCTGGCACCTTCAATGATTATGCAGATATTCCCCCGATCCCTCTGCTCCTGCACACCATTTAGAATTTAACCCTTTATTTTATTTTGCCTCTCCTCCTTCTTGCTACCAAAATGAATTACTTCACATTCCTCTGCCTTAAATGTCATTCGCTACTTGTCAATCCATTCCGCCATCCTGTTTATGCCCTTTTGAAGTTTAACACTGTTCTCATCGTTCGCAATACTTCCAACATTCCCAGAGAATGGGCATTGATCCTAGCTTTCAGCAACCAGCAGAAGCTCGCAGAGCAGGAGCCAAAGCCAGAGAGGCATCCATACGGAGTCAAGACATTTTTAACCAGTAACTAGACTAGTTAAGGTGAGTTTTTTTACCGAAACAAACTTGATGGGATGTTTTTTGATAAACACTTGTGTTGAACTTCATCTGCCTTGCATTTACAGTACGTTTCATGGGATTCTGCATCACTGTTAAGGACAGCCACAGTGAAGTGTTTACCATGCCACTGTTAAATTTGGAAATAGAAATGTATGGCTGCATCCACAACATACATCTGAAATCTCTGAAAGGGATTAGAACCATTAAGTATGTATTTGGAAGGAATGGACATGCTTTTCCAGAGATAATAACATTTTGGAACTTGACAGTGACAGCGAAGAGGTCAAGACTCAGAATAAGACAACACTTGGATGCATGAAAGCAATTGGCCTGGATAGATAGCACACCAAGAAAACCTATCGCTCCCAACAAGGCAAAAGATGTGCCAGTCAAAACAATTAAGTCAAAGGAACCACTGGCAAACTACTAATTTGGAATCAGAAATCAGAAAGTTGTGAAACAGTTGGTAAGTACATTGAGGCATTTAAGAATTTATCATTGTGTTGCAACTTTGGCACATTCTTAAACCATGTGTTATGAGATAGCCTTGAGTGGGGATTAATGGGTAAAAGAATTCAATTGACATTACTGAATGCACAAAATCTCACATTTGCGTGTAAAATTTATCTTTCCATAAAG
Organism: Scyliorhinus torazame; assembly: GCF_047496885.1. NCBI lineage: Eukaryota > Metazoa > Chordata > Chondrichthyes > Carcharhiniformes > Scyliorhinidae > Scyliorhinus > Scyliorhinus torazame. The sequence goes on from NC_092717.1 coordinate 84,190,689, forward strand.
ATAGTTCAAAGAGCCTTCAGGGCCTTTTACCAAGGGCTGTACACCTCAGAGCCCCCACTGGGGGAGTCGGGGATGAAATGGTTCCTTGATGGACTGGACATACCAGTCGTGGGGGAGGGCAGAAAACGGGGCCTGGAAGCACCACTAGCACTGGGAGAGATCATAGACAGCATTAGCTCCAAGCAGGCGGGGAAGGCACGGGACTAGATGGGTTCCCGGCGGACTTCTTCAAAAAATTTGCAACAACACTGGCCCCGCACCTGCAGGAGGCGTGCACAGACTCGCTGGCCAAGGGCACACTGCCACCCACGCTAGCACAGGCCTCAATCTCGCTGATACCTAAGAAAGATAAAGACCCAACGGAATGTGGGTCATCGAGACCATCTCACTGTTGAACGCAGATGCCAAAATACTGGCCAGGATTCGAGCCAAAAGGCTAGAGGACTGCGTGCCAGAGTGGTCGCAGAGGACCAGGAGGGCTTTGTCAAAGGTAGACAGCTTACCTCCAACATTAGACACCTGCTGAACGTGATAATGACCCCATCCGGGACAGAACACCAGAGGTGATGTGGAAGTCACCACTGTTTGTATAATACGTGTATTAGAGGTAATACGGTAAGGCTCCTTCCAGTACTACAGGTACGGGGGTAGATCCCTGCCTGCTGGTTCCGCCCAGTAGACGGAGTATAAATGTGTGTGCACACCGCGCTGCTACCATTTCTAGCAGTAGCTGCAGGAGGAAACACATCTCTGCTTAATAAATCCTCGATTACTCTCTACTCTCGTCTCGTCGTAATTGATCAATTTATTAAGCAGAGATATTACAGTGATGAAACTACAGATCAAGCCTGATCGCCTAAAGCTGCACCCGCAAGCAGCCAATGCCACTTCGGCCTTCAACCACTGGCTCGCTTGTTTCGAGAGCTACCTCTGATCTGCGACGGACCAACCCTCGGAAGAACAGAAACTCCAGGGCCTCGACTCATTGGTGAGCTCCGATATTTTCCCCCTTATCCGAGATGCACCTACTTACACGGAAGCAATGGTGCTCCTGAAAGGACATTATATCCACCCAATCAACAAACTGTACGTCAGGCACCTCCTGTCCACGAGACAGCAACTCCCTGGTGAGTCTTTAGACGATTTCTGGCGCGCCTTGCACATCCTGGCGAGGAACTGTGATTTCCAGGCAGTTTCGGCAGTCGGACATACTGAACTTTTAATCCGGGACGCTTTTGTTATGGGCATGGGGTCAGCGTACGTCCGCCAGCGCCTATTAGAAGGGGGTACACTCGACCTTGCGGCAACTAGGCAACCCGCAAACTCACTGACTGTTGCCTCCCGTAACGTACAGTCATGCGCCCCCGACCGCACGGCGCCCTCATGGACATCGTGGACCCCACCAGCGGCCACCCCCAGCCAACCCCAAGCCTGCACCGCGTGGCAGCCAGCCAACCCCGGGGGGCCCAAATGCTGCTTCCGCGGCCAGACAAAGCACCCCGGCAGCGCTGCCCGACGCGGAGCGCAATCTGCAAGGCCGACGGGAAGAAGAGACATTTTGCTGCGGTGTGCCAGGCCCGGTCGGTCGCCGCTGTATCCACGCCCATTGTTCCCGCACTCCCCACGTGTGACCCTTGGGAGCCAACATTTTCGTCCCCGCAGCCCACGTGCGGCCTGTTGGCGCCGCCATCTCCCTTCCAGCAGAACACATGCGGCCCTTGAGCGCCGCCATCTTCCTCCCATCAGACCACATGCATCCCGTGGGCGCTGCCATCTTTACCGCCGCCATCTTCAATGCCGTTTTGGACGGCGCCTCAGGATCCCTGCTCATCGAACACCTCACCTGGCTGCTCATCGCCTGCCACCGCCGCCGACCAGCCCAGGGCCTACCAACACCAGCTGCAGCTCGCCTCCATCACGCTCGACCAGTCCCGGCCGCACAACCTCGACGACGGTGGTGAAAGTTGATGGGCACGAGACATCCTGCCTCCTGGACTCCAGGAGCACGGAAAGCTTCATCCACCCCGCTACGATAAGGCGCTGCTCCCTCGCGGTACACCCCGTTACCCAAAGAATCTCCTTGGCCTCCGGATCCCACTCCGTGGAAATCCGGGGGTACAGCATCGCCACCCTCACCGTCCAGAGCGTAGAGTTCAGCAACCTCCGGCTCTACGTCCTCCCCAACCTCTGCGCTGCCCTGTTACTCGGCCTGGACTTCCAGTCCAACCTCCAAAGCCTAGCTCTAAAATTCGGCGGACCCCTACCACCCCTCACCGTTTGCGGCCTCACGACCTTCAAGGTCGACCCACCTTCCCTGTTTGCAAACCTCACCCCGGATTGCAAACCCGTCGCCACCAGGAGCAGACGGTACAGTGCTCAGGACAGGACCTTCATCAGGTCGGAGGACCAGCGGCTTCTGCGGGAAAGCATCATTGAGGCCAGCAACAGCCCCTGGAGAGCCCAAGTGGTAGTAGTAAAGACTGGGGAGAAACACAGGATGGCCATTGACTACAGTCAGACCATCAATCGGTACACGCAGCTCGACGCGTACCCCCTCCTACGCTTATCTGATATGGTCAATCAGATTGCACAGTACCGGTTCTTTTCCACAGTGGACCTGAAATCTGCCTGACACCAGCTCCCCATCCGCAAGGCGGACCGCCAATACACTGCGTTCGAAGCAGACGGCCGCCTTTACCACTTGATAGGAGTCCTTTCAGCGTCACTAACTGGGTCTCAGTCTTCCAACTTGAGATGGACCGAATGGTTGACCGGTACGGGATGCGGGCCACCTTCCCGTACTTAGATAACATCACCACTGTGGCCACAACCAGCAGGACCACGACGCTAACCTTTTCAAATTTCTCCACACCGCCAAACTCCTGAACCTCACGTACAATCAGGAGAAGTGTGTGTTCTGCACCAACCGCTTAGCCATCCTTGGCTATGTTGTGGAAAATGGAGTTCCAGGGCCCAACCCCGACCGCATGCGCCCCTCATTGAACTCCCCCTCCCCCACTGTCCCAAGGCCCTCAAGCGATGCCTGGGGTTTTTCTCCTATTATGTCCAGTGGGTCCCAAACTATGCGGACAAGGCCCGCCCACTCATCCACTCCACAGTTTTCCCCTGACGGCTGAGGCTCGCCAGGCCTTCACCCATATCAAGGCTGACATCGCCAAGGCCGTGATGCATGCAGTCGACGAGACCCTCCCCTTTCAGGTCGAGAGCGATGCATCGGACGTCTCTCTGGCCGCCACCCGTAACCAGGTAGGCAGACCCGTGGCATTCTTTTCCCGCACATTCCATGCCTCCGAAATTCGGCACTCCTCCGTCACAAAAGAGGCCCAAGCCATCATAGAAGCTGTGCGGCACTGGAGGCATTACCTGACCGGCAGGAGATTCACTCTCCTCACTGACCAACGGTCGGTTGCCTTCATGTTTAATAATACGCAGCGGGGCACGATCAAAAATGATTTTTAAAAATGATCGAGCTCTCCACCGACAATTACGAGATTTTGTATCGCCCTGGGAAGCTCAATGAGCCCCCCAATGCCCTATTCCGAGGTACATGTGCCAGCGCACAAGTGGACCGACTCCGGGCCCTACACAATGATCTCTGTCACCCGGGGGGGGGTCACCCGCTTCTTTCACTTCACAAAGGCCCGCAACCTGCCCTACTCCATTGCGGAGGTCAGAGCTGTCACCAGAGACTGCCAGGTCTGCGCGGAGTGCAAACCGCACTTCTACCGGCCAGATCGCGTACACCTGGTGAAGGCCTCCTGCCCCTTTGAACGTCTCAGCATGGACTTCAAAGGGCCCCTCCCCTCCACCAACCGAAACACGTACTTCCTGAACATGGTCGATGATACTCCAGATTCACCTTCGCCATCCCCGCAGCCCGAAATGATGTATGCCACGCTCATTAAGGCACTCAACAGCATCTTCACCCTGTTCAGTTTCCCCGCTTAGGTCCACAGCGACTGGGGATCCTCCTTTGTAAGTGATGAGCTGCGTTAGTTCCTGCTCAGCAAGGGCATTACCTCGAGCAGGACGACCAGCTACAACCCCCAGGGAAACGGGCAGGTGGAGAGGGAGAACGGGGCAGTCTTGAAGGCCATCCTGCTGGCCCTACGTTCTAAAAATCTCCCAGTCTCCCGCTGGCAGAAGGTCCTCCCCGACGCGCTCCACCCCATCTGATTACTACTCTGCACCGCGACTAATGCAACCCCCCCCATGAACATCTCCTTGTCTTCCCTAGGAAGTCCACCTCCGGGGTTTCGCTCCCAACGTGGCTGGCAGCTCCAGGACCCGTCCTCCTCCACAAACATGTGCGACTCTACAAGGCGGACCTGTTGGTCGAAAGGGTACAGCTGCTGCATGCGAACCCACAGTATGCCTACGTAGCGTACCCCGACGGCCGCCAAGACACAGTCTCCCTCAGGGACCTGGCACCAGCTGGATCCCCACCCACGGCCCCACATCACTTGACCCCCCCCCTCCGATTGCCCTGGCGCCACCCACCCTCCCCACAGCTCACCTCACTACAGCCCCCGCCCAAAGATGATCCGTCCTCCCACTGGTTCCACCCGGGGATGAAGATGAGGCCAACACGCTCCCGGAGTCACAGGCGACCAAGCCGGTACCTGCATCACCATCGGGACTGCGGCGCTCCATGGAGGATCAAGGCATCCGACCGGTTAAATTTGTAAATTTTCAAAAGACTGTAAACTTTAAATTCTCACATACTTGGAAATAGTTTTTCCACCACCCCCGCTGAACTATTTTTTAACAGGGGGTGAATGGTAGCAGCTGCAGGAGGAAACACATCTCTGCGTAATAAAGCCTCGATTACTCTCTAATCTCGTCTCGTCGTAATTGATAGTGCATCAGTGATCGTCTCCCTAGACGCAGAAAAGGCCTTCGACAGAGTCGAACGGAAATACCTCATAGAGGTACTGGAGCAGTTTGGGCTTGGAACAGGATTCACCTCCTGGGTAAAACTCCTATACACCGCTCCCATGGCGAGGGTACGGACAAACAACACCAGCTCCCGATACCTCCAGCTGCACAGGGGCATCAGACAAGTGTCATAATATACCCTAGTATATTATGGTGCAGACACACACACACACACTGATGGACATGCAGTGGGACCAATCAGCATACACAACACCGCAGCCAATCACCAGTGAGAGCACACGCACTATAAAGACAGGGGACAGGAGAGTTCCCGCTCATTCTAGTAGCAGCCAGCTCGGAGCACAGAGCTCACAGCCTGCAACACAGACATTCACCATGTGCTGAGTGCATCACCTGGTTAGGACTAGGCAAGGGTCAACAGTTAAAGCTGGTATTGCATTTACCCACAGTTCAAGTATGTTAATACAGTTAACCTTATAATAAAATAGAGTTGCACTACTTCCAGTGTTGATGACCTGTTTGTGATCCAGAACACCCAACACATCAACAAGGATGCTCACTGTCCCCGCTGCTGTTCGCCCTAGCGATCAAGCCACTAGCAATTGCGCTCAGAACAGCAAAAAGCTGGAGGGGGGTCCAAAGGGGCGGCAGAGAACACAGAGTCTCACTCTCTGCGGATGACCTGCTCCTCTACATTTCGGACCCACAAAGCTCCTGAAAGAGTTTGGCGCCTTCTAGGGCTACAAAATCAACATGGGCAAATGCGAGATCTTCCCGGTACACCCACACGTCGGTGGGGCAGCACTAACAGGACTGCCATTTAAACAAGCCCGACACAAATTCCGCTTCCTGGGGATCCAAATAGCCCATGACTGGAAAGGGATCCACAAATGGAACCTTACCAGTCTGACAGAGGAAGTAAAAAAGGATCTGCAAAGATGGAACACACTCCCACTCTCCCTCGCGGGGAGAGTCCAGGTGATCAAAATGAACGTGCTGCCCAGGTACCTCTTCCTATTCAGATCCATCCTGATCTACATCCCCAAAGCCTTTTGCAAAGCAGTAGACAAATTAATCATGGTGTTCGTATGTGGGGGGGGAGGAATGCTAGGATCCCAAAGAAGTTCTTATGAAAAACAAAATCAAGGGGAGGGCTCGCCCTCCCAAACCTTCAATCCTACCACTGGGCGGCGACGGCCGAGCGAATAAGGGGATGGATCAAGGAGCCAGAAGCCGAGTGGGTGCGCATGGAAGAGGCCTCCTGCAAGGGGACCTCCCTCCGGGCCCTCGCCACGGCGGCATTCCCATCCCCACCCAAAAAACACTCCAGCAGCCCGGTGGTGATAGCCACCCTCCAGTCCTGGAACCAACTACGGCAGCAATTTGGCCTGACCAAAATGTCGGACAAAGCTCCCATCTGCTACAACCATAGGTTCATGCCAGCGCTGACTGACGCCACCTTCAAAAGGTGGCGACAGGACCGGGGGACACTGACAGTCAGGGACCGATACACCGACGGCAGGGTCGCGACACGGGACGAACTGACAGAGAAATTCCAGCTAGCCAGGGGGAACGAGCTAAGGTACCTGCAACTGAAAAACTTACTACGAAAGGAGACAAGGACCTACCCACAACCGCCATGACAGACATTACTGGAAGGGTTACTGGACGCAAGCATACTAGAGAAAGGAAACTGTAGCGACATGTATGACCGACTGGTAGAAGGGGCCGACACTGTACTGGACGCAACAAGAATGAAATGGGAGGACGACCTGGGGACAAAATAGGGTGGGGACTCTGGATCGAAGCACTGCATAGGGTCAACTCCACCTCCACGTGCGCAAGGCTCAGCCTGATGCAACTAAAAGTGGTACATAGAGCCCACTTAACAAGAACCCGTATGAGTAGGTTCTTCCTGGAGGTGGAGGACAGATGTGAGCGGCGCCAAGGAGGCCCAGCCAACCACGCCCACATGTTCTGGTCCTGCCCCTGACTTGGGGTGTACTGGACAGCCTTCTACAAGGCAATGTCCAAAGTGGTGGGGATGAGGGTGGAGCAATGCCCGAAAGTGGCGGTCTTCGGGGTTTCAGGCCAGCCAGATCAATTCCTGGGGAGGAGGGCAGACACACTTGCCTCCCTGATCGCCCGCCGTAGTATCCTGTTCGGCTGGCGGTCAGCAGCACCACCCAAAGCTGCAGACTGGCTTTCCGACCTCTCGGAATCTCTCCAAATGGAGAAAATCAAATTCGCCATCCGAGGGTCAGACGACGGCTTCCACAGAACGTGGGAGCCACTCACCCAATTGTTCCGGGACCTGTTTGTGGCCAACAAACAAGCAGAAGAATAGCCAGGTAGCCAAGAACCAGGGGAAAGCAGCCAAAGCATGAGAGGGTGAGATAGATCGGGAGAGGGGGGGTGGGGGCGGCTAAATCTAAGAAGAAGGAAAGGCGAGCGATAGGGAGGTGGGGGGGGGGGGGAGAAGACGGAAGAGACAGGGAACAATAGAGGAGAGCCAGGGAGGTAGGTGGGGGGAGGGGGGGTGGTGCAGGGAAACGTTAACTAACTTGACATCCACAGGAACAGAGAAAAAGGAGAATACAGGCGGAGGACGGGAGGGCCACCGCTGAAGCGGCAGCGTGCACGAGAAGACAACGGCAGCGAAATCCGACCGGGAGAAGAGAGGGGCAACACCGGCACCAGACCCACTCGAGGATTGCCATCCGGAATTATCTCTCTGGCACCCAATTGTATATCTGCACCCCCCCCCCCCCCCCCACTCCCCCCCACAAACAGATGCTTACTTAGGTGTGTAAATAATTTTGCCAAGTGTACAGAGTTGCTGCGGCTGGGTGGGTGTTTATACCCCAACAGTTACATTATTTGATTGCGTACTTCTCTCGTGTTGTTACTGGTTTTTTTTCTTTTCTCCTCTCCCTTCGTGGTTTGTGTGTGTGTGCCCTTCTCCTCTTTCTATATAAATATCCTGTGTACATAAGGGCAAATATACTTTGTTCAAAAATCCAATAAAAAACATTTATAAAAAAAGATAGTTCAAAAAATGTTCAGAAATGTTACACTATGCAAGTGACTAGTACGATGTGGTCCACAATATGAAGGCTTCTGCCAAGTCGAAAGTGGGGAGACCTAGAAGAGTGTCTGTGAAGGGGGATTTGTGATTTGTTTTCACTGGAATGGCAACCACACTACACATATGCTTTAATTGCCAAAAGAAAGACCGTATTGCAACTGTTTGCCAAGTGAAGGCAAAAGCAGGAGAGACAATTCCTTCCAGTGGTAACGGAAAACATTGCAACACAAGAGTGGAGTTAACAACCTTGAAGTAAATCCAGAGTGCCTCAATGAAAGGATATGGGGCTTAGAGCGTTTATGCCACTCTCAATCGCTCAAGAAACCAAGACTTTTGTGTAAAGGTGTTAGTGAAGAATCAGTACAGCAACATGTGCATCACTGCAGCTGCAGGTGTTGCAATATGAATAGAGACACATAGAAGAGCAAATTCTGTGTTGTATTTCCACCTGAGGGCACGGTTCCATTGAAAACTCTGGTGAAATGCAGAAATGTGTGGACAAATGGAGTGCAAAGTCCATCATAAGGGCAGGCTTGTAAAGTTGACAATTATTGTAGTGAGATATATCAACAAAACAATGTTTTTTTTTTCATTTAAAAATTTTTTAAAAATTGTTTTTATTTTTTTTATTTTTTTTAAATTCTCCTCCTTTTTCACATTTTCTCCCACATTTACACCCATCAACAAGAAACAATAATCAACAAGATATGTCAATCCCCATAATAACAACGATCCCATCCGCCCACCAAACCCCAAACCTCAGCCCACATGTTTACATAAACAAATGACACAAAGGAATCAGGGATTACCTATAGTCACCCTTAATCTACACAGCCCCCCCTCCCCCCACCCCCTACCCCCCAACTAATGTTCGATGTTATCCAGTTCTTGAAAGTGCATAATAAATAGTGCCCATGACTTGTAGAACCCCTCCGACCTTCCCCTCAGTTCGAACTTAACCTTCTCAAGGGTCAAGTATTCCAACAGGTCCCCCCGCCACACCAGGGCACTGGGTAATGAAGCAAAGACTGGCTTTGTAAACCGAAGACAGACAGGAAGCAAGATTTATAATTTGAGATGACCAAGAAGCTTGATAAGCCATTGAATAATTACAGCAACATTTTCAAGGACAGCATTGTCGATGTGAAACAGTAAATCTGAATCAGACCGGATGCAAAACATTGAAAGATTAGGCATTTCCTGTGCTCTCAAAACCCAGGTCGAACTGGTGCTGAAGAAGTTAGAAAGAAACAGTTTTCTAGAGAAAACTGATCACAGTCATTGGCAAACCCAGTAGTGTCCAAGTCATTCAAACCTGTAAGATTTTGCGGGGCTGCGTGGGTTTCTCCTGGGTGCTCCGATTTCCTCCTACAGTCCAAGGATGTGTAGGTTAGGTGGATTGGCCATGCTAAATTGCCCGTAGTGTCCAAACAAAATGGTTAGGTGGGGTTACTGGGTTACAGGGATTGGGTGGAAGTGTTGGCTTAAGTAGGGTGCTCTTTTCAAGGGCCGATGCAAACTATATGGGCTGAATGGTCTCCTTCTGTACTATAAATTCTATGATTCTCCCGTTACCTCACCAGGGCGATGTTGCACAGATCACCGGCCATTCCTCAACTCCCTCCAGCTCCCCAATCATTGCCTTAGGTGTCAGGGTTATCAAGTATATTCAAGGGACCCGTATCTGCATCCTTATGGGGCACTTCAAAGAAGCCCCCCATCATGACCTGCATTGGAGTGAGTGATGATAGACTTCACTATGAAGCCTTGCATTGGGGTCCACATCGGTGTATCCTGGGCGGGATTCTCTCAGGCCGGGGCCGGGCCGGAGAATCCCCGCGACCGGCGCGAATCGCGCCACGCCGCCTTGACACCGACACGCGATTCTCCGCAAAGCGGAGTATCGGCACCATTGCCGCTGGCATGTTTGGTGTGGCGCCGGTCGGGGGCCGGCCCGGGATGGGCCGAGCGGCCGTCGTAAAAATGCCAATCCCGCCGGCGCCATCCACATCTGCTCTCAACTGGCGGGAACTCAGCGTGGAAGGATCGGAGTGCGGCCTGTGGCCGGGTGGGGTGGGGGGGGGGGGGGAGGGGGGAGGGGGGGGTTCTCCGACCCCGGGGGGGCCTCCGATGTGGCCTGGCGATCGGGGCCCACCAATCGGCGGGCCTGGCCTCTCTGGCTGGTGGCCTCTTTTCTTCCGCACCGGCCCCTGTAGTCATGCGCCATGTTGCGTCAGGGCCGGCGCGTTGAAGGAAGCCACTGTGCATGCGGGCGTTGGCGCCGGTGCCACTGCGCATGCGCGGATCCCGCGGCACCCATTTGGCGCCGGGATCAGCAGTTGGAGCGGCATGAACCATTCCAGTACCGTGCTGGCCCCCTGTAGGGGCCAGAGTTGCTGATCCTGAGGCCATGTTGACGCCGTCGACACTTAGCCTCGGGATCACAAAAAATCGCCCCCTGTGTCATGTGAACTCTTGTATAGGTTTGAGGTTCAGTGCTTGGGACTTCAATCAGTGCCAGTGAAATTTAGCTCTGTATTTTTCATTGGCACAATTGACTTGTCAATGAAGGATGAAGTTGCATATCAAGCAAGTGAATACCTCTTGTGACAGATCAGGCAGAGCTGATTTGAGTGAAGCCTGCAATTAGCATGACAAGATCACATCTAGAGGGCTCCCTCATTCTCCCATTTCACAGCCCTATGCACTTATTCCTGCGAGACAAACTTACCAGACAAGTGGAATTGATATTCAATAGAGCTTAACCCCTTGGTATTCAGAGTTCTGCCTGAACGCGGCATTCCACTCACAGTTTAGTTGTGTTTCTCCAGGTGAGAGCGTCTTCTTTCCTCATTGGGCAGGGATGCAACCCATTCCTGAGAACCCCACTCTGCCCTTGTAGTCTGGCCTCTCATCGGACCCCATCCAATAACCTCAAGTCTCCCCCAGTGTTGACCCTCAGTATTCACCTCCTCCCACCCATTTTCCAGTTCCTACAAAGAACAGGCACTCACTTAGCAGTGATTTGGCCACAAGCCATGCAAGGGGGACACAGGAAGCGATGCCTGCATGCCAGCCTTCAGATCAACCAAATGAATGGAAATGAAGTCCTGCTAGTGACCTCTTCATGGTTGAGAGACTACACCGCAGCCCCAGCCCCGAGTTGAACTTATCTGTGTTCCCCATGTCTCCAGTACACCCTGAGCAGTGAAGGCCCTGGAGAATCATGGCTGCCTGAGTGCTCACCTCCAATATCCCCCTCTGAGGTGGGTCTGCCAGGTTCACGGTTTTATGGATGTAGCACAATCAATCACTCATGAGACGAGATGAGAAGGAGTCGAACGATGGCTTTATTACGCAGACTTGTTCCCCAGCAGCACAGTTACAGAACGCGGCTGCTGGGAGAACCCGGGCTCTTATACGCCGCCTTACTGGGTGGAGCCAGCAGGCGGCTGATCCAATCGGGACCCAACATCTAGCCACCAATAGCCTCTCGGCATCACAGGGTGCCTTAATACCCCTAATACATACCACCACATTCACCCCTTGTTAAAAAGGAACCCGGCGGTGGTAGGGGTTTACAGAGTCGGTACCTAGGATGCCGCTAACACGGCGGCTCTGCTCTGATATCAACTACTAGTACTACTTACAATGCCGCTTTTACTGGGCAACCCCCCAAAAATTATTTACATAGGCATTTCTTGCTTTACTATACTGATTCGATGAGTCAAATGGGTGCCCTGGTCGTCCTCGCCGATCGTCTTAGCCCCAGTGTTGATGCAGGTGCTGGTTCGGGCCCCGTCATCTCTGGGAACGTCGCAATGCCTCTTCCCGCTCCAATACCCCTACTCGGGGCCGGGGGAAGGACCGATCCACCCGGGAAGGGGGCGGCTGTGGGGTGCGCTGGTGGGAGGGAGGGGGTGATTGGTGTTGGGGGGGGGTGTGGAGCTACAGAGGGGGTGACTGGTATTGGGGGGGGGCGTGTGGAGCTCCGGCAGGTGCCAGGTCCCGCAGGGAGACCGTGTCCTGTCGGCCGTCGGGGTACGCCACATAGGCGTATTGAGGGTTCGCGTGAAGGAGGTGAACCCTCTCGACCAACGGGTCCGATTTGTGCGTCCGCACATGCTTTCGGAGCAGGATGGGTCCTGGGGCTGCCAGCCATGTCGGAAGTGACGTTCCAGAAGCGGACTTCCTAGGGAAGACCAGGAGGCGTTTGTGAGGTGTTTGATTCGTTGTTGTACACAGCAGCGACCGGATGGAGTGGAGGGTGTCCGGGAGGACTTCCTGCCAGCGGGAAACTGGGAGACTTCTGGACCGTAGGGCCAGCAGGACGGTCTTCCAGACCGTACCATTCTCCCTCTCTACCTGACCGTTCCCCTGGGGGTTGTAACTGGTCATCCTGCTCGAGGCGATGCCCTTGCTGAGCAGGAATTGACGCAGTTCATTGCTCATGAAGGAGGACCCCCTATTGCTATGTATGTAGGCGGGGAAACCAAAAAGTGTAAAGATGGTGCCGAGGGCTCTAATGACCGTGGCCACGGTCATGTCGGGACAGGGTATGGCGAAAGGGAACCGGGGGCCTTTGCAGTCCAGACTGAGGCGCTCAAAGGGGCGGGAAGCCTTTATCAGGTGCGCTTTATCTGGCCGGTAGAAATGCGGCTTGCACTCTGCGCCGATTTGGCAGTTCCTGGTGGTGGTCCTGACCTCCTCGATGGAGTAGGGCAGGTTGCGGGTCTTTACGAAGTGATAGAACCGAGTGACTCCCGGGTGGCAGAGGTCCTCGTGGAGGGTTCGGAGACGGTCCACTTGTGCATTGGCACATGTGCCGCGGGATAGGGCATCTGAAGGTTTGTTCAGCTTTCCGGGACGTTACAAGATCTCATAGTTATAGGTGGAGAGTTCAATCCTCCACCGAAAGATCTTGTCGTTCATGATCTTGCCCCGCTGTGCATTATCGAACATGAAGGCAACTGACCGTTGGTCAGTGAGGAGAGTGAATCTCCTACCGGCCAGGTAATGCCTCCAATGCCGCACAGCTTCCACTATGGCCTGGGCCTCCTTTTCCACTGAGAAGTGGCGGATTTCTGAAGCGTGGATGGTGCGTGAAAAAAAGGCCACGGGTCTGCCCGCTTGGTTGAGGGTGGCCGCCAGAGCTACGTCGGACGCGTCGCTCTTGACTTGGAAGGGGAGGGACACGTCGATCGCGTGCATCGTGGCCTTTGCGATATCCGCTTTAATGCGGCTGAAGGCCTGGCGGGCCTCTGTCGACGGGGGAAAAACCGTGGACTGGATTAGCAGACGGACCTTGTCCGCGTAATTGGGGACCCACTGGGCGTAATAAGAGAAAAAGCCCAGGCAGCGTTTCAGGGCGTTGGAGCAGTGGGGGAGGGGGAACTCCATAAGGGGGCTCATGCATTCGGGATCTGGGCCTATAATTCCATTTCGCACTACGTAGCCGAGGATGGCTAGACGGTCGGTGCTAAACACGCATTTCTCCATGTTGTATGTGAGATTCAGGGCGTTCGCGGTCTGGAGGAATTTGCGGAGGTTGGTGTCGTGGTCCTGCTGGTCGTGGCCGCAGATGGTGACGTTGTCGAGGAACGGGAACGTGGACCGCAAACCGTACCGGTCAGCCATTCGGTCCACCTCCCGTTGGAAGACCGAGACCCCATTAGTGACGCCGAATGGAACCATTAAAAAGTGGTAGAGCCGCCCATCTGCTTCAAAAGCAGTGTATTTGCGGTCGCTCGGGCGGATGGGGAGCTGGTGATAGGCGGACTTAAGGTCCACCGTGGAAAAGACCTTGTACTATGCAATCCGATTGACCATGGCGGATATGCGGGGGAGAGGGTACGCATCCAGCTGCGTGTACCTATTGATGGTTTGACTATAGTCTACGACCATCTTCTGCTTCTCCCCGGTCTTTACAACTAGCACCTGAGCTCTCCAGGGACTATTGCTGGCCTGGATTATGCCTTCCCTCAGCAGCCACTGGACTTCTGACCGGATAAAAGATCGGTCCTGGGCGCTGTACCGTCTGCTCCTAGTGGCGACTGGTTTGCAATCCGGGGTGAGGTTCGCGAACAGGGAAGGTGGATCGACCTTAAGGGTCGCGAGGCTGCAGATAGTGAGTGGGGGTATAGGGCCGCCGAATTGAAACGTTAAACTCTTGAGATTACACTGAAAATCCAACCCAAGGAGTGTGGCAGCGCAGAGGTGGGGAAGGACGTAAAGCCAGTAGTTCTTGAACTCCCTCCCCTGCACCGTGAGGTTCGCGATGCAGAACCCTTTTATCTCTACCGAATGGGACCCTGTCGCCAGAAAAATGTTTTGATTACTCGGGTGGATCGGAAGGAGCACAATAATAATCTTGCAGTCATTTGACCCATCTACAGTGTCTGGAAAGTATCTGACAGTATGCGAGTAATCTGTATCTGACAAGCTCTGTACAAATGCTTATTGCAACTACAAGCAAGCAAATCTAGAGCATCTGTATTGGGACCTCAACGGTATGGATCCATAACAGAGTAGGAATAACTTTTATGAATGGTCACGCTGTAGTTGAGAATATCTTAACCCAGTATGCCACAAGTTCTCTCCATGTTGGCTTCCTCCTGTTGGGATATCAAAATAAGAGAGTGAATAAGCTACATAATTCTTACGACTATTCCATATAAGGTCACTCTGGCAAAGAAGACTGACACCAAAGATGACAAGTTCACTTATTTAATTACTTCACTTCTGTAGTGCTCAGTAATTCACTTGCTCTGCACGATGTGGGTCTGATAACAGATCCATGCTTACTATGCTTGATTTGTTAAATTTGGGTATGGTCTTAGGGAAAGACCTAGATGCCTGGCCTTTACAAATGAGTACAGACAGTTAATGACTGCAGATGCACGTACAAATCAAGATGCATGTACAAGCCAAATGCATTGGTCTGAGGTCAATCAAATATACAACAGTTACACACTGTGCATGGTAATAATAAATCAATATATTGTACTGCTATACCCTTCTAAAATAAAAGTATTTCTGCTTCTCTTCAATAAACTATTTCCAGCTTTCATTAATTATATAACATCAATGGTGAGATACAATAAATACCCCAAGTCTTTTATGGATATGCACACTTGGCATAATTACAACTGTTTCTTTTAACTACATCTACAAATCAAGTTCAGTAATTGATCATCAAAACGTCTTCCTGCTCTCTACAGGTTTTAGTGTGGAATGTTTGGTTTTGGATTAATTGATAGATGTAGAATTTACAGGGTAGAAGAAGGCCATTCAGCCCATCAAGTCTGCACTGGATCCTGGAAAGAGCACCCTATTTGAGCCCAGGCCTCCGCCCTATCCCCGTAACCTCACCTAACCTTTTGACACTAAGGGACAATTTAGCGGTGCACCTGGAGGAAACCCATGCAGACACGCGGAGAAAGTTCAAACTCCACACAGTGACTGGAGACTGGAATTGAACCCGGATCCCTGGAGCTCTGAGGCAGCAGTGCTAACCACCGTGCCATCCGAGTACTGAAAGAAGATGCTATTTCTTTCTCAGAAATTGTTAATTCCGACACTAAAGTCTGAAATAGTTCAAACACTGGCATAAACCCATGATCCAGGGGATGAAATGAAATGAAAATCGCTTATTGTCACAAGTAGGCTTCAAATGAAGTTACTGTGAAAAGCCCCCAGTCGCCACATTCCGGCGCCCGTTCGGGGAGGCTGGTACGGGAATTGAACTGTGCTGCTGGCCTGCTTTGGTCTGCTTTAAAAGCCAGCTCTTTAGCCCTGTGCTAAACCAACCCCAGGATCGTGCTCATGTTTTGGTTCATCTTTTCCTGGCATTATGTTGTCTACATGAACATTTCTAACCTTTCCGTCAATTTCAATTAAGTATCTTTTGCTTCCACCCACGACTATTAAATTTCCCACATTCCACGATGTGACTTTGTGGGTGGGAGTGGAGGGAAATGCTCAGAACACAAGCATGCTAATTTTCCCTGCACCTACATTACCTTGGCTTGTGGAATCTTATGTTTTGATTGAATTTCTTATGTTCAACTTTAGTGGCAAAGTTTGGTAGAGGCAGAGTCAAACGTGCTCTTCATATATCCTCATCAAAAGTCATGGGTTGTATACCCTCAGTGGATTATGGGATTGTTCTATACTTCAGCAGGAAATTAACCAGCTGTTATTTCACACTTGGATATGATCACATTGCACCAATTTGGGGGAGACTTTGAGACCGTTCTTTCCACCCGTGTGAAACTGGGCACAGGTTCAAAATATGGCCAGAACCGAAAAACACAATTAAGTTTGAGTTCTGGAATTTTCACCCCCCACCCTCCGCTCCTGTGGAGCATTGCCAATCGTACCACGCGCTGAACTTTAACTCAGCCTCAGAAGATTTTCTCTATCCATTGTGTACAATCAGATTAAAAACTCTTCCAAAAAGAATAGTTTTAAATGTTTGTATTACTGTTGCCCTCTGATTCTAACAGATTAAATGCAAAATCAATTCTGGCAAATAACACTAGAACAAAGTCTTAACCTTGTCGAAATTTTGAGGTAAAGCAAATTAAAACCTGCTACATTTGTGGCACAGTACCAAGCAACGACCATCTCCAACAATAGAGAATATAACCATCTCCTCTTGAGATTCACCATAATCATCGCTGAATTCGCCATTATCAACATCCAGTGACCAGAAAGTTAACTGGACCAACCATTCAAGTACTGTGGTTACAAGAACAGATCAGAGGCTGGAAATCCTGAAGCACCTCCTGATTCCCCAAAGCCTGTCCGCCATCTACAAATAACAATTCAGGAGTGTGATGGAATACTGTCCACTTGCCTAGATTAGTGCAGCTCAAACCACACTCAATAAGTTCAACACCATCCAGGGTAAAACAATCTGTTTGATTGACACTTCATCTAACATCCGAGCATTCACCCCATCCACCACCAAAGCACAGTGATAACAGAGTGTGCCGTGTTCAAGGTACACTGCAACAACTGGTTAAGCCTCCTTCAATAGCACCTTCCAAGGAAAATTCTACCACCTAAAAGGACAAAGGCAGCAAATGTATGGGAACACCACCACCTGCAAGTTGCTCTCCAGCAAAACATCATCCTGACTTGGAACAATCCAAACTTAATCACAGCGGAGGCAGCATGCTGACACGGTCCTCATACAACACCCCTCTGCCTGATAAACCCGGCACGGGGGAGGGCATAAGAATCTGTTCTCATTTACTTTGCATATTGCCATGTTTTCGCCTATAAAACCGTATTGCCTACAGTTCACTCAGATGTTGTTGCATCACTGTAGCATACGTCTTTTACGAGCCCTATGCTGTTAATTTTGTAATAGTCAGACCTTAGCCACTTTGTGCAATTCCATTAGTTCTGAAACCTTACCCACTTTGTACAGGAGATTGTTGAACATCTGAACAATACAGTCGCACACATGTCTCATTCTCTACTTTTGGTCTTCCCCCATCTTGAATGTCCGTGCAGTGCTTCAAAATGAGGGCTAATTTTATGAGCCCCCACTGTTGGTGACAAGTCTCACTTAACCTTAGTGCAGATTTATAAAAACTAACCCTCACAGTGTCCACTGGAGTTGGATAGCTTCATTACTATAATGGCATTCAGACATTCTCTTCTGCAATTTCATGCTCTGCAGGTGCATTAACAAAATGTGGGAGCTTTTACACTAATTAAGAAGGTCCTCAGCTTAAAAAGTGGAAAAGGCTTATTATTACAAGTGCCTTGTGATTGGGTGATCTTGTTTGTTGTACATAACACATCTCATTTCATAGGTATCACATGTTTCAGAGTTTCATGTTCATGCATTAGCAGTTCATGATTAATGAGTGAAAGCAAGCCTCTTCAGAATTAATAAGCTATCTAGCTCGATAATTAAAAGTATTGTGTTTGGCATATTATGCATTGATTTTAGCAGAGTGACACTGTCAGTGACACAGACAAAAAAAAATCAAATGGTCTTATTTTTAATGAACTCAAACGACAAACATGACCATACTTCTTAAGTGATATATCGAGCAGAAAGAATCTCACAGAAAAAGCAACCAATTCAAACATTTCTATTTATGATAGTAACAAACCTTAATTTGTTTCTGAAAGTGTTACCTGCTGCCGTGGACGATCTACTGAAATGTAATGTAATTATTTTAATTGTATTATTAAATATACTGATATGTAATATTGTATTGATACAACATGTGCTCATTAAAACAGCATGTGTATACAGGTCAAATCTTATAAGAATAACTGGGTTAAAATCTCACTTTAGAATATTCAGCAGTTTTTATTGGGTTAAACTGCTAATATTCAAAAGCTAGGGCACAAATTTATGTATCCAAAGAAGAAATTTAAGAAAAAAAATACACTTTTGGCTTTGCATTAACCATTTGACTTTGGAGATCTTTCCAAATTGATAAACTTGATATGTTTACTGAACCATTTTGACAGGAGTTTGACAAAGCAAAAGGATTTCCTTCCAACATAATTAGCACAGCAAGTGTAATTTCTTACAGAGGAAATGCCTCCTGCACAAACATATTGTAAGAATGACCTCCATTTCGAGAGGACCCAGACTATTTGCCCTGAGACCAAATTACAGAAGACATATGGTGCGAACCTCCGGGCAGGCTGCATCGGAAAAGCAGCTTGCAGCGGCGCAGCATGGCCATTGAAAGCCAGGAGACCCTGCTGCCGGGATCTACCTGGCTTGCAACGTATTCAAAGCAATCTCGCGAGACGTTGCAAGGAGAATCCCGCCCACAATATATATTATAGCAAATCTGCATATGAGAGCGAGGGCAGTAAGCCTTACTCTAATATGCAGATTCCTGAGGTACCTGAGGCTTTAGGATTCAATCCCTTTGCCTCGGGACCTCAAGTGAGCGTTGTTTGGTACTGGTCCCCACAAACGGGGACCAGATGGAAAGGCACCAATGGGGGTCTCCAAGGGGACCAGAGGCCCCCAGCTGCATGTCTTTTGGGTAGGGTGGTGCTGTGGCAATACTGATGCCACCTGGATACCCTGGCAGTGTCAGCATGACACCCTGGCAGTGCCACCTGGGTGTCAGCCAGGCAGTGCCAAGGTGCCCAGGTGCCCAGGTGGCACTGCCAATGACCAAGTTGGCGGTGCCAAGCTGGCATTTTTTGCATGCATGCAATCTGGCCGGGGTTGGCTGCCCAGAGGACCACTCATGTTGCATTTGGGCTGGGGAGGAGGTTGTGGATTCTTTTCGGGGCCTCGGAGATCGGGACGCCATTTTTATGTGCTGCCCTGATTTCTCGCTGATTATAATAATCTTTAATAGTGTTGCAAGTCGGCTTATATTTACACTGCAATTAAGTCACTATGAAAATCCCCTAGTCACCACAGCCCGGCCCCTGTTCGGGTACACTGAGGGAGAATTCAGAATGTCCAGTTCACCTAACAAGCATGTCTTTCGGGACTTGTGGGAGGAAACCAGAGTATCCGGAGGAAACCCACGCAGACACAGGGAGAACGTGCAGATTCCGTACAGGCAGTGACCCAAGCCGGGAAACAAACCCATTGTGCTACAGTGCTGTCCTGTAACGGGGCATTCTGGCGAGCAGAGTTCCCCATTGTAAAAAATGGGTCTATGTGCGGCCTAGGCCGTGCTTTCCCCATTGAAGCCCCTTATTCAAAGTGAGTCGGGTTGAATAGTCATGTGTTTCTTGGCACTGCTAAACTTGCTCGGGGACTTTGTTCCTTTGGGAAGATCGCGGCAATAGGATTAAAAGTCTTGATAACAAAGATTAAAAAGAAAGAATAGCAATTTTGAGGCAGAGGTGATTGACTCAACATCTGCTCAACGTATGTTCAATGTCACAACCGGTGTCTACTTTCCTGTGCATAGGTTGAGGTTTAGATTTTCGAGGAGACAGAAAATTGAGTATTTGTGGTTGAGTGGTTTCATTTAAAATTGTAAAAGAAAAGTATTTTCTGACAGTGGATACATCGGCATGTTACATACCTTCTGAAGAAATTTTCCAAGGTTACAGTTCATTGGACGGCTTGGCTGCGGCTGATGACAGGGTTTAATGACAAACTTGTGACCCCAATGGCGTGCTCTGGGAAAATATGGAATTCACTGACCTGTATCCCTGAATTCCAGGTATGTGCTATTTTAGTGAACACTTAAGGGAAACTCTGGATGGGGAAAATAAATCCCAAAAATTGTTCCACGGTGAGTTGAAATTAATCATATCCAATTGCAGCATAGTTCATGTCTACATATCTAAAGGTTATTAAATATATTTTTTCTTGTTAATTTATAAAGCTGAGTGATTTGGATATAGTTTGAGTTTTATTTTTAGCTTAAAAATCCAAGAAGAAAAAATCAGTAGAAAAAGCCTCACCCCGGCCAAAACTATTTTTTGGATGGGGGTCCTCCGTCCCACCGCTCCCATTTACTGGTGCAGCGCGCCCCTGCAGGCAGTGGGATTCTCTGTCCCAGCAGCCGGTCAATGGGGTTTCCCATTGTGGGTACCCCCACGCCATCAGGAAATCTGCCGGCCTGAGTGCGCTACCGGCGAAATGGAGGATCCTGCCGACGGAGAATCCAGCCCTTTGTGTTTCAACTTGAACAAGAAGCTTTGAGAGAAGTAACAAGACAGAACAAGTTTAAGCTCTTTTTGCTTTGTGAGAACAGAGTCGGTTCGCATTTACACTGAATTAGCACCAATTTCCATTTCGGTCCCTAATAGTCTTTTAGTGCCATTTGTTTGGCAGTGCATCCAGGTGATTATCTCATGAATTAATACAAGCTAGGGTCCAATGATATTAATGGGATTGCTTTTCATCTGAGTGAAGAAGCCAGCATGGGATTGTCAATCACCAGTGGTCAGGAGCACAAAGAGTTTCTCAAACTATTTTGGAGACATCTCTTATGGATTAATGAAGAGTAAGAGTGCACTTTTTGTCCAACAAAATAATTGTGGCCTATCCTGCTCCAGATTACCTCTTTCCCTCTTGGAAGGTGCTGGTAAAATCTACTCCCAGACTTATCTTCCTGCGGGTGACCCTTCTGGTGGTTCTATCCGGCAACTTCTGATTGTCCAAACGTTTGCTGCCATCCAGCTTGTTATATCCCCAGCAGAGTTCACGGGAACCATCGCTTTCCCATGCCCTCTGGGGAATATGAACTTCTCTAGTTAAGGGGTGGGCTTCCCCTTAACAGGTGTAGCCCCTCTAGTATAAAAATCCGACCTGCAAGAGACCCTCCAGGAAGTGGTGGTGATTTGACTGTAAGTAACAATAAACCTCTTTGTGCTGTAACCTACTGCTTATGTGTAGCTGTTTACCTCAGAACTGACACTGATGATGAGTGTGATGAATGGTTACTGCACCTTTAATGTAATGATCCCTTTCAAACCAGGTTTGAAACCCTGGGAGACTCCGCCTCCGGCTCCACCCCCCAGGGAGCCATATATAAGGTAATGTCCAGTGGGAAGTGTGCAGTGAGCACACTTCTCGGTAGCTGACTGGTTCTCTGCTAATTAAAGCCTTTGTATTATCAACCATCTCCCTCAAGTTGTAATTGAGGGTATCTAAATTTAATTAGCAGACTACTTCAAGATGGACAGCGGCCTAAAGCCGGAAAAGCTCAATTTGGCCGCTCGGTCACCGGAGGCCGCAGAATTTTTTTAATACTGGCTTCAGTGTTTTGAGGCCTACCTCAACTCCTCGCACACAACAGTCGACGGACCGCACAAGCTGAGCATACTACATGCCTGGGTGGGCCACAGACTCTCCTCCGCGATCGAGAAGGCCACCACGTACGAGGCGGCGGTGGAAATCCTGCGGAAGCGCTTCGTTAAGCCAATAAACGAGGTACACACCCAGCATTTGCTCTTGACTTACCGGCAGCGCTCCGGGGAAATGCTAGACGAATACGTGGAAAGACTCACCACTCTCACTAAAAACTGCGACCACAAGGAGGTGACGGCAGAAGTCCATATGAACTTGCACAACTGAGATGCTTTTGTGTCCGGTATACGATCTACATACATCAGGCAGCGACTCCTCGCAGATGGAGCAAAAGACCTTCAAGGCGCGGTAACGCTCACCTCTTCTCTGAAAGTGGCCCACCATAATCTCCGCACGTACTCCACGGACCCTGCGAGCCCCTCTTGGTCCTCTCCAGACTTGGCCACGCTACAGGCCTGCGCCGCGTGGCAACCCGCTCACACCGGGGGCACACCGTGCTATTTCTGTGGGCAAGGCCAGCACCCACGTCAGCGTTACCCAGCCCGCTCCGCTATCTGCAATGACTGCCAAAAGAAGGGGCATTTTGCAAAGGGCTGCCTGGCTGGGCCCAAGGCCCAGAAACAAAAGTCTCATTGGGCCCAAAAATCGAGCTCCCAGGCCCACAGGCCCCGCAACGCGGCTGCGCACTGGCCAGACATGCCCCCTTCTGACGCGTCGTCGGCCTCGTACGAGTCATAGGGTGGCCATCTTGGCGGCGGCCATATTCAAAATCCGACACGTGTGACCGACGATGGCTGAGTGGACTTCTGCCGTCACCTCCTTGTGGTCGCAGTTCTTAGTGAGAGTGGTGAGTCTTGCCACGTACTCGTCTAGCATTTCCCCGGAGCGCTGCCGGCAGGTCAAGAGCAAATGCTGGGCGTGTACCTCGTTTATTGGCTCAACGAAGCGCTTCCGCAGGATTTCGACCGCCGCCTCGTACGTGGTGGCCTTCTCAATCGCGGAGGAGAGTCTGCGGCCCACCTGGGCGTGTAGTAGGCTCAGCTTGTGCGGTCCGTCGACTGTTATGTGCGAGGAGTTGAGGTAGGCCTCAAAACACTGAAGCCAGTATTAAAAAATTTCTGCGGCCATTTTGTGACTCCAGGCAGCCATTTTGTGAGTCCGACTCAGCTGAGGACTCTGACTAACCGCAACTGGGAGCGATCACCCTCGACCAATCACGGCCGAAGCACCTGCGGAACTCCATGATGCAGGTCCAAATCAACGGGCGCGACACTCCCTGCCTCTTCGATTCCGGGAGCACGGAGAGCTTTATCCACCAAGAAACAGTAAGGCGCTGCTCCTTGCGCACCTATCCCAACTCCCAAACTATCGCCCTCGCCTCCGGGTCCCACTCGGTCCAAATCACGGGGTATTGTGTTGCGAACCTCGCGATCCAGGGTGCCGAATACGCCCGTTTCAAACTTTATACCCTCCCTCACCTCTGCTCCCCCCTGCTGCTGGGTCTGGACTTTCAGTGTAGCCACCGAAGCCTGATTCTGAAGTCTGGCAGACCCCTGCCCCCACTCACGGTATGTAGCCTGGCTACACTTAAAGTTGCACCACTCCCCCTCTTCACGAATCTCACCCCCGACTGTAAGCCCGTCGCCAACAGGAGTCAGCGGTACAGTGCCCAAGATATGACTTTTATCAAGTCAGAGGTTCAGCGGTTGCTGAAAGAAGGGGTCATAGAGGCTAGCAACAGCCCCTGGAGAGCACAAGTATTGGTAGTCCGGTCTGGGGAAAAGAAACGGATAGTGGTGGACTATAGTCAGACCATAAACCATTTTACGCAGCTCGGTGCGTACCCCCTTCCCCGCACAGCAGAAATGGTTAACCAGATCGCACAGTACCGGGTATTCTCCACGGTTGACCTAAAGTCCGCCTGCCATCAGCTCCCTATCCGCCCGGAGGACCGCCTCTACACAGCCTTCAAAGCAGCCGGTCGGCTTTTTCACTTCCTCAGGGTCCCTTTTGGCGTGACAAATGGGGTCTCCGTTTTTCAAAGGGCGATGGACCAAATGGTGGACCAGTACGGCTTACGGGCTACTTACCCATACTTGGATAATGTCACCATCTGCGGCCATGATCAGCAGGACCACGACGCAAACCTAAAAAAGTTCCTCCAGACCTCCCGGGCCCTCAATCTGACCTACAACAAAGAGAAATGCGTTTTCACACACAACCCGACTAGCCATCCTTGGCTACGTCATGGAAAATAGGGTCCTAGGCCTAGACCCCGACCGCATGTGCCCCCTTAAGTAACTTCCCCTTCCCCGTAGCCTCAAGGCATTCAAACGGTGCTTGGGGCTCTTTTCCTATTACGCCCAGTGGGTCCCCAGATATGCGGACAAAGCCTGACCACTCAATAAGATCACAGTTTTTCCCCTCACGGCTGAGGCCCGGTCGGCCTTCAGTCATATTAAAGTCGATATCATCAAGGCCGCCAGGCACGCAGTGGATGAAACCATTCCCATTAAAGTAGAAAGCGATGCAACAGACGTCGCCCTGGCTGCTACCCTCAACTAGGCAGGCAGGCCAGTAGCATTTTTCTCCCGAACCCTCACCGCCTCGGAAATTCGGCACTCTGCAGTCGAGAAGGAGGCACAAGCCATTGTGGAGCCCTACGGTCAAGAAGTCTCCCAACCACCTGCTGGCCGGAGGTCCTACCCGATGCCCTCCACTCCATTAGGTCGATCCTCTGCACGGCCACGAACAAGACCTCTCACAATTTCCCTCCGAGACCTGGCACCCGCTGGCTCTCCCACCGACGCCCCCCTCTACCGACGCCCCCCTCCCCGCACCGGCTGCCGACACCGACAGCGCCCCCCCCCCCTAGCGCCCCCTCCCCCCCGCCGGTGCCGGCACCAATCACCCTAGTTACCCCATATCCACCCTGCTCCACCACGGGCAAAGGCTCAGACCACTGTGCTCCCGGATATACCCCCACTGAAGACGCCCGTGTCCGCCGCACCACCGCCGGAGCTGAGAAGGTCAACAAGGACAATAAGACCACCCAAAAGCCTGGACATGTAATTCCACCTCACCCCCGACGGACTCTGTGTTTTCTTTTAAAACAGGGGGTGAATGTGATGAATGGTTACTGCACTTTTAATGTAATGATCCCTTTAAGACCGGGTTTGGAACCCTGGGGGACTCCGCCTCCGACTCCACCCCCCAGGGAGCCATGTATAAGGCAATGTCCAGTGGGCAGTGTGCAGTGAGCACACTTCTCGGTAGCTGACTGGTTCTCTGCTAATTAAAGCCTTTGCATTACCAACCATTTCTCTCGAGTTGTAATGGAGGGTATCTCAATGAGAATTCTGTGGAGTTGCCATCGACACCGGTTGCTACGCGCCCAGTCTACCTTGTCTAGGCCTCATCAGGGCCCACTGGAAACCATCACCAAGCCACATATCGGGAAGTTAGAGCCATTCAATGCAGGTATGGATGACTGGGGGCTGTATATAGAGAGGATGCAATTCTTCTTTGGTAGGAATGCAATTATTGGCAACGAGCACCAAAGTATAGCCTTGCCTACAGCATGTGGGAGGCCCACGTATAGCATTATAAAAGGCCTAACCCACCCGGACTCTCAGGACAACCGCTCATTTGCCTCCCTGGTAGCCTTGTTAGGGGAACATTTCGACCTAAAACATCCACTGAAAGTGCGCCATTTCCGGTTCCACACAGCCGCCCAGGCCCAAGATGAAAGCATTAGTGAATTTCTGGCTCACTTCAGGAAACTGGCTGAGAGCTGAGAGGTTGGCCCAATCCTGGGTGAAGCACTACGCGATTGGTTAGTAGTTGGGATTTGCGATGTGAAGAAAACTACTTGCTGCAGCAGCAAGAATTGTACCCATCCACCCAACTCTCGCTCCAAGTCACTAGGACCTAAATGGAACTCGATAGGGGGGGCTGCCTATTCTCTCACTAGTCGACACACCATCAACATACACCGGGGACTCTATGGGTATACCTGGCTACTATTCGGGATCTCCTCGGTGTACGCAATATTTCAGAGGATCATGTGGAACATATTGCAGGGATTACCACGTGTGGTGGGATACTTAGATGCCGCATTGATAACCGGTTCGTCTGACCAGGAGCCCCTCTGCAAGTTGACAGAAGTGCAACAACGTTTTGAGGCAGCTAGCATCCGCCTCCGGCGAGAGAAGTGCAAATTGAACACAGTCGAGGTGATGTACTTTGCCTACCGCATGGACTTGCACAGCCTGCATCCCATGGGGAGAATGTCTAGGCTACCCACCAAGCTCCTGTGCCAGGCAGGCTAACAGAACTTTGGGCTTTCCTGGTGCTGGTCAATTATTAAGGAAAGTTTCTCCCGGGATTAGCCACAGCATTGGCTCCCCTCCATAGACTACTAAACAAAGGACAACTCTTGGCGTGGGGAGCCGAGCAACAATAGTATTTGCCAGAGTAAAACAGAAGCTTTCCTCTTCAAGACTGCTTACTCATTTTGACCCTACTAGGCCAGTCTTACTGATCTGTGAGGCATTCCCTTATGATATCGGGACTATGCTCGCCCACATAATGGAAGATGGTTCCGAGCGACCTATTGCGTTAGCATCTAGGACATTTACCGACACGGAAAGACGGTATGCACAAGCGGAGGAAGAAGGACTTGCCGTGGTATTCGCCATAAAAAATTCCACCAGTACATCTAAGGGCACTACTTCACTGACGGGCCACAAGCCCTTTTGGGGCTATTCAAGGAGGACCATGCGATTCCTCCCATAGCCTCCACCCCCATCCAGCGCTGGGCGCTATTACTGGCAGTGTATGACTACATATTGGTACACTGCTTCGGTGCTCTAATATCCCACGCGGACATTTTGAGCCACCTACCGCTGCCCACTAAGCCACATACTCCCGCCACGGCCGATTTGATAACAGCTGTCCTCCATTTCATGGACTCACTATGGGTCACAACATCTCGCATCCACAGTTGGACCCAGACAGACCCACAGCTCTCCTGCGTCAGGCCTGAGGACCTGAAGGCTTACATGAGGAAGATGCAAGACCTGAGCATCAAAGTCAGTGTGCTCTTATGGGGCACCTGTGCGATGGTCTCCAAGCATTGGCGTACGGCGCTTTTTCAAGACCTCCGTAATGGACACCTGGGAGTGTCTAAATTGAAGATGCTTGCCTGGAGCTATGTCTGGTGGTCCAACATTGCCATGGACATTGAACGAGTAGTCCAACGATGGCCCAATGTCATGCACACCAACAATTACCCCCAGCAGCCCTACTCCACCTTTGGGAAAGGCTCGAAAGGACTAGGGCCCGGGTTCATGTCAACATTGCTGGCTGTTTCCAGAGGGCAATGTTCCTCCTTGGTAGACACTTACTCTAAGTGACTGGAAGTTGTGCAGATGCAGGCGACAACTGCCCGGGCCACGATTGAAAAACTATGCCAGGTTTTCAGTATGCATAGAATTCTCAAGGTACTGGTGTCTGATAACGGCACGGCGTTCACAAGCATGGAGTTTGCGGCGTTCACCACACCAATGGGATTCGACACGTGAGGACTGCTCCCTGCCATCTGGCTTCGAACAGACTGGCCGAAAGAGCGGTCGAAACATTTAAGCTAGGCATGAAGAAGCTGACAGCTGGATCCTGGGACACTCGCCTGCCGTGTTTTCTTTTTTTCTATCACGTGACACTGCGTGCCATGATGGGAGTCGCACCAGTGGAGCTCCTAATGGGCTTTCGACTCTGCACCCGCCTGAGCTTGGTCATCCCCGATCTAGGTGGGAAGGTCTGCCGGAGAGGGCCAGCCCGAGATGAATGGCAGTTGTCATCTGCAGGGCCGCATATTTGTCCCCGGCGAAGCACGTCTAAAATTTCTATCATCTTGCCAGCCACTCTGGCAGCACTGGGTCAGGGCACAAATACGGGAATCTGATAGCCAAGTGGATCATCTTCGGAACTGCATGCTGGGCATCCCCATCGCCCCCCCTCCCCCTCCGTTGGCCCTATCGCCCCCATTGCTATCACTACCAGACCCGGTTGTGGCTGCAGACACCCGAGGCACCTGCACCAGCATCGGCTGCCGCGCTGACATCTCTGCCTCCACCTCAGCGGTCGTCACGCAAGTGCCGTTCCCCAGTCTGGTACACTCTCCCCCAGGCCAACACAGACAACGCCAGAGCGTCAAACGTGATCGAAACGGACCAGAGGCCCAGGGCAGGT
This sequence comes from Scyliorhinus torazame, assembly GCF_047496885.1. Classification (NCBI taxonomy): domain Eukaryota; kingdom Metazoa; phylum Chordata; class Chondrichthyes; order Carcharhiniformes; family Scyliorhinidae; genus Scyliorhinus; species Scyliorhinus torazame. The sequence goes on from NC_092717.1 coordinate 84,218,729, forward strand.
TTCGATAGTTTTGGACACGTCTCCCGACTTGGGGGGTGGGGACAGTGTTATAACCCCAGCGGAGGTCACGGGACAGGAACCATGAGGTTTCCCTTGCCCCCTGGGGAATATGAACATCCCCGGTAAAGGGTTGGAGCTCCCCCTTAACAGGAGGAGCCCCTCTCGTATAAAAACAACCAACCTGGGTGCAGGTCGGGGAAGGAGACCCTGTGGGGAATGCTGGTGATTTGACAGTAAGCAATAATAAACCTCTTTGTGCTCTTAACTACTGTTTATGCAGGGCTGTTTACCTCAGCTCTAACACAGCTGCTCCGTTCCATTAATTTCAGCTGGGTAATGATAGATGACATGGAACTGAAGCTCAGAATTTCAAAATTTCCTGGGTGTACCTCAATTCAAGGCCTGGGAGGAATTATTGCACTTGTTCTTTCATTTTCCACTGCCTGCTCGCAACCAGTTGGAGGGTAAAATCTAACCCAGAGATTAACAAAGCACATTTAAGGTCAATGACAACTGGCAATCATTTATAGAGTTCACAAACGCCATGTTGTACGCCACTGCAGTTGCAGGTCATCACTGTGCGCATGCGTGGCCACGGACCCGGCAATTCTTCAGCCGTTTGTGTCGGGAACGGCGGGAGTATTACGTGGCGCAGCCCACCGGGCGGAGCATCGGTGCGTGGGTGGTGCTGACTTTTTCATTGTAAAACTAGACACTTCCTCCTGACATAGCCTCAGAATCGGAGAATCCAGCCCATGGAATTGTAATTTAAGTTTCATTTTTGTAATGGTTTGGTCAACTTATCTTAACAGTAAGATATTTTTTATTGCGTTTGTGAATAACTTGTGCAATGACTGCTGAATTGAATGCTCAAAGTAGCACATTGTGAATAATAGCTGGCTAAAATATGAAATAATAAAAATGTGGGGAATGGCTGGCTGTAAGCCATGTATGCATTGGAATCATTTTGATAGTAACATAACTTTTAATAACTATTAATGTTTTTAATCATTAATAACGCTTTCCACCTGCATCATGACATTATGGTTGTGATGGGCTTACATCCCAAAATCTGATGGGAAAGGAATGAGGAATCTGGGATGGTTTTCTCAAATTTGGGTGATCCATTTTACTGATGCATCATCCAAAATATGAAGGGATTTCTTGGTGGGGATTGGTAAAAAAAATCTGATTTTAGAAGTTCCTCTTCATCATACAATCATGACAATACTGATTCTCGGTCCTTCAGGCATCCCTCTCTGTAATGAGAAGCTGTTGTCGAGTAGCTAGACGGAAATTTGCAAGGGGCAGGGAGGAAGGGGTTTGGGAACTTGCGGACAAATTCTTGTTATGTGTTCTCAGTGCTGAAGACAAGGGTGTGCAATTTGGAGCAGAAGTGCAAAAACCAATTGTCCTTCTCGGGGGGGAACGTGCTGAACTGCCGCCCGCTATCATATGGTCCATGTGCTTGTTGCCCGCTTTGATCCCTACAGTATCGCCAATACTGTTGCTAATATTAATAATGTTGATGAACCACAAGCCTTCCCTTATATCGATCAAATGACCATACAACCAGTTAGTTAGTTCAAAAGATGGTCTATTTAGATACACAAGAGTTATGTTGACATGCAAACACAATATCCACTACGAGTTAAACTACGCCTATCAGCTACAATAAACTATACTTAACTTCAGGGTGACCGGTACTGTGCAAATGGATAAGGCCTTTATCTGGATTTCATTTGGCTGGTTCGAAGAAAGTGGCTCTGTCTCTGCTGGGCTCATCCGTCAGGTAGCAATCATTGGTCTTAAACTTGGGTGGCTGTTCCTGCTGCAATTGGTTTGGCACAGGCCAGATCCAAAAGAGACAGAACACATGGCTGTGCTCTCTTTTATCCCTCTGGGATTTTGTGCTCTTTGGGGTGGTCCTTAACCTTGGACCTAATAGTTCGAAAGGGCTCTGATCACTGCCTTCGATTTTGGCCAATAAAGAGGCGGGTGCCTTGGTAGCTGGGTGGGACCTTAGCGGTCATTGACCTTGACAGTTGGGTTTTCTGAGTAAAGGGAGTGGCGCCGATCAGTCTGTGGCTGTATCGGTTTCTTGATTGGAGTTCTTTTGTCCTGGGAAAATGGGCCATTAAAATGCAAACGATCAGGCTTGGTTACCTGTGTTTCAAATACACATAGGCTCTGTATCTGTCTGAGTGCTGGGTTGGCCATAATTCCCATGGTCCTTTGCAGGTGGTCATCTTAGATGGCTACATGCTGCTCTGTCCAGAGAAGGGTGTTCACGCCCTACTGGCTAACATGACTCCCACACACCAAATCTGGAATACGCAGGCTCATTTGATTAGGTCTGAATGTTGCTCACACAACAAAATCAAGCATTCAGCTGCAGGTGGGCCCTGCTCCATCATTATTTAAAGGGCCAGGCGGTCAACTTGCAGATAATGTCCTTTAGTGGCGTGGATGGAGAGAAACTGTTCCTGTTTGGCAAAGGATTGACAACGAGAGAGCACAGATTTGAAGTGATTTGCAAAAGGAGCAAATGCGATGTGAGAAAAAACTTTTTCCACATTGATTGGTGCCTGGAAGTGTTATGGAAGCAGGTTCAAACGATGCACTCAAGAAGGCATTAGATGATTATTTGATGAGAAAAAGCATGCGGGGAGGTGGGGAAAAGGCAGAAGAATGGCACTAAGTCATAATGCTCATTTGGAGAGCCAGTTCAGTTATGCTGGGCCGAATGGCCTTCATCTTGACTGGACCAATTGTATGATTCTTTGTCACTCTGCTCTCGCAGGTAGAGCAGAGGAGTAGGTGACCTGACCTGTACAGGGGTTGTGGTTGCATGACCTCTGGGTGAGCAGCATGACATGGAGCTGAAGCAGGGGCTGCAAAGAAGGTGAGCTCTGGATAAATCCCTCTCTCAAATATCAGCCCAACTCCTCCAAACTCCATGAAAGTGACAAGAGGCTGACTGGGAGGCCAGCCATGCACCCAGAATCTCGGTGTTCATGCACATCAGTTACTTCTTGTGCCACGGAGTCAGGGTTCCCATCTGGATTTACTGTGCAAAACCCATCATTAGCCTCACCGTCCGCTGAGCTGTTACCCAAACCACCCTTTACTACTAGGTCAGCTGTAGCACACTCATGCCCAGTGATTCATCGAGTGCTGATCCCTACCCTGTACTTAAACGTACATTCAGTGCCAATATCTGAGCTGATGACTGCATGTCAGATCAGCTTCTTCATTAGAGCTGTGCTGTTGCTCTCTGTTTTTCCTGGGGCTGCTGTGGCTGGGCAGGTAAAAGCAGAAAATCAGAAGGGGAAGGCTGGGGTCAGGGAGGATTTTGGGGTTGAAAACAAGATAGAAGGATGAGAGTGGGCTGGGAGTTGAGAAGGGGCATAAGGCAGGAAGATATGTTGCTCCTGAGTGCTCTCAGTGATGCTATATATCATGGATTCCATTTCAGCCAGGCACATGTCAATGAGACACAACTGTTCCATAAGAGTGGAGACATTTTTGTGTCCTTGTCCCCGTCGATTCTGCTCGGCACCCTTCTATTGTGTTCCACCTTGTCCTGCGAAAGAGTGAGGGAAGAATATCATGAATATCTTTGGGAGATGTGCCTGCAATAGCTGATTAGCCAGAGGTATATGGAGGCAGTGAAAGGTAGGTGTGCATTCGGCAGCATTGATAAGTCCATGAGGGTGATTTGGAGTCACTGGATATTAGCACGAGTCTTGTGTGGATGTACTACTGGTACCAAGGGTGACATTTTGCACTCTATGAGGCATTAGTAGCGGCGTTGGTAGGGAATGTCATGTGAAGATGAATAAATTTACCTCATAAGGGTGTTAGACTTCTTGTGACACTGCTGTTGGGCTTTCAGGTCCAGATTCTGGTCACAATTCCAATCCCTTATGATGATTGTCATTGTGGGGCTCCAGGAACCCCATTGTCCACCTCCTGTTCATTTCCATAAATATGGGGCAGGATTCTGTGATCCTGAGCCTAATTGTTGACGCCATCGGAAACGCCGTTGCGTTTCCCGACGGCAGCAACATGGCCTCAAGATCAGCAATTCTGGCCCCAAAAGGGACCTGCATGGCACTGGCGCGACCCACGCCACTCCAGCTGTTGATCCCAGGGTCAACTGGGCGCTGTGGCATCCACGCATGAGCAGTGGCACCGGCGCCAACACGCGCATACGCAGTGGCTCTCTTCTCCGTGCCGGCCCCGACGCAACATGGTGTAGGGCTACAGGGGACGGCGCGGGAGAAAGGAGACCCCCAGCCCGAGAGGCCGGCCTGCCGATTGGTGGGCCCCGATCGTGGACCAGGCCACAATGGAAGCCCCCCCCCCCCCCCTCCCCCTCCCCCCCCGGACTCGGACCCCCCCTTCCCCCCCCCCCACAGGCCATGCTCGGACCCTTCCACGCTGAGGTCCCGCCGGGTAAGACCTGGTTAGAACGGTGCCAGCGTGCCTCAGGTTTTTCGGTATGGCCGTTCTGCCCATCCCGGGCGGAGAATCAGCGGGATGCCCCATAGAGCGGCCCCCGACCGGCGCCGCGCCGGCCACACCGGCACCAATGGCGACGATTCTCCGCTCTGCGAAGAATCACGTCCCGGCGTGGAGCGGCGTGGCGCGATTCTCGCCGGTTGCGGCGATTCTCCGGCCCGGCCCCGGGCTGAGAGAATCCCGCCCCCGGTGTCCCTTATGCTGGACTCTGAAGCCCTCTCCCTGTCTGATATTCCATTTTCCCAGTTTAGAATTGCAGCAATAGTATTCAGCAGTAGCTTCCAGTCACTCAGCGCAGCTTACCTTTAAGACAGGAAGATTTCCTTTAACAACAGAATGTGTTAGCAGCACAATGCCTCCTGGCTCCCTGCTGTACACAGTCAGCAATGTGGGATTCACTCAATCCAATGATATTATTAGATAAATAAGGTGGTCGCACAAAATTTGTGTTCTGTCCACCTCCAGCCGAACAAATCATGAAAATTGATCCCGGCAGTTGAATAATGGTTTAATTCAAATTTTAGCCCTAAATATTTTGCAGTTTAATTTACAGACTCTTATTCCACAGATCAGTGATGTTTACTGAACAGTTTCAAAATAACAATTTGCGAATTCACATTTATTTTGAATAACAATTAAACTAAATTTCCAAATGCTGCAGTTTTGGGGCAGCACGGTAGCCTTGTGGATAGCACAATTGCTTCACAGCTCCAGGGTCCCAGGTTCGATTCCGGCTTGGGTCACTGTCTGTGCGGAGTCTGCACATCCTCCCCGTGTGTGCGTGGGTTTCCTCCGGGTGCTCCGGTTTCCTCCCACAGTCCAAAGATGTGCGGGTTAGGTGGATTGGCCATGATAAATTGCCCTTAGTGTCCAAAATTGCCCTTAGTGTTGGGTGGGGTTACTGGGTTATGGGGATAGGGTGGCGGTGTAGACCTTGGGTAGGGTGCTCTTTCCAAGAGCCTGTGCAGACTCGATGGGCCGAATGGCCTCCTTCTGCACTGTAAATTCTATATACAATCCAAATAATCAAATGAATGAATGGATGAGACACTTTTATGGATGAACAGAAGTTTTTGGATTAATTTCATCAAGTGTTGCTCAGTCATAATGTTGCAGAATTCATCAGAGGGTTTGCAAAATATTGAAGAATAACATTTAAAAATTAGCAATGCAAAATTAACAAGGCCACAAAAAATAAATATCACTGAGGTTTATTTCTAAAGGAATAGAATTTTAAAGCAGAGGATGTTATGGTAATCTTGTATAGAACCATGGTCCGACCGCATTCACAGAATATGAACCTGCTGCGTATAACTCTGGTTTCCACAATACAGAAATTATACGGAGGCACTGGAAATGGTGCAAACAATATTTTCAAAGATAATCCATCAAGGAAAACTGAACGGCTGGTGCTATTTTGTCTAAAATATAAAATATTAATGGTTAGAATGTGGAACTTGCTGCCACATAGAATAGTTCAGTTGAATAACATAGATCCAGTTAACGGGAAGCCAAATTATATACATGAGAGAGAAAGGAACGGAAGGATATATTGACAGGCTAAATTAAGATGGGTAAGATAAGATTTAAGCGGAACATAAATACCAGAATAGACCATTGGGCAAATTGGTCTGTTTGATGCGGTACATTCTATGCAATTATTTTGTTGATAATGTGCAGTTATAATAAAAAGGTTTTAAGGACATCTATTTTAAAGATACATGTGCTTTCACACCTTTGAATTGAATTTAAAAGCACTTTTTAAAATGGAGATAATGACAGATACCTAGGTACTTCCTGTGTTTGTTCAGACCGTGTCAGACACTATTATCTCCAGGACTGGCTGCAGTTATTAAAATGCAAGACTCCTTTAGGATTGTCCACTGAATCATCTAAAGGTATGAAGACTCCTTAACTTCTGAGGGAACAGGAGCAAGGAAAGGACTTCAAAGGACATCTAAGTAATTAACTTCTTAGCCTGGTGGATTGTAAGGTGGAATTCTCCCATCTTGAGACTTAGGGCGGGATTCTCCGAGCCAAAATCGTGATCGGCACGGAGAATGGGCATCAGACCTGAGATCGGGTCCGACGGCCCTCCCGTGATTCTCTGGACCCGGCCGCCCCAACCGCCGCAAGGTCGCCACGGGTGGGACGCGGACCATGTAAAGGCCCATTGGCCTCAGGCGGGAATTTCCTGTTGCCCGGCAGCTGCGGCTGGAGAATCCCACAGTAAGTGCGGTGGTGGATGGTTCTGGTGTGCCTGTCACGCTGACCAGAATACTGGAATCCTTTGCCAGATTCAGCGCTTGGAAACTCATTAATGCGATTTCCCCATCTGACTCTCCTTGCGGGCAGGTAGCTGATTTGTCTGCCCTCCCTCAGCTGACGGGTTTGAAGGTCCCAGACCCACATTTAATACGAGTCCAGCACACACATTTCACTGTCTCCAAACCACTTGTCTTCATCAGACTGTGCAGGATGTCAGCAAGCCAGAGGACAGAGGCTAGCAGCCTCAAGAAAAAGTCTGTTCCATGATTCAACAACCCTGTCCCTGAGCCAATGACCGTGAGACGGCACTACCCCACTTGGTCCTCTACCCACTGCATCTGGAATCTTCACCCATCCCCTTCCATTCAACAATGTGGTATCCCTTTGACCCCCTTGTTTTTCATGCAGCTTTGTTGGACTTCAACTTCCCTCCCTTCAGTCTTCCCTCTCCCTTCCATTGTTCATTTCTTCATCCACCTCCTTGCCCCTCTGCCTAGCAACGGGAGTCCTTGCCATGTCCCCCCTCTCCCCCCCCACACACACACTGCTGACATTGGCAGCTGTTTTAATGAGCTTTCATGAGATGCAAATTAATGCAAATGTCATTTGCGCCACCTGCCAGTGGGAAGGACGATCCACCATTTGAGAGAATTGAAACAGGATTTTACATTGGCAGGTTTCTGATTTTTCTGGCTCCGTCAGATTCACCTTGCCTATCCGCCTCCAAACCCACTGTGTGCTGTTTGGGAGAATTGCACCCAAAATTTGAAGGTAACAATTTGATTTGGTTCTGATAAAGGCAGGCCGAGAATGCAATGTGAGTGAGCTCCCATGGCCACCATGAGCGACTTAATCAGAGAGGATTCTTGGCTAAGACAGAACAAAGAGGAAGGTATCCAGAAATCAGCTGCTGTAATGTTGAAAGTAATCTGAACAATTTTCATGTGTTGTCACCAGAACCTGGAAAGAAAAAGACGCCTTCTCTCCCTCCCAAACCAGCGTGACCTGCTGAGTCTACCTGAAAAGGCAAACACTGACTAATCCACTACAGAAGTCATCGTAACTACTGAACTTCAATCCTCCACTCGAGACAACCAATCCTTGAACTGCAAACTATGGGCCTGCAACGAGATCTTAATGATGGAATTGAATTTCATCTTTATAAACATTTTTCATCTTTATCTGCATTTAATTATTGTATATATTTAGTTCGTAACTTTTGTTATGCGCCAAGGTTTAGAGAACGCCAAAATGTATCATGGAGTTCACCTGACCCACAACTTTGAATAGATTATGATTATGGGGAGCACACGGGCCCACTCTGCACGTGTGATGCAACAGAGATCGACAGCACTTTTAAAGTAAAACACTGTTTATTTATGAAACCAGTTAACACTTTATAAGCCCATAGTAGACATCTTAACAACTATCAACACCATAAAGGCCCCAAAGAATACAGTACTCTCTAAGTAACTCTTAATCTTTCCTTGCAACATTCATAAGACAAAAATAACCCTTTTTACAGAAAGACATCAGGTTCAACTTCACTACTGAGAACAGTTACCGCTTTGAAATCACCAAATGAACATTCATAAGCTTGCAAAGATTCATACACATCTTGTTGTGACTGCAGCTTCTCCAAATCTAAAACGAAACCAAGCATACCCTGTAGCTGCGAGCCCAAAGTGAAAGTAAAAGCAGACAGGCCAGCTCCACCCACACTCTGACATCACTGATAAAAGGAACATCCACTACAGCTATTTTATAAACCCCCATTTCTTAAAGGTACTCTCACATGACACTTTATTACTTTCACTTAAGTAACATGCAGCAGTAGTTTTGTAATTAACAAATGTTTTTCTTGATGAAGACTTTTGTGAGGGCCACGAAGAATCCAGCACGAGTTTTAAGGATACAAAGTAATAACATTTATTTACAATAACATATATATATAACAGCAGCAGCAACTTCCCTTGCTGCACACTCCTTCCTGCTGGTTCCTAAACTGGCCAGCTTTATTTATACTAGGAGTTTACTAATGGTTTCTCCGCCCCCCCCCCTCATTGGGGAAGCTCATACTCCCACAGGATTGTGGGATTGTCATTAGTCCCCAGCCAATGGTAAGTAGGCAGGTTATAACAAAGTCTAAGGTCCCTCTGGTGGGAACTTCCAGCCCCCAGCAAAGGCAATGATCAATGGCCCAGTGTCACAGTGGAACCTGCCACATGGGGCCAGAAAATCTCAGCCGAAAGCTTTGCTCCATTTTTCAATTGAAACACTCTCAAATTAAAAAATTTATACAGACACACATATATACACACCATTCTTGAGGAAATACTTTTTATGTGGTTATGACAATGTGTTATGTGTTTAGTTATTAATAAGAACAATCATCTTTATTTGTCACATGTAGGCTTACATTAACACTGCAATTATGTTACTGTGAAAAGCCCCTAGTCGTCACATTCCGACACCTGTTCGGGTACAGAGGGATAATTCAGAATATCCAATTCACCTAATAAGCATGTCTTTCGGGACTTGTGGGAGGAAACGGGAGTACCCGGAGGAAACACACACAAACTCCGCACAGACGGTGACCCAAGCCAGGAATCGAACCTGGGAGGCAGACGCTGTGAAGCACCAATGCTAACCACTGTGCTACCGTGCTGTCCTCTGTTAAGATAGTGGCCAGAATTCTCCTGTCGCTGTGATTCCCTTCTCTCGCTGGCAGCGCACCCATGCCTGTGGGGTGGTTCCCAGCGGCATCGGGTGGTTACAATGGGAAATCCCATTAACAAGCGGCGAGGAGATCGAATCCCACTGCCAGCGAACAGCACGCTGCCGAGTAACACGGGGCTGGGGAGTCCTGCCCACTGTGTAACAAATCACTACAACACACCACTTGGGTCAGTTGCACTTCCCATATGTATCCAATTTATAATAAACCAAGAATTCGTAAATCCATTTCAACAAATGTCTCTTCACATTAAATTCATATTTTATTCCATACATTATTCAGCCACACCAGTATATCATGGTGCAGCCACACACACTTGATGGACACACAGCAAGGCCAATCAACACACACAACACCACAGCCAATCACCAGTTAGAGCACACTCACTATAAAGATAGAAGGGCATCAGTTTTCCCGCTCATTCAGGATACAGCCTCTCAGAAGGACAGAGCTTACAGCTTACAACACAGATCTTCACCATGTGCTGAGTGCATAGACTGGTTAGGACAGGCATAGGTCTTTAGATTAATGTAACATCGTGTTAACCCACAGTGAAAGTATGTTCAACAGTTTCTAGCTTAATAAAATAGTGTTGTACTATTTTAAGTGTTGGTGGCCTGATGGGTTCCACGTATCCAGAGCACCCAACACATCATGGTACCAGTAGTTGAGGGATGTTAGAACTTCTTAAACCTACCTGCAAGTGATCTGCCTTCCACCAGCATACAGCCATCCTGCAAAATGGACAGCGTCAGCCCGCCGCCGCCTCTCCGCATCACCGGTAACCTAGGGGCCAACTGGAAGATATTCAAACGCTTCCAGCTCTACCTTGAAGCCACAGATCGGGAAGCTGCCTCAGACACCAGGAAGATCGCTCTCTTCCTATCCACGGCCGGGGAGCATGCCATCCACATTTTCAATTCTCTCACCTTTGCTGATGGTGAATATAAATCAAAATTCAAGACGGTCCTCTTTAAGTTTGACACTCACTGCAACATAGAGGTGAATGAAAGTTTTGAGCGCGATGTATTCCAACAGCCTTTGCAGCGTAAGGATGAACCTTTCCAGTCCTTTCTCACCCACCTCCGCATCCTTGCGCAGTCCTGTAATTACGGGCCCACCTCCGACTCCATGATATGCGACCAGATTGTTTTTGGTGTTCAGTTGGACCCCCTACGCCAGCAGCTCCTCAAAGTAAAGCAGCTCACCCTAACGATTGCCAATGAGACCTGCGTGCTACATGAACACGGCACTAGGCGGTATTCCCACATCCAAGCGGCTGAAACGGCGCGGCAAGGTCCCCACGAGGCAGAACGGTCCAAGCAATCGAGCAACTCCAGGGCCTCAGCCTGGATGAGGGCGGCCATTTCGCACGCTTTTCGCGGACTCCCGCGCTTGTGTGCACCGAACGAGGGGACGGCAATGTCGACGAACGTACTACGCAGGCGCTTACCATGTATGGCCGCGCATGTGCAGTGGCGCAGCGAGCGTACTAACGCTACAAAGTGCGGCAACTGTGGCTCCGCCCATTTAAAGCGGCAATGTCCTGCCACATCCCGACGATGCCTGCAATGTGACAAACGTGGCCACTCTGCTGCTTTATGCAGATGAGCTCAGCCTGCCAACCCTCGTCGCTCCAGCCAGCCTCGCAGGAATGTCCGGGCCATTCAACCCACGGTCACCGAGCCCGATTCGGACCTGCTACCCGATATTGACACCGAGGAACCGAAGGCGCCTTTTCGAGTCGGTATCATTACAAAAAACAGGGTGTCCCCGAAGCAAAGGATCCAGCCTCTGCCAATATACAGCATCGATCCAGACGATGAGTGGTGTGCCACCCTTACGGTCAACCGGTCCCAAATACGATTCCGCCTGGACACCGGTGCCTCCGCCAATCTCATTGCGCAGTCTGACCTCCAAAGCCTTCGTGTCAAACCAGCCACCCTGCCATCAGCCTGCCAGCTATTAGATTATAATGGCAATGCCATTGCTGCCAGCGGCTCATGCCAACTTGAAGTGACGCACAGGTCATGCAAAGCCATTCTCCCCTTTGAAATCGTGGGCTCCTCGAAAGCCTCCCTGCTTGGCGCGCAGGCATGCAAGCTGTTGAACCTAGTTCAAAGAGTTCTCTCTCCTGCTGACGCATCTGCCTTTCAGGACACTGACTTCAGGGCGCAGCTCGACGCCATTATCAACCAGTACCACGATGTCTTCGAGGGCATGGACACGCTCCCGTACACCTACAGGATTTTACACACCTCGCAGGGTCCCAGCACCCCTTTAGGACCGCGTCAAGCAGCAGCTGCAGGACCTCCTGAACCAAGGAGTGATTTCCAAACTGATGGAACCGACCGACTGGGTCAGTTCCATGGTACGTGTAAAAAAGCCTTCCGGCGAATTGAGAATTTGCATTGATCCCAAGGATCTCAATCGCAATATTATGAGGGAGCACTATCCAATTCCCAAGCACGAAGAGCTCACATGTGAGATGGCTCGTGCCAAGCTCTTTACCAAACTTGACGCCTCAAAAGGATTCTGGCAAATCCAGCTCGATAAATCCAGCAGGAAACTCTGCACGTTTAACAACCCCTTTGGAAGATATTGTTACAACAGGATGCTGTTTGGGATCATCTCTGCATCAGAAGTGTTCCATAGGATTATGGAACAAATGATGGAAGGTATTGAAGGTGTTCGTGTCTATGTCGATGACACGGCCATGTTAGTCGCCTCCAGCCCGTATTCAGACGTATACATGAACATGACCTCCGCCTCAACAGGGCCAAATGCTCTTTTGATCAGACAGAAATTAAGTTCCTTGGGGACCACATCTCCCAATTGGGTGTGCAGCCGGATGCAGACAAGGTAGCTGCCATCACAGCTATGAGAACACCAGAGGACAAGAAGGCGGTCCTCCGATTTCTGGGCATTGTCAATTTTTTAGGGGAATTCATCCCTAACCTCAGCTCTCATACCACGGCTCTCAGGAACCTGGTCAGGAAGACAACAGACTTCCAATGGCTCCCTGCCCACGAGCGCAAATGGAGGGAACTCAAGGCAAAACTGACCACAACCCCGGTCTTAGCCTTCTTTGATCCAGCAAAGGAGACCAAAATTTAGACAGATGCCAGTCTATCCGGCATTGGGGCAGTGCTCCTTCAACGTGATGAGGCCTTATCATGGGCCCCCATTGCATCTGCGTCACGTGCGATGACTCCCACGGAGCAGTGCTACGCGCAGACAGAAAAGGAATGCCTGGGCCTTCTGACTGGTGTTGTTAAATTTCACGATTATGTCTACGAACTTCCTCAATTCACCGTTGAGATCGACCATCGCCCGCTGGTCAACATAATACAGAAAGACTTGAACGACATGACGCCTCGCCTCCAGCGTATTCTTCTCAAGCTCCGGTGACACGATTTCCAGCTGCTTTACACCCCAGGCAAGGACCTCATCATTGCTGATGCTCTCTCCAGGTCAGTCAACACTCCATGTGACCCAGCGGGATTTGTCTGCCAGGTTGACGCCCAGGTGGCATTCGCGGCCTCCAATCTACCTGCCTCGGATGAACGCCTCGTCCAAATTCACTGCGAGGCGGCGGCTGACCCCTTGCTACAGAGTGTCATGTGCCACCTAACGGACAGGTGGCTCAAGGGCCAATGCCCCCAATTCTATAATGTCAGAGATGATCTGGCGGTAGTAAACCGGGTTCTTCTAAAACTGGACCGCATTGTCATCCCGCATAGCATGCGCCAGCTTGTCCTGGAACAACTACACGAGGGCCACCTTGGCGTGGAAAAGTGCCGCCGACTGCCCCGAGAGGCACTGTACTGGCCTGGCATTAATGAGGACATAGCCAACACAGTGCTCAACTGCCCCACTTGTCAGCGCTTCCAGCCGGCCCAACCACGTAAGACCCTGCAGCCCCATGAGTTGGTCACGTCACCATGGTGGGTAACCACCTGTTCCACTCGCTGGGTAGAGACTATGTCCTGATAATGGACTACTTTTCGAATTACCCGGAGGTGATACGGTTGCACGACCTCACCTCATCTGCAGTCATTCGTGTATGTAAAGAAACCTTTGCTCGACACGGCATCCCGCTCACGGTTATGTTGGACAATGGCCTTGCTTCGCCAGCCAAGGATGGTCCAACTTTGCCAGGCGGTACAATTTTGCCCATGTGATGTCCATTCCCCTGTACCCCCAATCCAACGGCAAAGCAGAGAAGGGAGTACATATCCTCAAACGGCTCCTATGCAAGGCTGCCGATGCTGGGCCTGATTTCTACCTTGCCCCGCCCCACTGTCCACTGGCCTGTCGCCAGCCCAATTACTCATGAATCGCACCCTGAGGATGACGGTGCCGTTCATCCATGTCCCAGACCTCGACCACGTTCCGGTCCTTCGCCGGATGCAGCTGTCTCGTGCACAGCACAAGGCGGCTCATGACTCCCGTGCAGCTGATCTCCCTGCTCTGGCTCCAGATGACAACGTCCGCGTCCATCTTCCGGATGGTGGCTGGTCTGCAACCGCTGTTGTCCTTGGGCAGGTGGCCCCCTGCTCGTTTCTGGTTCATCTACTGGATGTCTCTATTCTGCGCTGCAATTGACGCGCCCTTCGTCTCGTTCCACGCTCGCCACGTGATCCTCCAGTGTTGCCTCGCCCTCCTGCTGACCCTGCCACGGACTTTGCAGAGCTCCCTGTCACTCTGCCTCCCCCTGACTTTGATGCAGTCCAGCCCACTCCTGAACCGGTGGCTCTCGACCCACCCTTGAGGCGGTCAACCAGAATTCGTCGCCCACCTCAGAGACTAAATTTATGAACTTTTTGAATTTCTGGACTCTCTGAATTGTTTTGTTCCTTTGTTTGATCGTTTCCCTGGTTTGTATATGGTGTTGATCTTGTTACTCTTGTTGCACAGTGCTTCTCTGCACCAGGCATCTTCCCATGTAAATAGCTTAATTCTCATGTACATAGTCCTGTAAATATGTCTTTGCACCCCACACGTAGTTCGGAACATTCTCACCACACATTATTTATTGCCACAAACATACATTTTTTTATAAAAGGAGGGGATGTCATAATATACACCAGTATATCATGGTGCAGACACACACACTGATGGACACACAGTAAGACCAATCAACACACACAACACCGCAGCCAATCACCAGTTAGAGCACACTCACTATAAAGACAGAGGGCATCAGTTTTCCCGCTTATTTGGGATGCAGCCTCTCAGAAGGACAGAGCTTACAGCTTACAGCACAGATCTTCACCATGTGCTGAGTGCATAGACTGTTTCGGACAGACATTGGTCTTTAGTTTAATCTAACATTGTATTAACCCACAGTGAAAGTATGTTCAACAGTTTCTAGTTTAATAAAATAGTGTTGTACTATTTTAAGTGTTAGTGGCCTGTATGTGTTCCATGGATCTAGAGCACCCAACACATCAGGCCTGAGCTGATTTTTGCTCCTAAATCCTTAATTGTTTGTCCATCTAGCCAAATTAATGCTACATTTCTCCGTGTAATTCGATACAGTCTCAGATGATTTTACCCAATTGCAAAATAATGTTAAAAAGCTGTGAATGGTTATCAGATTATTTTGCTTTAAGAAGACACACAGCATGAGCTGAAACAGCAACTGGAAACAAAATAAGCATCAGTCAAGGTCGGGAATGTCAAACCAGAAGCCTGGAGCTTGTTTAGAATGCTGATTTCTTCGTCTCAATCATCTATTAGGAGAAGGCCAGAAGATAAACCTGTAAGATTGGAATACCCATCGGGAAAGTTTCAACATTAATCTAAGTGCCTAGAGATTCCACAGATTGAATAGTGGAGTATCCATCCCTGATAGCCTTACATACCTGTTGAATAAAGAGCTCACTCAGTGAAAATTCACCCAGATATTGCATTTTGGGAGTCGCATAAATAAAAATTGCTCAGTTCATTTTGCTTTTCATTTTCAAGCTCTCAGATGGAAATTTGAGAGCAAAATTTACAATGTATTATATATAATTCATCCAAGAAATGACAAATGTTGCATTTGCAGTGGAGGGTTGTATATTCTCAGATCGATAAATATGAGAAGCTAATGCATTCACTGTCTTGTGATGTTCTTGAATCTCTGCATTAAATTTACCTTTGGACTATGTGATTTCAAAAGAATGATTTTTAAAATATTTCTCATAACATAGAACTAAATTGCTAACAGATGAATATACTATCTTGTGGATTTATTGGCAGAGATTTCCCATAATATTTAGACATGTTGGTCTTTTACTATTAGAACTTCATTAAATATTTTATCAGTCTTAAATAATTCAAAATTGAGCTGAGCAGAAATTGGAAAGATTGAAAAAAATATTATAGGCCTCACAGGAAATGTGTTGAAAATAATGCTGTTTAATTCAATTTATGCCTTGGATTAATAGAATATTTTATGATCAGATCTCTAGTTATTAAAGATTAGAGTGTAGCTGTGATCTGTAACCTGTATTGTTTAAGTCTAAGTGCTCTAAATTGGGAAGAACAACAAAAGGTATTTCAAATGCAGCAAGAGACCAACAAAGACGTTTGTGACACTTGCTGAGATTTCTAATTAAGATTTATGAAAATGTAACAAGCTTTGTAATGGCTTTGGATCCACAACATTACATTTGATCGTTTCTCCCTGGAACCTGCGACTAAGTCTCACCAGAAGATTGTGAAAACGTGCAACAGTCTTTCTGCACAATAAAATCTATGGGTGGAATGTTTTGGGCCTGTTCGCTGCAGGCGCAAATCCCGTTAAGGCCATTAAAGCTCACGAGTGGGCCATAATAGGATTTGCTCCGGCAAAATCATAATTCGAGATCCCCCCACCCTACCCCAACCGCACTGGTGACATGATCTGGTTTATGCCCAGAAAGGGGTTTCCATTAATTTTAATACATTAAAATATACTTAAACTGTGTTACACCGTAACATCTGCACACACTGGATCCTCCCCACCCACAGCAGTGTGACATCATGCTGGCGCGAATAACTACTGCCTTTCAAAAGTGAAAAACACCAGGAGTGCAATTTGCCAGAGGGCACTTCCAGGGTGCACTGAAGTGACTGCCAAGTAGACTTCTGGCAGGGGGTTAGCCATTGTGTGGGGGTGAAAGGTTCTCATGTGTGGTGGGGAATGGAGAGGAGAGAGCTCTGATGACTCTCAGTGAGGGGACGATAATGCCCCTGATAGTGGAGAGAGGATAAAATGGCTCCAGGTTCTCCCATAGTGCGCAGGAGGGGGAGGGTAGCCCTGATGCGTGTGAAGGTGGCCCATTATGTCTGTGGGGGGTTTGCACTAGTTTATTATAAACACAGGTTGGAGCGCCCTTTAAAGTTAGCGCCAAGGTCTCTGTGGATCTGGCCTTGCCGAGGCGTTAGGCCACGCTCCACCAGAGTGACGGCACAAACCATGCAAAAATAATATTTCACTGTATGGGTCATGTTACAACCCCCTACGGGGACAGAACTGGTTTTGTACCCAAAGAGAGAGAGAGAGAGAGAGAAAATACCTCCCCTCTCCAAAGAGGAGGCACAGTTCAACCCAAAACAGTTCCTTTAAACAAACCACCAGCTGCAAAACCAATATCCGGCCAGCCGCCTCTCCCCTTCAACCCAAACAGAAGCCCCAGATCAGTGAAAAGGCGCACAAACAAGCAGAGAAGACGACAGATAAGGGACATGGCGGAAAAGGGAGAGAGAAAACTCCCTTTACAAAAAAAACATGATACAGAGCAACCATAAGAAACTCAACAAACATTTAAGTACAAGGCAAAGCCGCCAGAACTCAAGCTAAAGCACGCTCCTCTCCCCCACACTCTGCCGGCACCAGCAAAAGCCCCGTGTCCGCGCCCGCAAGCAGCACAGTCCACTGGAAGAGGACAGTCAGCACACTGTTGAGGGGAGAGATAGAGAGAGCGAGAGAGAAAACACTCCTCCCCCTCACTAGCGCCAGAAGGGACCCCTCAACCCCCAGTACACAGAAGCAGGAGGGCCGCAACTGGCGAGCACCCAGCCCTTCCTCATATTTTGTTTAAATTGTTTTTATAAATTTAGAGTACCCAATTCATTTTTTCCAATTAAGAGGCAATTTAGCGAGGCCAATCCACCTACCCGGCACATCTTTGGATTGTGGGGGCGAAACCCACGCAGACACGGGGAGAATGTGCAAACTCCAAACAGACAGTGACCCAGAGCCGGGATCGAACCTGGGATCTCGGCGCCGTGAGGCAGCAGGGCTAACCCACTGTGCCACCGTGCTTCCCGCCGATCCTCATATTAGTGGACGCCCACTCGAAGTGGCTTGAAGTACACCGGGTTCCCACGGCCACCACAAAAGCAACCATGGGCAGGATTTAGGGCATTTTTAGCAGACACGGACTTCCTGACGTTCTGGTGTCCGACAATGGGGCAGCATCAACAAGCCGGGAGTTTGCATCGTTCATGGCCACGAATGGCATCAATTGTGCAGATGCCAAGAACCACCCGACGGACTGGCTGAAGAAGTGGCTGAAATATTTAAGCAGGCCATGAAGAACATAGCCTCGGGATCTTGGGAGACACAGTTGGCACGATTTCTTTTTAGTTCCGGTACGATGCCTCACGCCACAACCGGCATAGTGCCGCCAGAGTAGCTGATGGGGGCGACGACTCCAGTCACGTCTCAGCCTCACCCTCACCGATATTGGGGCCCGGGTCTGTCAGCGGCAGGACCACTCGGAGATGGACTCTCATCACCTCCCATAAGTATGAACCTTCACGATAGGTGACACGGTTTACGTGTGAAACTTCAGGACCGGAGCCACATGGATCGTTGGGGTGGTCCTCCACACACCGGGGCCAATCTCCTACGCAGTCCAGTACAGAGCACAGAGATACACCACCACCTGGACCACATATGACAACGCGATCAGGAACCACCGGCGCGAGTTCCGGAGGCCCCATGCAGGACCCAGACTCTATCCCCCGTGAGGCTGAGGAGGAGCCCCAAGGGACATTTCTCTGGACTTGGGGGAGGTAGGAGGGATGTTACGACCCCCTCCAGGACAGAACTTCTATTGCATCTGATTCTTCTCCTACATCATGAGTTGCCGAGGTGACTAGGGACTGGAGCTTCCTCCTAATTGGAGGAAGTTCCCACAGGATATAAACCCCGATCTGGGAACAGGTCGAGGATGACTGTGCGGGGAGTGGAGAGGAGTGATCACTGTATCTACTGTGAGAATAAAGAGAGGATGTATTCCGTCAGCCTGGTCAGTGTCTTTGCTTCCGTCCACAACAACAGGTCCCCTTTCAAATACATTGAATAACGTTAAATTCCTGTACTTGCATGGTAGATGCAGTCTAAACTTGCTCCAGAAAATTTTGGGCTAGTCCATTTAATTCCAAGTAACTTTTTCCTTCTGTAATAATTCTTAATTGCTGCCAAACAATCTCTCTGGCCTGAAAATTAACTTATACTGGTGTGGCATCTCATTCTTTAAGCTTTTAATTTTTCTTGGAGGTTATAAAAGATGTATTCTTAAACATTTTCTATCGGCTTATTTTCATCTGTCATGCAATCAAATCTTTCTGCCCCACCCCACCCCCTTCATTTGCTATATTGAATTTTCGAAACTAGCTTACATTTTCAGATTTAGATGCTGCACTGCTCATTAACAGTTATTGTTTAGCCAGTTGCTGACCCTGCTCGTATATGTCCCAGATGTCTGGCAGAGAGCCATATCCTTTTCATCTCCCACTTCCTGCACCTTGCAACACAAAAGCTCATGCAAATTAAATAGGCAAGGGTATGACTGATACACAGTGGGTGTTGCAGTAAAATCTAGCTCATTAACATTTTCCAAAGGTTTCATTGATTAAACTATGGATTTAATTACTGATAATTTGCGATATTACTGCAGTTTAGAGTGGAATGACTATTGATGGGTTTTAGACAGAATCAAAAAGAAGTGTACTCTATGCGTTCAATGTTCTGTGGTGACCTCATTTGAATAATGTAGGTGCAGATTTTGATGGTTCAAGAGGAACCACAGGTCACTGAGGGTAGAAAACTGGATGCAGTGAAGGTCAATTAATAAATGGCTGACAGAAGAGAGGGACAAGAATCATGAAAGCACTTGGAACAACACACAAAATGTAAGCGACCAATTTTTATGCCAGAAGTTCAATGTTGCGTTAGTGGCATCTCAACAACTAATGACAGGTTTTCTGACTTGGCACCTTTGTACCGCGGGTGGAGAGATTCAATATGTCGTCCCTAACACAGAGCCCGCATGCCCGACCGCCCAACCCCACCACAATCTCAGTACACCTCCCCTCAACATCTCCACAATCCCGCACACCTCTTCCCTGCAACCCCACCATAATCCCCAAACACCTCCCTCCCCAACCCCAGCACAATCCCCGCACACCTCCCTTCAACACCACCACAATCTCAGCACACCTCCCCCAACACCTCCACAATCCCGCACACCTCTCCCCTGCAACCCCACCATAATCCACGAACACCTCCCTCCCCAACTCCGGCACAATCCCCGCACACCTCCCTTCAACACCACCACAATCTCAGTACACCTCCCCCAACACCTCCACAATCCCCGCACATCTCCCTCCAACATCCCACAATCTCAGCACACCTCTCCCAACACCTCCACAATCCCGCACACCTCTCCCCTGCAACCCCACCATAATCCACGAACACCTCCCTCCCCAACTCTGGCACAATCCCCGCACACCTCCCTTCAACACCACCACAATCTCAGCACACCTCCCCAACACCTCCACAATCCCCGCACATCTCCCTTCAACACCACCACAATCCCCGCACACCTCCCCCAACATCTCCAAATCTGACACATCTCCCCAACCCAATCACGATCCACACACACACCTCCCCCCTCAGACCCAAAGCAATCACAACACACCTTCCCCCAACCCCAGCACAATCCCCACACCTTCCCCCCAAACCCCACCACAATCCCCACAAACTTCCCACCTGCAACCCCACAATAATCACCGAACACCTCCCTCCTGAACCCCAGCATAATCCCCGCACACCTTCCGCCAACACCACTACAATCCCCACACTTTCCCCCACCCCAACACAATCCCCATACACCTCCACGCCATCCCAAAACAATCCCCAAACAGCTCCACTCCCAGCCTCATTACAATGCCCACAAACCTTCCATCCAAAACCTCACCACAATCCCCACAGAATTCCATCCAACCCCACCAGTACTCCCACACTTTCCTGCAACAGCACCACAATCCCCAACCCCCCCCTGAACTCCACCAAAATACCCTCACACCTCCCCAACCCCACCACAATCCCCAGACAGCTCCACTCCCAGCCTCACTACAATGCCCACACACCTTCCACCCCAAACCTCACCACAATCCCCACAGAGTACCTTCAATCCCACCACAATCCCCACACACCTCCGTGCAACCACACAATCCCCACACACCACCCACCTACTCCCCTCTGAACTCCACCAAAATCCCTTCACACCTCCCCAAATCCCATCACAATCCCTACACACCTCCCCGAACCCCAGCACAATTCCCCCACACACCCCAACCCCAGCATAATATCCACACACCTCCCCATACACCACCACAAACTCCACCAACCTCCCCCAGCTTCACCAAAATCCCGATTCACCTCATCCCAACACCACCATAATCCTTACACACCTGCCTCCCCAATCCCACCATAATCCCCACATACCCCAACCTCACCACAATCCCCACACATCTAGACTCCTAATCCCACCACAATCCCTACACACTTGCCCCCAATCCCAGTAGAATCCCCACACACCTCTCCCCAACCAAACCACAATGTCCACACAACTCTGCCCAACTCCTTGACAATCTGCACACTCCCTTCTCAATGCCACCACAATCCCCTCACACCTGGCCCCCAATTCCATCACAATCCCCACAAACCTACCCCCCACCCCACCACAATCCGAACACTCCCTTCCCAATCCCATACAATCCCCGCACACCTGCCCTCCAATCCCACCACAATCCCCACACACTTCCCCCCAACCCCATGGCAACTCCCACACTCCCTCCCCCACCCCACCACAATCCCCACACAACTCCCCAAACCCCATGACAATTCCTACACACCTCCCCCCCACCCCACCACAATTCCCACACACCTGCACCCCAATCCCACCACATTCCCTGCAAACCATCCCCCCAACATTCCCCTGGCTATGCATATCAGAAATTCTTAACATTCCTTGATTACGTGGGGCTTAAATGCAGCATCTTTCACTATTTTAACACATCCCCATCACAGCAATTACATATGTACAACTCTAAAACCCCTTCCTCCACTCCCATTCACATTCACACACACACCTCTTACTTCAACTGTCTCATTCTGGGTGTCTTACCTTATTCACTCTATCATTTTGCAGGAGAAAATGCCAGCACCAGCCAAAGGCAAACTCCCGAAGGGGTATCCCCACCTATAAACCCTTATGCCAGATGATTGATGGAGCACCTACACTGTCACCCCTGCATCCCTGTGAACCATCTCACAGATACAACCTTCCCTTCCCTGTCCTTCATCTGAATACTGTGATGCTCCCTCATTCAAAGATTCTACTCCCCTTTATGATGTACTGATCATTAAAAGTGCCTCAGTCGAAGGATTATGAATATGAGGAAGAGGACAAGATCCCCCAGAAGTCACAGCAGCCTGATGCTGTTACCTCTCAGGACAGCAGCATGCACAAGGCCTCCAACCACACATCCTGTAGCAGTGGAGCAACTGGCCAAGGAGCAAGCTGACAGGAGACCAGGGCTACCTCAATCCCAGGAGGCTCCAGTAGTAGGGAGCCAATCCATCACCCGCCACAATCCTTGCCCTCATGACAGAACCCTAGCGGTCCGACCTTGGTGATGTGTTGGGTAAGCTGGGTCTGCGAGGACTGCGTTTACTATAGCAGAGAGAGACAGTCTTCCAACGCTTGAAGAAATGCAACTCTATTTTATTAAACTCTTAACTATTAAACATACTTTAACTGAGGGTTGACACTATGCTGAGTTGGCTGGAGACCTGAGGCTAACCTGACCAGACTATCTTACTACCACATGGTGGATGTTCTAGTTGTTGCTCACAGGCTCTGACTGTCTCAGAGGCTGCATCCCAAGAGAGCGGGAAAACTCGTGCCCCCTGGTTATATAGTGGCCGTGTCCTGTCTGGTGGTTGGCTGCTGTGTTCTGTATGTTCATTGGTCATCCTTTGTGTCACTCACTGCCTGTCTGTGCACCATCATATACTTGTGTGTATATTATGACATCTCCCCCCTTTCAAAAAATGTATGTATGTGTCAATAAATAGTGGGTGTGTGTATGAGCTTGACTATGTACAAAGTATGTGAGCGTATTTACATGAGTAGGAGGTGACCTATATACAAAATACGTGAACGTATTTACATGGGAAGGTGTCTAGTGCAGATAGAGTGCATGTAACAAAATAGGAAGAAACAATATGTACAGATGTGTAAACAAAGCACAAGGCAATGCAACATTCAGTCTATAAGTTCAGTCTCTGTGGCGGGCAACGAATTCTGGTTGACCGCCTCAAGGGTGGGTCAGGGGCCGTCTACACTGGAATGGGCGGAGCTGCGTCCCACGTAGACGGTGGCAAAAGAAACGGCAGATCGGTGACCCCTTGGAAGGGTGTGTCCTGAGGAATCAGCAGGCGAGGCGGGACATCACGTTCAGGTGGCGAGCGTGGAAACAGCCGCAGTGCCCACCTATTACGCCGAAGAAAAGAGCCATCATGCATGCGAACGAGAAATGATCTGGGGGCCACTTGCTTGACCACCACAGCTGTGGCAGACCTGCCACCATCAGGTAGCTGAACACGAACTCGGTCAGCAGGGACCAGAGCAGGGAGATCTGTGGCGTGGGCATCATACGCCGACTTGCATTGGGCCCGAGACAGTTGCATTCTTTGCAGGACCGGAAAATTGTCACGGTCCGGGATGTGGATAGCTGGCACCGTCATCCGTAGTGTGCAGTTCATTAGCAGCTATGCTGGGGACAGGCCAGCAGACAAAGGAGTCGCCCTGTAGGCTAGCAGTGCCAGGTGAAAATCTGAACCCGAATCAGCAGCTTAACATAACAGTTGTTTTACAATGTGTACCCCCTTTTCTGCTTTCCCATTTGACTGGGGGTAGTGGGGGCTTGAAGTGACGTGCGTGAAATTGTACTGTCGGGCAAAATCCGTCCACTCCTGACTGAAGAAGCAGGGACCATTATCTGTCATGACCGTAAGTGGAATGCCATGATGGGCAAAGGTCTCTTTGCACGCCCTGATGACTGTTGCTGATGTGGGGTCATTCAATCTGACCACCTCGGGGTAGTTTGGAAAATAGTCCACAAGGAGGATGTAGTCCCGGCCTTTTGCGTGGAAGAGATCAATGCCAACGTCGGTCCATGGGGACGACACCAGTTCATGCGGCTGCAAAGTCTCTTTCAGCTGAGCTGGCTGGAACCGTTGGCACGTTGGACTATTGAGGACAGTATTGGCGATGTCGTGATTGATGCCAGGCCAATATACTGCCTCTCGGCCTCACCGGCGACACTTTTCCACCCCTAGGTGTTGGCCGAGGATGAGCTCTTGCATACTCTGTGGAATTACTATTGTCAGGATCCGACTTCTACCTCGCCTTGCTGGCCTATCGTTCGGCCCCACTCCCCACGGGCCTGTCGCCAGTCCAGCTGCTCATGGGTCGCACCCTCAGGACGACGGTGCCGTCCATTCACGTCCCAGACCTCGACCACGTTCTGGTCCTTCAGCGGATGCAACAGTCTCGTGCACAACACAAGGCGCGCATGACGCTCGGGCGACTGATCTCCCTGCTCTGGCGCCAGGTGACAACGTCCGCATCCATCTTCCGGAGGGTGGCATGTCTGCAACTGCTGTGGTTCTTCGACAGGTGTCTCCCCGCTCGTTCCTGGTTCGTCTGCCAGATGGTTCCATTCGCCGCCGCAATCGGCGTGCCCATAATCTCGTTCCACGCTCGCTACGTGATCCTCCACCAGTGCCACGCCCTCCTGTTGTCCCCAACCTGGACTATGTGGAGAATCCAAATACTCTGCATCCTCCTCACTCTGCCGTGGCCCAGCCCATTCCTTAGCAGATTGCTCCTGACCCACCCTTGAGGCGGTCAACCAGAATTTGTCGCCCACCTCAGAGACTTGACTTATGAGTTTTACGATGTTGGACTCTTTGATCTGTTCTGTTATCCTGTTTCATCGTGCCAGCAGTTTGTATATACTGTTCATTTCGTTGTTGGTGTGATACCCTATTTCTTGGCATCAGGCACCTTCCCGTGTAAATAGATCCACCTCATGTACATAGTCATGTAAATAACACGCACATACATAGTCAGGTACATTCACTACACGATATTTATTGTCATGCAGGCACATATTCTTTATATAAAAGGGGGGATGTCATAATATACACCAGTATATCATGGTGCAGACACATACACACACACTGATGGACATGCAGAGGGACCAATCAGCATACACAACATCGCAGCCAATCACCAGAGAGAGCACATGCACTATAAAGACAGGGGACAGGTGAGTTCCCGTTCATTCTAGTAGCAGCCAGCTCGGAGCACAGAGCTCACAGCCTGCAACACAGGCATTCACCATGTGCTGAGTGCACCACCTGGTTAGGACTAGGCAAGAGTCAACAGTTAAAGCTGGTATTGCATTTACCCACAGTTCATGTTAATATAGTTAACCTTATAATAAAATAGAGTTGCACCACTTCCAAAGTTGGTGACCTGTTTGTGATCCAGAACACCCAACACATGAACTATCCTGTCCAGTTTCATTAGTATGCTATCAACCACTGCCAGGTTGTCTTTTATATTATAGAACTGTGAGCACTGGCCCTTCTGCCAACCATCTGTGAGATGGCGCATGACCCGTTTGAGTAAAGGATCCCTGGCCGTCTCTTGACGAATCTGCATGACCCTTTCATCAGTGGCCGGAAGGTTGGATGCGCAGAACTCAACATGGGCGTCGATCTGGCAGGCGAAGTCCGACTGCTCGCACGGCGTGGTGATGGAGCGAAAGAGTGCATCATCCACAATGAGCTCCTTGCCCGGGGTGTAGACCAGGTCGAAATCATAGCATCGGAGTTTGAGGAGGATACGCTGTGGGCATGGTGTCATATCGTTGAGATCCTTCTGTGTGATATGAACCAGTGGCCTGTGGTCCGTTTCGACCGTAAACTTGGGGAGTCCATACACATAATCATGGAATTTGTCAATCCCCGTGAGGAGGCCCAGGCACTCTTTCTCGATTTGAGCATATCGCTGCTCAGTAGGGGTCATGGCTCTAGATGCAGATGCGACTGGGGACCAGGAGGAGGATTTGTCGCGCTGGAGGAGTACTGCCCGAATGCCAGCCTGACTCACGTCGGTGGAGATCTTCGCCTCCTTGGCAGGGTCGAAAAACGCCAGGACCAGGGCCTTGGTGAGTTTCGCCCTGAGCTCACGCCACTTTCTCTCATGAGCGGGGAGCCACTTGAAGTCGGTGTTTTTTTTTACAAGATTGCGGAGAGCTGTGGTGTGGGATGCAAGTTTGGGGATAAACTTCCCAAGGAAGTTGACCATCCCTAGGAAGCGGAGAACCGCCCTCTTGTCCTCCGGTGTCTTCATAGCATTGATCGCCGACACCTTATTGGCGTCTGGCTGCACACCGAACTGCGAAATATGGTCGCCGAGGAACTTTATTTCTGCGTGACCGAACGAGCACTTGGCTCTGTTGAGTCGGAGGCCATGCTCGTGGATCCTATGTAACACTTGCTTGAGGCGATCGATGCGTTCCTGAGGAGTTGTGGACTAGACAATGATGTCATCGACGTACACTCTGTTTTTGAAAACTCACCACTATTCTCAGAAGTCCCCCTATACCAAAAAGGGCCGACATTCTAAATGGTGATCAGGGATTCTCACTCCCCGACTCCGATGCAAGCTTCAGTTGGTGCTATGCAGGTCAAACTATATTTTCAAGTTATCCCCCGGTATAACCCATACCTTCACCGAAGATTTCATCTACTTACCACTTAGTAGCATCGATCCTGGGTCCCGCATTGCTAAGTAAGTAAAGTAGACTTTGGAATAACCACTGTTTCAGGTTAAAACTTTTAAGTTAGTTTATTATTAAATTTTTTTTATTTTTATTTTTTAAAGATGCAATCACTGTCTTTACAGAAAAGTAAAAAGATGTTGCTTCTGGATCCTTCTGGTTGGTTGAAGGGACCTTCAGGCCCAACTTGACAATCAATCTTCTTTAAAGTCTGGTCTTCTTTAGATGTATCAGCTATTTTAGCTCGGCTGCTCTGCTCTGCCTCTTTCCCAGGACCGAGCTGATTGTAATCTGAGTCTAGCTACTTGTTCCTTCTCTGCTTCTCTCTCTCTCCCTTTGAGCTCTGCTTCTGGATCTGGATCTGATAGATCCTGCCCTGGTCTCGAGGTTTATATTTGCTTTCTAACAATTACGTTTTTTGGTGTTATTGTAAAGTAACTCTTATTTTCTTTGATCGCAAAAAGTATTTTGATCTAAACCTTTTAATCCAACTAAGTATACATTTTGACATGACTTCATCTCATAGATCTGATTACATTGTTTCCTTTGTGATGTTCAAAATGCTTTGGTTTCAAGAGGTGTTACTTTTAATTCCTGTAATTTCTACAGTTTTATTTTCCAATTGTGTCCTTAGCTCAATGTTGACTTTGATTTTGGCTTTGAATTATGTTTCTCGTAGACTGATAAACCTGGTATTAGCAAATTTTCACACCTAGAACCTCATCCATTCTTTTCCAGATCCTTACTAAGTTAGTTACTTTCAATGAAGGTGTGAGACATTGTTTTTGGCTTCATTCAAAATCCTGTTTGTCTTGTTTGCTAAGCCTGCTTGACCAAGGATATCTGCATTTTACAATCCTTCCCTGGCAGCTGCTGTTAACCCTTTGTGGGATTTTTCCCTACATTCTCTTATGTTTCTCTCAGACCAGATAGTGCCAGACATCCATGTTTCAAATGACACATTTGTCCATATTTTCAATAACAACTCGCACCCCCTCGATGCCCTCCATCATTTGCTCCATTATTCGATGGAACACCTCCGAGGCGGAGATGATGCCAAAGGGCATCCCGTTGTAACAGTAACGACCAAATGGGGTGTTAAAAGTGCAGAGCTTTCGACTGGATGCGTCCAGCTGTATCTGCCAAAATCCCTTGGAGGCATCCAGCTTTGTAAATAACTTGGCGTGAGCCATTTAGCTGGTGAGCTCTTCTCGCTTAGGGATAGGTTAGTGTTCCCTCATGATGTTACGGTTCAAATCTTTGGGGTCGATGCAACGACCAAGGTTCCCCTGACGGTTTTTTGACACAAACCAGGGAGCTAACCCAGTCCGTGGGTTCCGTGACCTTAGAAATGACACCCTGGTCCTGGAGGTCTTGCAGCTGCTGCTTGAGGCGGTCCTTGAGGGGTGCCGGCACCCGGCGCGGTGCATGAACCACGGGTGTGGCATTCGATTTCAGAAGTATCTTGTATGTGTAGGGGAGTGTGCCCATACCCTCGAAGACGTTGAGGTATTGTGCTATGATGTCATTTAATTGGGTTTGAAAGTTGGCAACCGGCGAGGCTGATGCCTCAGTGGGCGGCATGGAGTGAACCCGTTGCACAAGATTCAGGATTTTGCAGGCCTGTGCACCGAGCAAGGAAGCTTTGTTGGACCCTACTATTTCGAAACGCAGGGTGGCTCTTGAGGAACGATGAGAAACCACAAGCTGGCATGAGCCACTGGCAGCAATGGCATTGCCATTGTAGTCGATAAGCTGGCAGGCCGATGGACGAATGCTCGGTTGGACGTGGATGGCAACCAGGTCAGACTTCCAAATGAGGTTCGCTGAAGCGCTGGTGTCCAGCCTGAAGCGTATGCGAGATTCGTCGACCGTAAGGGTGGCACACCACTCGTCGTCCGGATCAATGCTCATCACTGGGAGTGGATTAGACTTTTTTTTAGAAAGCATCGTATGATTGGTGATGATGCCCACCTAGAATGGGAATGTGAGATCCTCGGTGTCGGGATCTGGAACCATGTCGGAGTCAGAGTCTGCAATGGGTTGCTGCACTGATCGGGCGTTCCTGCGCTGCGGCTGGGATGGCTGTGTGGTGGGCACTTGAGCAGATCTGCACAGGGCTGCGTAGTGGCCAAGCTTGCCACACTGGAGACAGCGTTGAGATTTCACGGGACATTACCGCTTTAAGTGGGCGGAGCCACAGTTGTTGCACATCATAACGCCGATGTCAGGACGTCCCGTGCGTCACCGCGCATGTGCGGTGTGGTCGAAAGATGTGCGTACATGCGCAGTTCGATCTCCGGCCTCGCCGTCCCCTCGGTTGTTGCGCGTATGCGCAGGAGCCCAGGAAAAGCGCGCAAAATGGCTGCCCTCATCCAGACTCATGCCCTGGAGCTGTTTTACGGCGTGCACCCGCTCCGCATCGTGGGGGCCTTGCTGCTCCGTCTCTGCCGCCTTGATATGGGAGTACCGGTTATTAGCATGCTCATGTAGGACACAGGTTTCGATGGCGATGGTGAGGGTGAGCTGCTTAACTTTGAGGAGTTGCTGGAAAAGGGGATCGGAGTGGACCCCGAAAACTATCTGGTCGCGGGTCATGGAGTCGGAAGTGCAGCCGTAGTTGCAGGATTGCACGAGGATACGGAGATGGGTTAAGAAGGACTGAAAAGGTTCCTCCTTACCCTGAAGCCTCTGCTGGAACACATAGCGTTCAAAGCTCTCGTTGACTTCGATGTCACAGTTACTGTTGAACTTCAGCAGGACTGTTTTGAACTTTGTCTTGTCCTCACCTTCAGCAAAGGGAGTTAAAAATGTGGATAGCGTGGTCCTCGGCTGTAGAGAGGAAGAGGGCAATCTTTCTGCTATCCGATGCAGCCTCGAGGTCGGTGGCGTCAAGATGCAGCTGAAACGTCTGCTTAAAAATCTTCCAGTTCGCACCGAGGTTGCCGGCGATGCAGAGCGGCGGGGGAGGGCGGACGCTGTCCATGTTACCGGATGGCTGATCGCTGGTCAAAGGCAGACTGTCTCAGGGTGGGTCAGTCAAACTCAAACATAACTCACTGGTACCATGCTGTGTTGGGTAAGCTGGGTCTGCGACGACTGCGTTTACTGTAGCAGAGAGAGAGAGCCAGGCTTCCAACACTTGCAGAAATGCAACTCTATTTTATTAAACTCTTAACTATTAAACATACTTTAACTGTGGGTTGACACTATGCTGAGTTGACTGGAGACCTGAGGCTAACCTTACCAGACTATCTTACTACCACATGGTGGATGTTCTAGTTGTTGCTCACAGGCTCTGACTATCTCAGAGGCGGCATCGAGCGGGAAAACTAGTGCCCCCTGGTTATATAGT
Source organism: Scyliorhinus torazame (assembly GCF_047496885.1). Taxonomy (NCBI): domain Eukaryota; kingdom Metazoa; phylum Chordata; class Chondrichthyes; order Carcharhiniformes; family Scyliorhinidae; genus Scyliorhinus; species Scyliorhinus torazame. The sequence goes on from NC_092717.1 coordinate 84,248,806, forward strand.
GGCCGTGTCCTGTCTGGTGATTGGCTACTGTGTTCTGTATGTTCATTGGTCATCCTTTGTGTCAATCAATGTCTGTCTGTGCACCATCATATACTTGTGTGTAAATTATGACACTTGGGAGAGGTAGTTCGAAGCAAATGCCGGAATTCTCTGGTCATTGGGATTCTCTTTCCCCTCTGGCAGCGCACCCCTTGCCCGTGCGTTTTCCGGCAGTGTGGGGTGGTTTCAATGGAAAATCCCATTGACAAGCAGCGGGAAGATAGAATCCCACCACCAGTGAATGATGTGTTGCCGAGCAACACGCAGCTGGGGAATCGGAGAATCCAGCCCCAGGTGTTTGTAATTAGAATGACCATAAGAACATAAGAACATAAGAACTAGGAGCAGGAGTAGGCCACCTGGCCCCTCGAGCCTGCTCCACCATTCAATGAGATCATGGCTGATCTTTTGTGGACTCAGCTTCACTTTCCGGCCTGAACACCATAACCCTTAATCCCTTTATTCTTCAAAAAACTATCTATCTTTATCTTAAAAACATTTAATGAAGGAGCCTCTACTGCTTCACTGGGCAAGGAATTCCTTAGATTCACAACCCTTTGGGTGAAGAAGTTCCTCCTAAACTCAGTCCTAAATCTACTTCCCCTTATTTTGAGGCTATGCCCCCTAGTTCTGCTTTCACCCACCAGTGGAAACAACCTGCCCGCATCTATCCTATCTATTCCCTTCATAATTTTATATGTTTCTATAAGATCCCCCCTCATCCTTCTAAATTCCAACGAGTATAGTCCCAGTCTACTCAACCTCTCCACGTAATCCAACCTATTCAGCTCTGGGATTAACCTAGTGAATCTCCTCTGCACACCCTCCAGTGCCAGTACGTCCTTTCTCAAGTAAGGAGACCAAAACTGAACACAATATTCCAGGTGTGGCCTCACTAACACCTTATACAATTGCAGCAGAACCTCCCTAGTCTTAAACTCCATTCCTCTAGCAATGAAGGACAAAATTCCATTTGCCTTCTTAATCACCTGTTGCACCTGAAAACCAACTTTTTGCGACTCATGCACTAGCACACCCAGGTCTCTCTGCATAGCAGCATGTTTTAATATTTTATCATTTAAATAATAATCCCTTTTGCTGTTATTCCTACCAAAATGGATAACCTCACATTTTTCAACATTGTATTCCATCTGCCAGACCCTAGCCCATTCACTTAGCCTATCCAAATCCCTCTACAGACTTCCAGTATCCTCTGCACCTTTTGCTTTACCACTTACCTTAGTGTCATCTGCAAACTTGGACACATTGCCCTTGGTCCCCAACTCAAAATCATCTATGTAAATTGTGAACAGTTGTGGGCCCAACACTGATCCCTGAGGGCCACCACTAGCTACTGATTGCCAACCAGAGAAACACCGATTAATCCCCACTCTTTGCTTTCTATTAATTAACCAATCCTCTATCCATGCTATTACTTTCCCCTTAATGCCATGCATCTTTATCTTATGCAACAACCTTTTGTGTGGCACCTTGTCAAAGGCTTTCTGGAAATCCAGATATACCACATCCATTGGCTCCCCGTTATCTACCGCACTGTTAATGTCCTCAAAAAATTCCACTAAATTAGTTAGGCATGACCTGCCCTTTATGAACCCATGCTGCGTCTGTCCAATGGGACAATTTCCATCCAGATGCCTCGCTATTTCTTCCTTGATGATAGATTCCAGCATCTTCCCTACTACCGAAGTAAAGCTCACTGGCCTATAATTACCCGCTTTCTGCCTACCTCCTTTTTTAAACAGTGGTGTCACGTTTGCTAATTTCCAATCCGCCGGGACCACCCCAGAGTCTAGTGAATTTTGGTAAATTATCACTAGTGCATTTGCAATTTCCCTAGCCATCTCTTTTAGCACTCTGGGATGCATTCCATCAGGTCCAGGAGACTTGTCTACCTTTAGCCCCATTAGCTTGCCCATCACTACCTCCTTGGTGATAACAATCCTCTCAAGGTCCTCACCTGTCATAGCCTCATTTCCATCAGTCACTGGCATGTTATTTGTGTCTTCCACTGTGAAGACCGACCCAAAAAACCTGTTCAGTTCCTCAGCCATTTCCTCATCTCCCATTATTAAATCTCCCTTCTCATCCTCTAAAGAACCAATATTTACCTTAGCCACTCTTTTTTGTTTTATGTATTTGTAGAAACTTTTACTATCTGCTTTTTTATTCTGAGCAAGTTTACTCTCATAATCTATCTTACTCTTCTTTATAGCTTTTTTAGTAGCTTTCTGTTGCTCCCTATAGATTTCCCAGTCCTCTAGCCTCCCACTAATCTTTGCTACTTTGTATGTTTTTTCCTTCAATTTGATACTCTCCCTTATTTCCTTAGATATCCACGGTTGATTTTCCCTCTTTATACCGTCCTTCCTTTTTGTTGGTATAAACCTTTGCTGAGCACTGTGAAAAATCACTTGGAAGGTTCTCCACTGTTCCTCAACTGTTTCACCAAAAAATCTTTGCTCCCAGTCTACCTTAGCTAGTTCTTCTCTCATCCCATTGTAATCTCCTTTGTTTAAGCACAAAACACTAGTGCTTGATTTTACCTTCTCACCCTCCATCTGTATTTTAAATTCCACCATATTGTGATCGCTCCTTCCGAGAGGATCCCTAACTATGAGATCCTGAATCAATCCTGTCTCATTACACAGGACCAGATCTAGGACCGCTTGTTCCCTCGTAGGTTCCATTACATACTGTTCTAGGAAACTATCGCGGATACATTCTATAAACTCCTCCTCAAGGCTGCCTTGACCGACCTGGTTAAACCAATCAACATGTAGATTAAAATCCCTCATGATAACTGCTGTACCATTTCTACATGCATCTGTTATTTCTTTGTTTATTGCCTGCCCCACCATAATGTTACTATTTGGTGGCCTATAGATTACTCCTATCAGTGACTTTTTCGCCTTACTATTCCTGATTTCCACCCAAATGGATTCAACCTTATCCTCCATAGCACCGATGTCATCCCTTACTGTTGCCCGGATGTCATCCTTAAATAACAGAGCTACACCACCTCCCTTACCATCCACTCTGTCCTTCCGAAAGGTTTGATACCCTCGGATATTTAACTCCCAGTCGTGACCATCCTTTAACCATGTTTCAGTAATGGCCACTAAATCATAGTCATTCACGATGATTTGCGCCATCAACCCATTTACCTTATTCCGAATACTACGAGCATTCAGGTAAAGTACACTTATGTTGGCTTTTTTACCTCTGTTCTTAATCTTAACACCTCGATAAGTAACCTCTCCTAAGTTATATTTCCTCTTAACCTTTCTCCTACTTTTCCTTGTCGTCGAACCCATATCTTCCTGTAACAACCTGCCGTGTCGCTTACCATTAATGTTTTCACTTCCCGTTTTATTTCTTTTAGTATTCCTGGTCCTATTCACTGAGCTCCCCTCAGTCACTGTACCTTGTACTGTCGCCCTTTTTGATTTTTGACTATGGCTTCTCTGCCTTACACTTTCCCCCTTACTGCCTTTTATTTCTGTCCCTGTTTTATTACCTTCCAACTTCCTGCATCGGTTTCCATCCCCCTGCCACATTAGTTTAAACTCTCCCAACAGCTCTCGCAAACCCCCCCTAGGACATCGGTTCCAGTCCTGCCCAGGTGCAGACCGTCCGGTTTGTACTGGTCCCACCTCCCCCAGAACCGGTTCCAATGTCCCAGAATCCCTCCCTCTTGCACCATCTCTCAAGCCACGTATTCATCCTCTCTATCCTGACATTCCTTCTCTGACTAGCTCGTGGCACTGGTAGCAATCCTGAGATTACTACCTTTGAGGTCCTACTTTTTAGTTTAACTCCTAGCTCCCTAAATTCAGCTTGTAGGACCTCATCCCGTTTTTTACCTATATCGTTGGTGCCTATGTGCACTATGACAGCTGGCTGTTCACCCTCCCCCCCCAGAATGTCCTGCAGCCGCTCCGAGACATCCTTGACCCTTGCACCAGGGAGGCAACATACCATCCTGGAGTCTCGATTGCGTCCGCAGAACCGCCTGTCTATTCCCCTTACAATTGAGTCCCCTATCACTATAGCCCTGCCATTCTTCTTCCTGCCCAGCTGCGCAGCAGAGCCAGCCATGGTGCCATGAACCTGGCTGCTGCTGCCTTCCCCTGGTGAGCCATCTCCCTCAACAGTATCCAAAGCGGTATATCTGTTTTGGAGGGAGATGACCGGAGAGGACACCTGCACTGCCTTCCTACTCTTGCTCTGTCTTTTGGTCACCCATTTACTATCTCCCTCAGTACCTTTCACCTGCGGTGTGACCAACTCGCTAAACGTGCTATCCACGACGTCCTCAGCATCGCGGATGCTCCAAAGTGAGTCCATCCGCAGCTCCAGAGCCACCAAGCGGTCTAACAGGAGCTGCAACTGGACACACCTCTTGCACGTGAAGGAGCCAGGGACAGTGGACGTGTCCCTGAGCTCCCACATCGCACACGAGGAACATGGCACGGGTCTGAGATCTCCTGCCATGTCTTAAACCTTTGGTTAACTTCAACAATTTCAATTTCTCCCCCAAAAAATTTAAATAAATAAATAAACAACGAAGAAAAAAAAAAAAAATATATATATATACCAATGAAAAGAAACAGAAAAACAGAAACACTACTTACCAGTCACTTATCAGGGATAAAAAGCACTTCCTCCCCACCCAGCTTCCAATTCCCACCTCGATTCAAATTCCCAAACTCACTCTTAGCTGTGTCTCACTCCTGGCTCTGTCTTCTCTCTGGCTCACTGGGAGAACTCACTGGGAGTGAGTTTACCATAAATTGTCACCATAAAACTGCTTTGAAGACTGACTTTAAAGAAGCTTTTTTATTGCTTCATGAATTCCTTGCTTTTTCTGATTTTGAGAGTGGTTGCATCTCAGTGAGACTTTTGTAAGTGGCATCTTCAGGAAATTGGGTGGCACTGTGGTACAGTGGTTAGCACTGCTGCCTCACAGCAACTAGCACCGCTGCCTCACAGCACCAGAGACTCGGGTCCAATTCTGGCCTTGGGTCACTGTCTGTGTGGAGTTTGCACATTTTCCCAGTGTCTGCGTGGGCTTCCTCCGTTACTTCAGTTTCCTCCCACAGAAAAAGACTTGCAGGTTATGCGGATTTGCCATGATAAAGAATTGTCCCATAGTGTCCAAGGATGTGCAGGTTAGGTGAGGTTACGGAGATAGGGTGGAGAGTGGGTCTAAGTAGGGTGCCCTTTCAGAGGGTCAGTGCTGACTTGATGAGCCACATGTCCTCCTTCTGCACTGTAGGAATTCTATGGAAAATCAGAAGTGTTTCCCCATTGGCTCTCATTTTCAGCTGAGGCCGATCGAAAGTCAATTGTCAGCAGAACCAACTTCCACCCAAATTGTCTTGCAGAAAATCAAACCATGCGTCTTGTTGGAAGGACCAAGGAAATTTCATGAGCTTAATGTAAAGGAATCCCTGACCCTAATATGCAAAGTAAAAAAAACACACAAGTTTACAGAGTAAAAAATTGGCTCTATGTTTAAAGTTTGGATAATTTATGTTCGAACACGAGTACAGATGAATTCAGAAGAATTGGAATAATGAGCAGTGTAACTCTATCAACAAATCATGCAGTATATAATTCATGATGTTTTCATCTATGTGCAATGGAAATAGTTTAAAATTACTTGCTTTTGGCAGACGTTTTCCATTCGATAATATTTCAAAACCTTTCTGGCCACCCTGGTACTTAGCAGCAAAGACAAACTTGCCAAAAGGCTAAAATGTAACAGTACAATTTTCATTGATACCTCAGATTTATGCTAATCCAGATGATTATAAATTGCTTTATTGCAAACAATCATTCCATGAAAATTCTAAATATTTATATTGGCAGCCCTATGTAATTTGGAAAATTTCTAATGAAATTGCTTTATTCCTTTTTCTGAAATGCCCTCAATACTGATGCATTTTATTTTCATGCCCAGAGATCATTTGCACACCACTGAAATTGCTGTTTACAGGTGTGGCATTGTATTTATGCAGCATATCATCATGGCTTTCCAAAGGCAGACTCTGGATCAATTCTTTCTTCTCTAAACCATTTTGCATTGTACTTAGCTCTTCAATCCCTCGTATGATCTCCCATTCTTCAGCAAACCCAGAAGCAATATTCCTTTCCTCCCTTTTCAGGCTCAATCTTATACTGAGGATTATGGGTGTCACAGTAGCACAGTGATTAGCCCAGTTGCTTCACAGCTCCAGGGTCCCAGGTTCGATTCCCAGGTGGGTCACTGTCTGTGCGGAGTCTGCACGTTCTCCCTCTGTCTGCGTGAGTTTGCTCCGGGTGCTCCGGTTTCCTCCCACAGTCCAAAGATGTGCAGGTTAGGCGGATTGGCCATGCTAAATTACCCTTAGTGTCCAAAAAGATTAGGTGGGGTTACTGGGTTACGGGGATAGGGTGGAGGTATGGGCTTAGGGAGGGTTCTCTTTCTAAAGGGCCGGTGCAGACTTGATGGGCCGAATGGCCTCCTTCTGCACTGTAAATTAGATGATTATAAAAGACATGGGGGAGCCTAACTGTGTGAATGATTCAGGATTTCTGAGATGTTACTGCTAAGGTAAACACAGTCTCCACAGATCCAGAGTACCCAACACATCAACGAATATTATGTTGATTTTACTATGTTAGACATGCTGTGCACTAGTTTTAACTCTTGATTCTTCCAAAGGCTTTTTTATTTATTTTACCTGACTCTGTGGTTAGTGTGATATTCACATCACACCTGCTCTAGTCAGTAGCCCTTTAACGTCCACCAGGCCATTAATTGGTTTGAGCAGGGCCTTCTGCCCCCATCAGAGAGAAGGTCCCACCTCGAGAGCTGTCAGCCAATCAAATGGCCACTTGTCAGACTATAGGCTGAGGGGTCAGAAACCTGGACTTACAGGTGATACTGAGATCTTGGCAGGACCAGATTTGCAGGCCCTGATGATGGGGGAGGTGGGCACCTGGATAGTTGAGCAGGGGGAGAGGGAAAATGTTAGGTGGAGGATACTTCACCTAGAAAATTGAAGACTTGGCACCAGTGGTGGAGTAAGAGTCCTTAAGTGGTACTTAATTGGCCACTTAAGAGCACCTGACCACCACCAGCACCAGCACCACCCCCCACCATACTACAGTAAAATCCTGTGGGAGTGGATGGGGACAGTCGGGCAATAGGAATGTGATCCTGCGAAATTGCCACATTTTACAGTTTCACCTGCCGCTCCTGGGAAAGGCAAAATTTCAGCGTTGATATCTTGCCTTCCAACTGTCTATTGGTCACCTCTTTCACCCTGCCATCCATATCAGTACATACCCAATCCAAGTAATTCGTTTTTCATGATAACCTCAATCAAATTACATTTTTTTTAATGCCTTTGCCACCAATTCGGTATTATTTTTCTTGTCAATTCACTACATTTTCCATATGCCAACACTTTACTGATCCTTTCTTTAGTTCCCTATTATGTTGTTCCACCAATCTGCTGAGTAGCATTACGCTCCACATTCTTCACCGATGTCTGTGTCTATGTATTTACATTGTGTATCTATCGTAGGGTTTTTTCATGTATGGAACGACACAGAACAATACTTTCTACTGTACCTCAGTACACATGACAATAAACCCAAACAAAAACGTGTTCTTCCATTAAAAGCTACGGTCCAAACATTTAGCGGAGTAGAAATTACTGGTGGATTGCTGCTGCGCTCCTACTTTTTTGCGCACAACGGAGCTCCAAATTTCCATCCCGAACTTCTAATCCTGGCTGCTTCAAAAATGCAGAGTGGTCTTTCATGGAACTGCTTCCTCGCAGCGCCGGGTTGTCAGGGGAGCAGAGGAGACTGGCCATGCGCCTTTTTACAGCAGTAGCTGCCATATTCTGTAAGTGTACACTAACACTGAAAAGCTTTGGATATTTAAATATATTTTCAGGGTGTTAGTGTATGAGTGTAAATGTATAAATGTATAGATGTTTATTTGGGTAGAGTAGGTGAGTTAAATGGGTCAGTGAGTAGGGTGGTAGGTTGGTGATGTGAGAAGGGTAATGTGGGTTGAAGAAGTAGTCAGCTCGTGCCGGATGGTCTGGGAGGGGCTAATCAGGTCTGGTGTTGGGGGTGGGGTGGGGGTGGGGGGTTGTCAGGAGGGAAGTTGGGCGATGGGGGCTGGTAAGGTTGCAACCTGGGGGAGTCACAAGGTCATGGGGGAGTTGTGCGGTGCGAGCTAGTCAGGTCATGTCCTAGGGGTGTCCGAGGGTCATGGGAGGAGTCAAGTGGTGGAGGCTAGTCAATTTGGGTGGGGGAGGGGTTTGGAGGGTCAGCACGGAGTCAAGGGTCAGGCAGTTTTGCGGGTCAGGAGCGGTAGTCAAGCAATCAATGGAGGAGTCAGGGGTATAAGTCGTATGGTTACACAATAAAACGAATATTTTCTGCCGAACATTTCCTCGGTAACTATTCGTGTCGGTAAGCTGGAGCTGTACAAAGTCTCCCACTCTGGAGGGTCCCGGGAAGCAGGGCTACTCACCTCCGTGCAGTGTTAGATTAGAAAGACACAATGATAGTTTGTCATTCAAATTCAATGCTGTCAGTGCGTCATTGTGCCATTGCTACGGGAATTGTTGCTGACAAAATGTAATTGTGCCAACAAATTCAGCAGCATCGAAGTTAGTCAGCTCAAATGGTGTTAATGGCCGTGATTTACCAGCACATCCATCAGAATTGCCTCTCCTGGGATTCTCAATGGTCGTTACGACACGTGAGATCTAACGGGATCTCGCGAGACACGCAATCTGGATCCCGCCCACAATGGGTGGGACCCAGACTCGCATAGTTAAAAGAACTTAAAAGCTCACTTAGCTTTGCTGCCTTCAGATCAAAAGGCATGGCATCTATCGGCCTAACAAAGGAGACCCCAGCCCGGTGCCATTTAGCACTGGTCCCCACAAATAGCGACCAGGCGAAAGGGCACTTGCGGGGGTTCTCCCAGGTGATCAGAGGCCCCGGGTGGTTGGCCTCTAGCCAGGCTGGCACTGCTGATGCCATCCAGACTCCATGGCACTGCCAAGCTGGCACCCTGGCAGTACCACCTGGGTGCCACAATGACACTGCCAGGGTCCCCAGGTAGCACTGCCAGGATGCCAGCCTGGCAGTGCCATGGTTCCTGGATGGTATTAGCAGTGCCAGGCTGACATTTTGCCTGGATTGACCCCTTGATTCCCACCCAGAACTTTTTTCAGCTAAATTGTATTCAATATTAAGAAATATATTTTTCTAAATTTTGAATTAATGTTGAATGTGGACATAGTGCCAGGATCCCACTTAAATTCAACAATCAAATGATACCTGTCAAGTTCAAACTTCCCATGCAATTCCCACAGAGTCATGGGGCGAAATTCTTCACCAACGGCACGATGTCCGCTGACTGGCGCCAAACACGGCGCCAATCAGACGGGCATCGCGCCGGCCCAAAGGTGCGGAATGCTCCGCATCTTTGGTGGCCTAGCCCCAACATTGAGGGGCTAGGCCAACGCCGGAGGGATTTCCGCCCCGCCAGCTGGCGGAAATGGCGTTTGTTGCCCCGCCAGCTGGCGCGGAAATGCGGCGCATGCGCAGGAGCGTCAGCGGCCGCTGTCAGTTTCCCGTGCATGCGCAGTGGGGAGAGTCTCTTCCGCCTCCGCCATGGTGGAGGCTGTGGCGGAGGCGGAAGGGAAAGAGTGCCCCCACGGCACAGGCCTGCCCGCGGATCGGTGGGCCCCGATCGCGGGCCAGGCCACCGTGGGGGCACCCCCCGTGGTCAGATCGCCCCGCGCCCCCCCCCCAGGACCCCGGAGCCCGCCCACGCCGCCTGGTCCCGCCGGTAAATACCAGGTTTGATTTACGCCGGCGGGACAGGCAATTTCTGGGCGGGACTTCGGCCCATCCGGGCCGGAGAATCCAGCGGGGGATCCCGCCAACCGGCGCGGCCCGATACCCGCCCCCGCCCAATCTCAGGTACCGGAGACTTCGGCGGGGGCGGGGGCGGGATTCACGGCGGCCAACGGCCATTCTTCCGACCCGGCGGGGGGTCGGAGAATGACGCACAAGATCTTTCACAAATAGCAAATGGTCACATTCAATTAAACTATTTCTTGTTGATTAAAATTCTTATTCTCTCATTTGCATTCCTATAAACTTTGATAATGTTGGTGTTATCCACATTAATCTTTATTCTAGAAATAATTGCTACAGTATTCAAACTACAAACCAACAACTGTGTATTTGTGCAGCAAATCAGATAGCTTTCACTGTTTGACCTCCAACTTTTACTCCTTGCTTTGTCATATGCTCCAGAGAAAATCAATAACAAATAACCCAAAGGCTGCAGTGGTATGATTAAGCTATTACCTGATAAATAAATATGTCTAGTTGTGAAGATTTAGGTCCATTTTATTTTAGCACCCGGATGCTTGTTCAGACTTTCTTCAGGCTTCGTCGCTCAGCATATCCTTACTGGCAGTGATTGCAACTTTTAGTGGTCGTGTAACATGGACGATGTTGCTCTATTTTTGTTCTGTGCAGCCTATTCATTCAAATAAATGGAACCTTTAATATTTTTGTTTTGCATGGCTATGTACACGCAATATCTTTAAGGGCTAACTTTTGTTCAGCCTGCTTGGAAACGTCTGGGTTACTGCAGTTTAGCGGAAACATGACACATCAACCAGGCATTATGTATTCTGCCTGATTTTGCTGTCTTCAATAGAAAGCAAAATTGTTTGGGATTCAACAGGAGGGTGATCAAATATCAACCTTTTTATGCCAGCTCTGAAAGTTATAATCAGCCCACTCTGTCGGTAAATGTTCATTCCTCCTCCAGCCATTGAGAGAAACTCAGGAAATGTATTTGAGTATTAATGGAATATCAGTAGCCAGAAGGCCACAAGGCCCAAGTAGTTGGATTAGATTTGGATTTTATCTATTGTCACGTGTGTCAAGGTACGGTGAAAAGTATGCATACAGTCCAGTGACATTGTTCCATACATGAAAAAAAAATCATAGGACATTGATAAATACACAATGTAAATACATAGACACAGGCAATGGGTGAACATATGGAGTGCACTACTACTCAGTAGAGAAACTGTGTAAAGAGATCAGACCAGCCTCTAAGAGAGTCATTCAGGAATCTGGTAACAGCGGAGAAGAAGCTGTTTTTGAACCTGTTCTCAGACTTTTGTGTCTCCTGCCCGATGGAAGAAGTTGGAAGAGTGAATAACCCAGGTGGGAGGTGTCTTTGACTATGTTGCCCGCTTTCCAAAAGCAGCGTGAGGTATAAACTGAGGCAAGGAGGAGAATCCACGTGGAGCTGGCAGGAAATATAAAACATTTCAAATGCATTTGGATCACTCTTCGTTTGGTCGCCAGGCACCTTTTAATGTTTGAATTTGAGTGCGGTCCTGGCACAAGGCCCACATCCAACATTAATTCAAAATTTCAAAAAGTGTATTCCTTAAAATAACACCATTTGAGCTGACCAAATTTGCTGCTGCTGAATTTGTTGGCAGCAATTACATTTTGTCAGCAACAATTCCCATGACACAGGCACAATGACACGTTGACAGCATTGATCTGTAATTGCAAACTATCATTGTGACTTTCTAAACTAACACTGCACTGAGATCTTCAATAAATATACAAATGGGATCAATTTAAATATTCTCTGTTGATGGAAACAGACCTCAGGAGGGGAGGTGTGGTAGGTACAAATCTCCTCAGGATTGCCTCCATTGCTTTGCCAGCTTGCATATGACATTTATACCTTGCTGAGTGTAAATATTACATCATTGTCTCTTCAGATCGTACTTTTTGATATGTAAAGCATGGAAATATATTAGTTCAAAAGGAAAAACAGATACCACCTGAGGCCATGATTTCTTAATTTGGAACTGGACATTCGTTGGACATCGTGTTTTTCACTTAATACAAATACTGATAATAAGTACAGTACGAAAACATTCCAGAAAATGTCAATTATTGTTGATTTACTTTATTTCTAAGACAGAAAATCCCTTAGAAATAATTGAAAAATATACATGCAGACACCCTTGAGATTTGGGGTATCAGAATTGCCAACTCTAGTGCCAACGAATAAGCACTCATTCATGACTTAATTTAAAGAAAGTGCCACTCAGATGCTGTGTTGATGTTCCTTCCAGTTGATGTTTCCCACGACATTAGAGCCATGCTCACCATGATAATTGATAGCTCTGACATCCCCAATGGGCAAAAGGGATTCTAAACTTCGCAATTTATCTTGGGTATTGACTGAACAGGACAGAATGACAATTAATACCAAAAGCACTGTAAGATGCAAAACAACAGTTACAGACACAAACACCTGTTTCATTTTTGGAAAACACTGATTAAGTTATTCCAAATCTTCAGCTTGTACACATAATGTAGCAAGGCAGTCAGTGGCCAGAGGTAACGAAAGACACCTGTGATATTTGCTTTACAATGGCATTGTGACACACAGGGACTAATGTATACAAAAAGAGGCTTATTTCAAAAGGGCAAACTGTAAGCCACCTGTCTAAGGATATTGCACTGAAAATAATAACATCATCACATCCTTTTAAATTCCTTTCCAGAATGTGCGACAATGATTTCTGCTATTTTTAAAACATATTGTTATTATGCGAATAGCATACAATCAAGAGAGAGAACACATTTCAAAGCTTCTTTAAACCACATTTACGTTGTCTTTACAAATCTGTAAGAACGCAGGGAAGTATGGGTGGCACTGTTGCACAATGGGTAGCACTGTAGCTTCACAGCTCCAGGGTCCCAGGTTTGATTCCTGGCTCGGCTCACTGTCTGTGTGGGGTCTGCATGTTTTCCCTGTGTGTGCATAGGTTTCCTCTGGGTGCTCTGGTTTCCTCCCACAAGTCCCGAAAGATGTGCTGGTAAGTAATTTGGACATTCTGAATTCTCTCTGTGTACCTAAACAGGGGCCGGAATGTGGCGACTTGGGGCTTTTCACAGTAACTTCATTGCAGTGTTAATGTAAGCATACTTGTGACAATAAAGTTTATTATTATTATTATTAAGTATGCTGATTTTCTGATCTTAGCAGTATGTGCAAGAGCTATCATTGCAGATCACTGTCAGAGACACTGACTGATGTGAGATCATTTAGGTTAAATCAGGAATTCTACAGATTATTTCTTAGAACCATGGATCGGTTGGAGCACAGATAGAGGCATTTGATCCTTTGTCTCTGACCCGACCTTTCCCCGTAGCCCTGCAAAATGTTTTCTCTCCAGATAATTATCCAATTCCTTTTTGAATGTTCTGATTGAATTTACCTCTGGGTTCTAACTGCATGCTGCGTGAAGCATTTTTCCCCTTGTAGCCTTTGATTCTTTTGTCATTCACCTTAAATTGGTTCTTATACTTTCCCACCAATGGAATAGTTTTTCCCTATCTAACCTGTTCAAACCAAACAGAATTTTGAACATCTCAATCAATTCTCCTCTCAGCCTTCTCTTCTCTCAGGAGAACAGAGCCAGCTCCTCCAAACTATCGACATATCTGAAGTCCTTTATCTCTGGAACCGTTATTGCAAGTCTCTTCTGCATCTTCTCTGGTGCCTTCACATTGCTTCTGTGGTACAGTTCTGATGTGCATTTGAGTACAAAAACAAGCCCTGAATTAATCACGTGTTAACCAACAGAACCTATTTTCATTTTGGTATATTTGGTAACAATGCTACTATTATAAGGCGGCATGGTAGCACAGTAGTTAGCACTGTTGCTTCACAACGGAAGGGGCCCAGGTTCAATTCTCGGCTTGAGTCACTGTCTATGCGGAGTTTGCACATTCTACCCGTGTCTGCGTGGGTTTCCTCCGGGTGCTCCGGTTTCCTCCTGAAAGATATGCTGTTAGGTAATTTGGACATTCTGAATTCGCCCGCATTGTACCCAAACAGCTGCCGGAGTGTGGCGACTATGGTATTTTTACAGTAACTTCATTCCCATGTTAATACAAGCCTTCTTGTGACAATGGTAAAGATTATTATTATCTTGTCATGCCCCAGTATATTCTGAACTTCAATCTAAATTTCATATTTTAAAAAGCTGACCACTAAAGTCTGCAAAAAGGTTCATCTGACTTACTTTGTACATTGAAACACTCCCCTATCTTCAATGGGGAAAAAAGGAATCATCCAGATTCCTTGACTCAATTTCTTTTCATAAAAGACATTCAAAAGGGTAATTTCAAATTGAATGGGTCATTCAGATATGGCTGACTCAAAATAATTTGTTGACCTTTACAGATCTGATCACCCACTTTATTTGGAAAAGTACTTTGAACTGGTGTTGGTCACATGATGTAACGGTGATACTTTCTGTTTGCTTTTAAAATTCAGCAGACAGCTGCTTGGAGACAGAGGGCGAAATTCTCCGTGATCGGCGGAAACTCCGCCGATCGGCGCAAAAAACGGCGCAAATCCCACTTGCGTCACGTCATAAAAATGGGCCGATAGTCTGCGGCCTGAAATGGGCTAGCAGCGACGTAACGGGATCCGCGCTTGCGCAGTGGTTCACGCCGTGCAGCGTCATACGCGCTGCACGGGGTGACGGCTCATAAGGCCGCGCAGCTCCCCCCCACCCGACCGGAACAGCCGACCGCAACACCCGACTTGATGGCTGGCCGTCGCTCAGCCCCGAGGTTCGAGTCACGCGATGTGGAGGCGCTCCTGGATGCGGTGGAGCAGAGGAGGGACGCCCTGTATCCCGGGCACGGCCGCAGAGTTGCCCCACGCCACAGCCGGCGTCTGTGGAGGGAGGTGGCAGAGGCCGTCACCGCTGTGGCCCTAACACCACGGACAGGCACCCAGTGCCACAAGAAGGTGAACGACCTCGTCAGAGCAGGCAGGGTGAGCGTCCCCCATATCCCCCATATCCCCCATATCCCCCATATCCCCCCTCCCCCATATCCCCCCCTCCCCCATATCCCCCCCTCCCCCATATCCCCCATATCCCCCATATCCCCCCTCCCCCATATCCCCCCCTCCCCCATATCCCCCCCTCCCCCATATCCCCCATATCCCCCCTCCCCCAAATCCCCCATATTCCCCCTCCCCATATCCCCCATATCCCCCATATCCCCCCTCCCCCATATCCCCCCCTCCCCCATATCCCCCCTCCCCCATATCCCCCATATCCCCCCTCCCCCATATCCCCCCTCCCCCATATCCCCCATATCCCCCCTCCCCCATATCCCCCATATTCCCCCCTCCCCCATATCCCCCATATCCCCCCTCCCCCATATCCCCCATATCCCCCCTCCCCCATATCCCCCATATCCCCCATATCCCCCCTCCCCATATCCCCCCTCCCCCATATCCCCCTCCCCCATATCCCCCATATCCCACCTCCCCCATATCCCCCCTCCCCCATATCCCCCATATCCCCCCTCCCCCATATCCCCCATATTCCCCCCTCCCCCATATCCCCCATATCCCCCATTTCCCCCCTCCCCCATATCCCCCCATCCCCCATATCCCCCCCTCCCCCATATCCCCCCTCCCCCATATCCCCCATATCCCCCCTCCCCCATATCCCCCCTCCCCCATATCCCCATATCCCCCCTCCCCATATTCCCCATATCCCCCCTCCCCCATATCCCCCCTCCCCCATATCCCCCATATCCCCCCTCCCCCATATCCCCCATATCCCCCCTCCCCCATATCCCCCATATCCCCCCTCCCCCATATTCCCCATATCCCCCCCTCCCCCATATTCCCCCTCCACCATATCCCCCATATTCCCCCCTCCCCCATATCCCCCATATCCCCCCTCCCCCATATCCCCCATATCCCCCCTCCCCCATATCCCCCATATCCCCCCTCCCCCATATCCCCCATATCCCCCCTCCCCCATATCCCCCCTCCCCCATATCCCCCCTCCCCCATATCCCCCATATCCCCAAGTGAATCCAGCCCTAACCTTAACCTCTGCAATGCACGCGCAACCGATGGCGTGCATTCATATACCTGCCTAACACTGTTGCCTTTTACCCCTGCCACCACCCCCCCCCCCCCCAGGAGAAGCGCGCACACAACAATAGGGAGCATGTGAGGACTGGAGGAGGGCCCGCTGATGAGAGGCCACTGACCGTACACGAGGAAAGGGCCCTGGAACTGGCTGGCGGACCTGAGGACCGGGAGGTTGCTGATGCAGAGGTCGGGGCCCCACGAGCAAGTGAGCCACCAACAGCCCGTCCCCATATCCCCCCTCCCCTATATCCCCCTCTCCCGTATCACCTGATCACTGCCTGATGTCTAACCATGCATGCTTCATTGTGTATCGCAGGACCAAACGTCCAGGCACCCATCCCAGCAGATGCAGACCGCCCGCAGGATGCCCCTCGGAGACCACGGGAGACGGAGAGACCCGCACCCTCCAGCATGCGACGCCCGCAGGATGCCCCTCCGAGACCACGGGAGACGGAGAGACCCGCACCCTCCAGCATGCGACGCCCGCAGGATGCCCCTCGGAGACCACGGGAGACGGAGAGACCCGGACCCTCCAGCATGCGACGCCCGCAGGATGCCCCTCGGAGACCACAGGAGACGGAGAGACCCGCACCCTCCAGCATGCGACGCCCGCAGGATGCCCCTCGGAGACCACGGGAGACGGAGAGACCCGAACCCTCCAGCATGCGACGCCCGCAGGATGCCCCTCGGAGACCACGGGAGACGGAGAGACCCGAACCCTTGAGCATGCGACGCCCGCAGGATGCCCCTCGGAGACCACGGGAGACGGAGAGACCTGGAGCAACAGGGAGACGACACCCCCGTCACGTGCGGGAGCGACCACCCAGCGATGAGGGGGGCAGCCACAGGCCCCCGTCACATCCGAGCCAGGACACCACTACCCAGGACACCACTATCCAGGACACCCCTACCCGGGACACCACTACCCAGGACACCCCTACCCGGGACAGCACTACCCGGGACAGCACTACCCGGGACAGCACTACCCAGGACACCCCTACCCGGGAAGACGAAAGACCGGACAGTGACTCAGAGTGGATGGGTGGAGACGAACCCCCACCCCAAAGTGCCATGGACTCAGAGTGGGACGAAGAGCACGACACAACGCCACTGCTGTCACCAACACCCTCCACCATCGCAGAAACACTCACCACGGTTGGGCACTTTAGTGATGAGGCGTCTGGTACACTCACTGGTGCGCACAACACAGCCGTCCCGGTACAGCAGGTGGAGGTAGGAGCAGCAGAGGGACCGGGCGGTCGGAGGGCAGCCCAGGCCAAGCGAACATCTGCCGCCCAGATGGATCCCGGGTTCCTGCAGTTACCACACCCACACATAGATCCGATGCAACCACCGACACGGAGACGAGCGAATAGGGTGACGGGTGGCTTGCGGCGGCTGCGGTCGCAGGTGGAGGAGTCCACCCGCGTCCAGGAGCTGGGAGTGGTCCCGGTCATGCGTGCCACCCAGGCTGACACCGCACGGGTGGCGTCCGCGGTGGAGGCAATGGGTGCGACGGTGTCAGACATGGGGAACGGTTTGCGAGGCCTGGGGCCTTCCGTGCAGGCGGCGTCTGTGGCCCAGGAAATGGCTGCCCTCTCACAGGAGGCCATGAGCCAGTGCCAGCGCCAGATGGCAGAGGCGCTCAACGCCATAGCCCAGTCTCAGCAGGCCATGGCCCAGTCTCAGCAGGCCATAGCCCAGTCTCTGCAGGCCATGGCCCAGTCTCTGCAGGCCATGGCCCAGTCTCAGCAGGCCATCGCTGAGGGCATCGGCGCCAGTGGCCATGTGCGAGCTGGCGTCGCACTGTCGCAGACAGGGTTCGACAACCCCCTGGGCTCCATGGCTGCAAACCTGCAGACCCCTGTCGATACCAGCACGGGCCTCCAGGACTGGCAGCGCCAGATGTCGGGGGCGCGTCGGATGGCCAGTCCGTTCGCATCCCCCACCCATGTAGAGGCCTGGGGGCCATCGGGCACCCCGAGGGAGGAGGAGGTGGTGTGGTCCGTCCCGGCTCCCTCTGTAGGGGAGGTCCCGGTACACCGCGACACCTCGGACTCCCCCCCTTCCGTCCCAGGTGCATCGGGTGGGCAACGGGCAGGACAGGCTGGCAGCTCGCCATCCCAGTCGCCCGGGCCGCAGCCTGGCCCATCTAGGCCAGGACGCCCCAGGAAACGGCCGCCAAAGGGATCCAGTGTCAGAGGGCAGGAATCACAGGAGTCCACCTCCAGTTCTGCTGTACCGTCTGGGGAACCACGTAGACGTAGTCAAAGGGCCCGTAAGGCCAAACAATTAGACACTGAGTAAGTTGGCACGGGTGCAGGGCACAGATGAGTTTTAGGCGCTAGGGCACGTGCATGAACTCCTTTGGTTATTAAAGTCAATGTTACACCTACCGAAGCTGCCTTTGTGCTCTGTCCAAAGTGTGCGGGGGTGTCATGTACGTTGAGCGCAAGTGTGTGTGTGAGGGGTGGTCTTACCTCAGCCCCAGGTGAGTCTGCCCCCTTCCCCCTGGGCCGCCATCAACATCCCCCGGGCAGAGGACGGGACCGTGCGCTGCAGTGTCACAGCCGCATGCAGGGATGGTCCGGGTGGATGGTGGTACTGTGGCCATGGGTCAGACATAGTCCAACGATGTAGAGCCAGGAGCTCATCGGAGGCGGGTTGTCATCATTCTCCATGGCCTGCGATAGACACGCGTCCACCCGCAACTGGGTGAGCCCGGCCCGTTGTGCCGCCGGTGGATCGGCAATTGGGAGTGGGGGGGTGGTGTGCATGCGGGTGGGGTGTGTGGGGTTGGGGAGGGGGGTGATGGTGCTGGGTGGATGGATGGGTGGGGGGTGTGGGTGGTCGGCTGTTGTCATGGTGTGCGGTCTGTGGCCATACTACCCGATTCCCACGCCCATCTAGTCAGTGAAGCGGGCGTCTATCAGTCTGTCCCGTGCCCGCTGGGCCAGCCGGTAACGGTGGACAGCCACCCGTCTGTGTCTACCCCGTCTGCCCTGACCATTGCCCCCATCCCCCTCATCTGGGGAGGACTGGGCCTCTTCCTGCTGCTCCTCCACTCCGCCCTCCTCTGCCTGTGGCACATCGCCCCTCTGCTGGGCTATGTTGTGCAGGACGCAGCACACCACAATGATGCGGCCGACCCTATCTGACCGATACTGGAGGGCGCCCCCAGAGAGGTCCAGGCACCTGAAACGCATCTTCAGCACGCCAAAGCACCTCTCGATCACTCCCCTTGTCGCTACATGGGCATCATTGTAGCGGTTCTCCGCCTCATTGCGTGGCCTCCGTATAGGCGTCATCAGCCACGATCGCAATGGGTAGCCCCTGTCGCCCAGCAACCAGCCCCTCAGCCGGGGATGGCGTCCCTCGTACATGCCGGGGATGGATGACCGCGACAACACGAATGAGTCGTGTACACTGCCTGGGTAACGGGCGCAGACGTGCAGGATCATCATGCGGTGGTCGCAGACCACCTGTACGTTCATCGAATAGGTCCCCTTCCTATTAGTGAACACGGCCCTGTTATCTGCAGGTGGCCGCACGGCGACGTGCATCCCATCGATCGCGCCCTGGACCATGGGGAACCCGGCAATGGCAGAGAAGCCCACGGCCCGGGCATCTTGGCTGGCCCGGTCCACGGGGAAGCGGATGTAGCGGTGCGCCATGGCATAAAGGGCATCTGTCACTGCCCGGATGCACCGATGCACCGATGTCTGCGATATGCCGGACAGGTCCCCACTCGGTGCCTGGAATGACCCCGTTGCATAAAAGTTCAGGGCCACCGTAACGTTGACGGACACGGGGAGAGGGTGTCCCCCGCCAGTGCCACGCGGTGACAGGTGTGCCAGCAGGTGGCAGATGTGTGCCACGGTTTCCCGGCTCATCCGGAGTCTCCTCCTGCATTCCCGGTCCGTGAGGTCCTGGTATGACTGCCGGGGCCGGTACACACGGGGCGCCCTCGGGTGCCTCCGTTGCCGTGGGGCCGCGACGTCCTCCTCCCCCTCCTCGTCCTGTCGGTCAGGTGTCCCTCCAGGCTGGGCGGCTGCCGCCTGCCCCTCTGCGGCAGCCTGCGCCGCCTCTCTGGCACGCTCCTCCTCCTCCTCCTCCTCCTCATCCAGGGCAACATAGACATGAGCGGCTGCCACCACGGCGGCCAACATCGCTGGATGATCTGAAAACATGACGACCTGGTGGGGGGGGAGGGGAACGACGACATGTCATCATTGCCCATATCCCCTCCTCCCCCCAGCCAGGTGGCATGGACCGCATGGGTCCAACTGTTGGAGGCTGGCACCGTGCCAGGTGGACCAACTCATTTGCCCTCCCATCACCCACCCCGGCACGGACCCCCTCCCCAACCCCCAACCTCCACCCCGGCACGGACCCCCTCCCCAACCCCCAACCTCCACCCCAGCACGGACCCCCCCCCAACCTCCACCCCGGCACGGAACCCCTCCCCAACCCCCAACCTCCACCCCGGCACGGACCCCCCCCCCCAACCTCCACCCCGGCACGGACCCCCTCCACAACCCCCAACCTCCACCCCGGCACGGACCCCCTCCCCAACCTCCACCCCGGCACGGACCCCCTCCCCAACCCCCAACCTCCACCCCAGCACGGACCCCCCCCAACCTCCACCCCGGCACGGAACCCCTCCCCAACCCCCAACCTCCACCCCAGCACGGACCCCCCCCCCAACCTCCACCCCGGCACGGACCCCCTCCCCAACCTCCACCCCGGCACGGACCCCCCCCCCAACCTCCACCCCGGCACGGACCCCCTCCACAACCCCCAACCTCCACCCCGGCACGGACCCCCTCCCCAACCTCCACCCCGGCACGGACCCCCTCCCCAACCTCCACCCCGGCACGGACCCCCCCCCAACCTCCACCCCGGCACGGACCCCCTCCCCAACCCCCAACCTCCACCCCGGCACGGACCCCCTCCCCAACCCCCAACCTCCACCCCAGCACGGACCCCCCCCCAACCTCCACCCCGGCACGGAACCCCTCCCCAACCCCCAACCTCCACCCCGGCACGGACCCCCCCCCCCAACCTCCACCCCGGCACGGACCCCCTCCACAACCCCCAACCTCCACCCCGGCACGGACCCCCTCCCCAACCTCCACCCCGGCACGGACCCCCTCCCCAACCCCCAACCTCCACCCCAGCACGGACCCCCCCCAACCTCCACCCCGGCACGGAACCCCTCCCCAACCCCCAACCTCCACCCCAGCACGGACCCCCCCCCCAACCTCCACCCCGGCACGGACCCCCTCCCCAACCTCCACCCCGGCACGGACCCCCCCCCCCAACCTCCACCCCGGCACGGACCCCCTCCCCAACCTCCACCCCGGCACGGACCCCCTCCCCAACCTCCACCCCGGCACGGACCCCCCCCCAACCTCCACCCCGGCACGGACCCCCTCCCCAACCCCCAACCTCCACCCCAGCACGGACCCCCCCCCCAACCTCCACCCCGGCACGGAACCCCTCCCCAACCCCCAACCTCCACCCCGGCACGGACCCCCCCCCCCAACCTCCACCCCGGCACGGACCCCCTCCACAACCCCCAACCTCCACCCCGGCACGGACCCCCTCCCCAACCTCCACCCCGGCACGGACCCCCTCCCCAACCTCCACCCCGGCACGGACCCCCCCCCAACCTCCACCCCGGCACGGACCCCCTCCCCAACCCCCAACCTCCACCCCGGCACGGACCCCCTCCCCAACCCCCAACCTCCACCCCGGCACGGACCCCCTCCCGGCACTCCCCCGGAGCCCAGCCTACTCTAACCACCCGTCAAACCACTGGACAATCTGTGAATATTTTTTTCTGACTTTTTACTTCTGACTTATTAATTGGCCAAGTTTTTTAGGGTCCAATATCTTGACAGGTTTTATCTCTTATTGTATATGCTTGGGCAATTGTGTGTGTGTTGTTTTGGCATTAGGGGATGGATGGACATATTTGTACTTTGAACTATTTTAAAAATAGTTCTTGAATCTTTACCAAAGTGAGTTTTAGCAATAAACCTGCACCATCACATCCTCATCTCAAACATCCTAATCTCAAACTGTCCACCAGTAAACCACACTCACCTTATTGAGATCAAACTCAATATAAGAATAGAGAATAGGGAACACTTGGTGAATCGTACATCACCAGTGAGCAGGAGGAAACTGGCCATCTTTTTCTTGTACTTGAGCTATACACTTTTGAATATATATTAAATTGACAATATCACCTCCCTTTTAAATTCAAACTTCTATTATAACCAACTCAGGAGTGGGGCAAAGAGAAGAATCTGTTCACTCCTGTTAACCTGGTCTTAACAACTACAAGATACCTCACAGCTTAATCAGAATCATTTGTTTTTCAAGATCTTCACTCCAGCCAAAGCATCAACCCATCTAAGAAACCTCAGGCCTGCCAGAAAAGAGGCGGGGAAAAAAGCATTTTATTTGTATTTACAGGGCAGCATGGTGGTGCAGTGGGTTAGCCCTGCTGCCTCACGGTGCCGAGGTCCCAGGTTCGATCCCGGCTCTGGGTCACTGTCCATGTGGAGCTTGCACATTCTCCCCGTGTTTGCGTGGTTTCGCCCCCACAACCCAAAGATGTGCAGGGTAGGCGGATTGGCCAGGGCTAAATTGCCCCTTAATTGGAAAAAATGAATTGGGTACTCTAAATTTATATATTTTTTAAAAATTGTATTTACTTCCCTCATCTGTGTTTAACGTTTTGTATCAGTTTGCGTGAGTCAAATGAATGAGACAGCGCATTTCTCAGCACCCAGGTTAAGAATGTGTTAACAAATCGCACATTCTAAAATTCACCAAAAAGCTTCCTGTATCATTTAGAAACTGGGACCATCAGTCTGGAGGTAAGAAATCTCACACTCCTCACATCAAAATACACTGATGACAGGAAGTAAGAAAACACCATTCCACCTTTGACATTCTGACCGTACGAATATTATCAAGAATATTATTTGAAAGCAGCACGATGGCTGGAATGAGAAAAGTTGCAGCAGATACAAATATAAGAACATTGAAGGATCTATGTTTGCTTTGGGATGTTGTGGGTTGTAATGGGGTGGGGGAATGGTGGGAGGGGGAAATCTCGGGGGATTTCACTCCTCCCGACAGACGTTGAAACTCTTGGTAGCTTGGGGAAAACATGCCTCAGATGGTCTCTGGTAGTCATCAACCTCATGTCGATTGGATGCCTTTGCCTGGCCCTCTTTTGGGAGGGCGGGGGGAGGTGGACATGAGCAGAATCTTCCCCTGTGGAAGTTTGAGTCAGTACCTCCAAACATTCAAATATTCCTGCCACTTCCTTCCATGCTGCATTTTCAAGTCCTTGTGTCAACCGTGACTCAACTTTCTGTCCTGTCAATGGGTTCAAGTCTCACTCCTGTGACAAACACAACATTCAAATTGATACTCCAGTGCAGATTTGGAAGGTGACTTTATGGACTTCATACTGACGCTTGATCAAATTTAATGTATCGATGCGCCTTGAGGGCAATGGGAAAACATTTTTAATACCTGCCAAACTGAAACACTTAACTTGGCCGGAATTCTGCGAACATTGGAATTCTCTTTTCCCACTGGCAGCGCACCCGTGCCCATGGATTTCCGGCAGCGTGGAGTGGCTTCAATGGAAAATCCCATTAACAAGTGGGAAGAGAGAATCCCGTTGCCAGCGAATGGCGCACCGCCGGGAAACACACGGCTGAAGGAACAGAGAACCCCAGCACTTGTTTTTCATACTTGTCATGATATTCAAACACACACATCATGATGGACACACTAACAGGCAAATCAGAGTACACAACACCACAACCAATCACAGACAAGAACACCAACCACATAAAAAGCACGAGCACGACACCTGGAGGTCAGTAGGTCTGGGGAGAAGGAAGCATGAAAGAGCTGTTGAAACACCACAAGCAGGGAGCCCCCCACGTGCAGAGTGCAAAGACCAAGTTGTAAATAGCAAGTTTAAATAAACAAGTGTTGTACCATATGCAACTGTGTTGGCTCTTCTGTGTGTTAGAACACCCAACACCACATGGTACAGGAGTGGATCGATACCTGCCTACCAACCTGCCATTCTGGACATGGACCACACCGGCAAACCACAGCCGATGCAAGTCACGGGGAACCTAGGCACCAACTGGAAGCTCTACAGGCAGCGATTTGACCTGTACATCCGTGCCACCGAAAAACAGAATGTCTCGGATGATTCGAAGATTGCAATGCTCCTCTTCTACGCAGGCCCCCACCCAAATGATGTCTTTAATTCACTGGTGTTCGAGGAAGGCGAAAACCAGGCCAAATATGACACGGTCATCCTCAAAATGGACCAGCACTTTCAAACTGAAGTAAACGAAACTTTCGAAAGATACATCTTTCAGCAACGCCTGCAAGGTAAGGAGGAGCTTTTTCAACCCTTTTTGACGCACCTCCGGATTCTAGCGCAGTCCTGCGGTTACGGCACCACCACAGAGTCCATGATCAGGGACCAGATTGTTTTTGGCGTTGCCTCCAGTGGCCTACGCCAGCAGCTTCTTAAAATAAAGAGCCTCACCTTAGCGTCTGCTGTGGAAGCCTGTGTCCTCCATGAAAATGCGACCTGCCGTTTTGCCCGATTTCAGGCGTCCGAGTTGGCACGGAGGGGGTCCCCAGCCGTCGAATCGGCAAGCCAGGCCGCCCACGACGTTGAACGCATCCAGGCCGTCGATTTCTTCCCGCCCCACGGCCCGGACGACAGCGGCCGCTTCCCGCGCTTTTCGCGGTCTCCCGCGCAGGTGCGCGCCAAGAATAACGGCCACAACGAGGGACGCACTGCGCAGGCGCGCCCACCACAAGATCGCACTGCGCATGCGCAGTGGCGCAACGAACGCCGTGACGTCATGACGTGCAGCAAGTGTGGAGGTCTACACTTAAAAGGGCAATGTCCTGCAAAATACCAACAGTGCAACAGATGTGCCATGATAGGCCACTACGCAGCCCGCTGTCGTGCGGCTCAACCCATGGATCCGGCGCATCCTCGACAACCTCGCACACGAGTCAGGACCGTCCAGCCCACGCATCAAGACTTCCAGTTAAGTGATGCAGATGACCAGGATGACTTCAGAGTTGCCGTCATTGATGTCAACAAGGTCAATGCCATCAATCCAGACGATGAGTGGTGTGCCACCCTGACGGTCAACCGATCGCGCGTCGCCTTCCGTCTGGACACCGGCGCATCCGCCAACCTGATTGCTTACTCTGCAGTCCAGGCCATGAAGGTCAAACCACTCATCACACCATCCCGGCTTAAGATGGTTGACTATAACGGGAACGTTATCCCGTCCGTAGGATCTTGCCAGCTACAGGTGACTCACAAGAGGTACACGGCCACACTCCCCTTCGAAGTTGTGGGCTCATCAAAGGACTCGTTACTGGGCGCACAAGCGTGTAAGGTCCTTCACCTGGTACAGCGCATCATGTCTCTCTCTCCAGATGAGATATCCGACTTCCCGGATGCTGAGTTCCACGCGAATCTCCATTCCCTCCTCGCTCACAACCAGGAGGTTTTTGAAGGCATGGGGACATTGCCACACACGTACAAGATTCGACTCAGACCGGACGCCATCCCTGTCGTTCACGCACCTCGCAGGGTTCCTGCGCCTCTCAAAGACCGCCTCAAGGCACAACTGCAGATTCTTCAGGACCAAGGGGTCCTATCCAAGGTCACGGAGCCCACGCCATGGGTCAGCTCCATGGTCTGTGTAAAGAAGCCCTCTGGCGAGCTCCGTATATGTATAGATCCAAAAGATCTGAACAACAACATCATGCGGGAACACTATCCCATCCCAAAACGAGAAGACCTCACCAGCGAGATGGCGCGAGCCAACATATTCACTAAATTGGATGCGTCCAAAGGATTCTGGCAGATCCAACTGGACCCGGCCAGCCGAAGACTATGCACATTCAACACCCCTTTTGGCAGATTCTGCTACAACCGGATGCCATTCGGCATCATTTCGGCATCTGAAGTATTCCACCGCATTATGGAGCAGATGATGGAAGGCATCGAAGGGGTACGTGTATATGTGGACGATATCATCATTTGGTCCACCACTCCGCAGGAACACATGCATCGTCTTCGACGTGTCTTCACCCGCATACGGCAAAATGGCCTGCGTCTCAACCGTGCGAAGTGTGCTTTCGGCCAGACGGAGCTGAAATTCCTCGGGGACCACATCTCAAGGTCCGGGGTCCGTCCCGATGCAGACAAGGTTAGCGCCATCACAGCCATGCCACGACCGGCTGACAAGAAGGCTGTCTTAAGATTCCTGGGCATGGTCAACTTCCTTGGGAAGTTCATTCCCAACCTGGCTTCTCATACAACAAACATGCGCCATCTCGTAAAAAAATCGACGGAATTCAACTGGCACCAGTCGCATCAGCAGGAATGGGAGGAGCTCAAGCACAAACTGGTCACGGCACCAGTGCTGGCCTTCTTTGACGCGACTCGCCCTACAAAGATCTCAACAGACGCCAGCCAATCTGGTATTGGAGCGGTACTCCTGCAAAAAGACAGCACGTCATCATGGGCCCCGGTTGCGTATGCCTCACGAGCCATGACCCCTACCGAACAGCGCTACGCGCAAATCGAAAAAGAATGCCTGGGCTTGTTAACTGGACTGGACAAGTTCCACGACTATGTGTATGGCCTGCCACGATTCACGGTCGAAACTGACCACCGCCCCCTGGTCAACATCATTAACAAAGACCTGAACGACATGACTCCTCGCCTCCAGCGCATCTTACTCAAACTCAGGAGGTACGATTTTGAACTGATCTACACTCCGGGGAAGGAACTCATAGTGGCGGACACTCTTTCCCGAGCAGTGAGCACACCACCAGATGCGGAGGGGTTCGTGCGTCAAATTGAGGCACACGTGACTCTGACAGCAGCAAATATGCCAGCTGATGATCCTTGTCTGGCCCACATACGCGCAGAGACGGCGACTGACCCTCTGCTGCAGCGAGTGATGCGCCACATGACGGAAGGGTGGCTAAAAGGGCAGTGCCCCCAGTTTTACAATGTGCGAGATGATCTCACCAATATAGACGGGGTCCTTATGAAATCGCATAGGATCGTCATTCCACACAGTGTGCGCCAGATGATTCTTCGTCAACTACACGAAGGCCACTTGGGTGTCGAAAAATGCAGACGAAGGGCCCGGGCGGCGGTATATTGGCCGGGTATTAATGAAGACATAGCCAACATGGTGCTCAACTGCACAACCTGTCAGAGGTTTCAGCCGGCGCAACCTCCGGAAACACTTCTACCACACGAGATGGTGACGTCCCCCTGGGCGAAGGTGGGTGTTGACCTATTTCACGCGCTCGGCAGAGATTACATTGTTATTATAGACTACTTCTCAAACTACCCGGAAGTCATGCCTCTCCATGATCTGACGTCGTCCGCAGTCATTGGGGCCTGCAAGGAAACGTTTGCTCGCCATGGCATTCCAAGGACTGTCATGTCAGACAATGGACCTTGTTTTGCCAGCCGTGAATGGTCGTCCTTTGCCGCAGCATATGGTTTCACTCATGTGACATCCAGCCCTCTGCATCCACAATCGAACGGGAAGGCTGAAAAGGGTGTCCACATCGCAAAGCGGCTCCTGTGCAAGGCGGCTGATGCCGGATCGGACTTTAACCTTGCCTTGCTGGCCTATCGATCGGCCCCGTTATCCACGGGCCTCTCGCCAGCGCAGCTACTAATGGGTCGCTCCCTCAGGACGACGGTACCTTCCGTCCTGGCACCGACAACAGACCATGAGGCGGTTCTTCGGGACATGCAACTGCAGCGTGATCGCCAGAAAGGTCGGTACGACACACGAGCGACGGACCTGCCCCCCCTGTCCTCCGGAGACAAAGTACGCGTCCATCAACCGTATGGTGGCTGGTCAGCACCGGCCGAAGTCCTCCGACAAGTGGCTCCCCGCTCGTTCCTGGTTCGCATGCCGGATGGTTCCGTGCGTCGCCGCAATCGGCGCGCCCTTCGCCGACTTCCACGTTCACAGCCACACAACACGCCAGATCCTCAACAGGCTTCCGAGGATGACTTTGTGGAGCTGCCGCACATCACGCCCTTTCCATCGCCACCCATGGCCATGCCTGCACAGCAGCCGGTGGTTCTTGATCCACCCTTAAGGCGGTCAACCCGAATTCGTCGCAAACCCATTAGAATGGACTTATAATACAGTTCATATGTTTAATAAGTTGGACAATTTTACATGATAACCTGTTGTTGTTTATCGTTCCAGATGTCGTCTGACTGGACAACTGTTCAAAATTTTTTTTCTTCTTCTCTCGTTCGCATTTCTGTTATGTTATGGTACAACTGGATTCATGTGACGCACTCGACATCGCCCCATGTACATAGTTCCGTCATAGACACATGCTGCACACGACACACACACACTCTTAGATGCACTCACGTCACGATCATATTTATTACCACGTAGGCACATATCTTTGTAAAAAGGGGGGATGTCATGATATTCAAACACACACATCATGATGGACACACTAACAGGCAAATCAGAGTACACAACACCACAACCAATCACAGACAAGAACACCAACCACATAAAAAGCACGAGCACGACACCTGGAGGTCAGTAGGTCTGGGGAGAAGGAAGCATGAAAGAGCTGTTGAAACACCACAAGCAGGGAGCCCCCCACGTGCAGAGTGCAAAGACCAAGTTGTAAATAGCAAGTTTAAATAAACAAGTGTTGTACCATATGCAACTGTGTTGGCTCTTCTGTGTGTTAGAACACCCAACACCACAATACTGACACAGCAAGACAATGATATCAGACTGAACGGTGCCACGGTGACAGGGTGGAGACATTTGCATTCACCATAAGCATGTAGGCCATGAGAGTTCTGCAGAAACGATCCTCTCAACTATCAGAAATTCATGACCCGCTGCAAACTCTGCAAGCTCTTCACACATTAAATCAGTAATCTTGGGTCCACCGACCATTAATAGGGGTAAGAGATATCAAAGCAGTACACCAGCTACCGTGGCTTGAGGCATACATGCATCTGGAAGACTGCAAAACAACAGGTATAAGAACTGATTTTACAAAATCCTCTGGCAGTCATCTTGTGTTGAGACTGATCAGCCATATGGAGACAGGTTTAGTTCACTTGGCTAGACAACTGGTTCATGATGTAGAGCAATGCCAGCAGTGCGGGTTCAATTCCCATGCTGGCTGAGGTTATTCATGAAGGCCTGCCTTCTCAACCTTGCCCTCATCTGAAGTGTGGTGATCCTCAGATAAATCACCCCCAGTCAGCTCTCCTCCTCAAAGGGGACTATGATCATCTGGGACTATGGTCCCTTTACCTTTACAGAAAGAAGCAACGATATCCAGCATGATGTGTGCAGAATCTCTTTTCACTTTAGGGTGGGGGTACTTTGTGCCATAACATTTCCTGTAACCCATGAGTTAGTGATGCGCTGGAGCTACAGTCGGTGCTGCTAACTGCTGGAAGCACGTGTAGGAGTGTTTCCAAGGCCTGAGTATTGAGCCAGCCTTAACATGGGGTTCTACCCTCATTGTTAGGCCTTAGCTTAATAAACAGAGCAGACACACAACCTGGTTAAGGCGGCTATTTATTATCCCAAGCTTGGTTTCGTGTACACGGAGATGAGAATTGGATGCTTGTCAAGATCTATCTACTAAACACTGATAAAAACACATCAATTACACAATTTCCAAAAATCAATAGCCCACCCCAGTTGAACTCGATCCAATCCCTGAAGCTGTCATGTTTAAACTTTACCCAATAAAATTGCGATCAACCCATGATTAAGCCTCATCCTGTCACCTGTGTTTTACAAAAGGCTTTACGTCAATCTTAAGTTGTTTTGCCCATCCCAGCATCCTGCCGACCCTTTGTTCAATTAAAAACAGGACGGCAGAGCTGGCATCCTTTTTACTCCATTAATTGTTTCAAAAGGACAGGATATCAGAAGTGGCTTCCTTTTCGCTTCATCGATTGTTCCAGACGATATTGGAGGCCACTGATAAACACATATTTACTATGTAATCTGCTGACCATACATCTTGTGTGTCTCAAAAACATGGGCAAGTTAGCTAATCTAAATCCCATCATGCATTGCAGCCACTGCTCATAGCCAGAGTTTACATGATTATCACTGTCAAGTCCGAAAATACAGGTTTAATGGTTAATAAAGATTACCCAGTACACTTTGTGGCATGGACAATATGGCAACCCAACAAAAGTTACTGGCCGAGCCATTGTTAGACCTCTACGAGGAGACATCTATGAGGAGTTGGGGAAATACCCAGAAGTTTTCCAAACTGAACTGGGAAAAACCAAGCTAAAATTCATGTCGATCTGAAGGACAGCCTCAATATTTTCGGGCCCTCTTGATCCCCTATGCACTACTGGCAAAGGTTGAGGCAGAGATTAGCCAACTAGAGGGCCTCGGGATCATTAGGCTGGTAAGATTTGCCGATTGGGGAGCACCGATAGTCCCCATCCTTAAACCAGACAAAACTGTTTGACTTTGCGGTGACTGTAAATTGACAGTGAATAGGGCCTCCTAATTGGACAGGTATCCAATGTCACGAATCAAAGATTTGTGCATGAAATTGGCTGGTGGTCATTCATTTACAAAGCTTATATGAGGCACGCACATCTCGAAATGGAATTAGATCCTGAGTCAAGACAATAAATGACAATAAATACGTACAGGGGCCTTTATGAGTACACTAGATTGCCCTTCAGAGTATCATCAGCTTGCGCCATTTTTCAACACATCATGGAAAACATTCTGAGGGGGCTACCATGTATGATACATTGGTCACGGGTACGATGGAGTGAGAACACTTGAGCAACTTGGATGAGGTGCTTCGGCGCTTTGCAGAGGCTGGCGTCCACATCAAAAGTGAGACGTGCATCTTCCACGCCAGGGAGGTCATTTATTTGGGGTACCGCATAGACCAGTATGGACTAAACATGGTAGAAGATAAGGTGCAAGCAATTCAACAGTCTGCACACAGGATAACAGAACTGAGCTGTGCTCATTTTTGGGGCTCGTGATTTATTGTGGAAATATCATTCCAGGACTCGCAACCTTGCTAGACCCATGCACATCCTGCTAAAACATACAGGCATGAACGTGGAGAACACATGGAAGAGGCATTTGCTCAAGTAAAAAGGCAATTGACTTCATCCGGCCTGCTAACACACTACAACCCTGCCAAACCGTTCATCGTCACATGCCTCGCCATGTGGCATTGACGTCATATTGTCGCACGCCTCTCATTTTGGACACCTCTGTGGCCACTGATGTGCCCCAGTCAGAAGGCTGATGGAAATTCTTACTGTTATGTTATTCGACATAAATTCATGAACGCGTAACAACATAGCCAGAAAACTGAGGGAGAATTTTCTGAATGGCAGCTTCATGTCCTTCCAAATTGGTTGTGCAAGTAGGAACCAGAAAATTAGTTGTCACAATGTCCCACTCAGACAGGATTACAGACAAGTACAATTTTCCAGTCAGGGCTAATTAATGTCCATGTAGATTGCTCTTGCATACAAACAACAGCCATACTTTAACGTTTAATTACTGTATTAGTGTATGAAAATTGAAACAGATGAGCCCGGCCTTCCTCCATTGTCACTCCTTTAGCTCTTCCAGAAAACGAAGGTAAGGTGTAATTCTTTAACTCCGTGTACAGTTGTGCTCTATCTGAAGAGAGAGAGGAGAACGTGGCAGCCCCAAAACAGGATAATAAAGGGTAATGTAGTTGAATGGAGCAAACAAAAAAGCAAATCAAAATGAGGGGAAACAAGAAAAACCTTGAAACATGTGCACAGGGCCCTTTAAATTGACTTACATATTTTCCTCAACTCTTGTCAATCCTGAATTCCTATTTAGTAGGAACATGGCTGCCAGTGAATGCAAATAAGACAGAAAAGATAGAAAATTGGACAAAGGAAGTCACCATGGAAATGATGGCAAAAATTGGGTGAGTGCTGAAGTGGGCTGGGATTTGGCAGAAGGAATTCAAGTTCCATTTCCCACCGTGTCCACATCTTGCCTGACAATCACACAGCAAGCAAGGGAAAATCCAAGCTTATACGGCCAAAGTGCTAGCAAGCTATCAGTCAAAAGAGCCATGAGTCACATTTGGATGGCAGCACGCTAATACAACAGTTAATGCGTAGTCATTCACTGCTACTCCGAAGCAGTGTTGGTAACGATGTAGAAGATGAAGGTGGAATTAAATCTGAAAAGATTTACTCAGCTGAAGTTACATTAATGTAACCATTATTCATCATGGCAGAATCATTATCCATCTAGATATTTAAACATGGCAAGTAATTTAAAAAGTGAAGATTATAAATCATGAATAAAACTGATCATTAAACACTCACCAACAAGTCAAGACAGTATTTATTTTTACATCTTTACAATGAAAAATAGCATTTTATCATAAATGCTGATTTCCGCATTAAACAATGGTTTTAAAGAAAACTTACACATCATAAGAATTAACAAGAAATATATAATTGTAACAATTGCAATTGATCATAATTTTGAATTTAACATTCATTTTGACAATTTGCAAAAGGTGCTCCTCAATAAAAGAAATGCCTAAGAGCCTCAGGTCAGCCTTTATTTTTTAGTTTGCACCAGAAATGCAATCATACAGAGTTGCAGTGTTGTTGAACTCTAATTACATAAGGAGCACAGATAAGAGAATGTTCATGAATATTATTATTTATTGTAAAATATCATTGTATTTCAATTATATTCTTACACTGATGTCACAAATAGACTATAGCCATTCCCATGTGTACAATTTTTGACCACAGCAGTAAGTCTATTTAAAAGTGCCATACGACGTAGAGTTATCATGTGAAATTAGCATTATTATTATTAGGAAAGTGATTAAAATATGCACATTCCATAGGATGCAACCTTATTTGAATTATCCTGACAAATATATCTTAATAGAAATATAATCCTCATTACTTTTTTTGTTCTTGATTTACACTGGAAAATAAAATGATTAATTGAGGAGAGTAAATAAGTTAGATTATACATGGGGGCAAGGTAGCACAGTGGTTAACACAGTAGTTTCACAGCTCCAGGATCCCAGGTTCGATTCCCGGCTTGGGTCATACTCTGTGCGGAGTTTGCATTTTCTCCCCGTGTCTGCGTGGGTTTCCTCTGGGTGCTCCGGTTTCTTCCCACAGTCCAAAGATGTGCAGGTTAGGTGGATTAGCCATGCTAAATTGCCCTTAGTGTCCAAAATGTTTGGGTGTGGTTACTGGGTTACGGGGATAGGGTGGAGGTGCGTTCTCTTTCCAAGGGCCGGTGCAGACTCTATGGGTTGAATAGTCTTCTTCTGCACTATAAATTTTATGATTCTATGCATGGAAACAGTTAAAAATCTTGAACATTGATGATAGGTAACTTGTTCTTGATATGTGGGAGTGAAATTGTGGATTATAAAAATGTGAAAAAGGAGCTGAAAATGCGAACATATATCATGGGCTAAGACGCTGGTTGAGCCATAACTTCCCCGGAGTGGCAATCAGCATCAGATGACCACTCCTAGAACAATCACATGTGGATTTTCATCCATGCCTGTCTTGCCCAACCTTCTGACTCAGGCTGTGTGAGGTCTAAGCAACGCAGCAGTCCTCGACGCCCATCATCGAAGTCCAGCGCTATGGGATTGAAGAACACACCTCCTTTATTACAGCACAAGCTACTGTAAACCAACCCAAGTTAAAAGGCCCATTAAAATTGACAAGCCAGTTCGAAGGTAAATGCCTAAAGTAAGCGGCTAGCATCTGGGAGGGGGAGGGGGGATCGGAGGTCCAGGAAAGGTGGTGGAGGGAGCAGTGAAGACATAGGGGATTGAATCGTGTTGGGTTGGGGTGGAGGTCAGGTCCAGTCCGCTCAGGGTTGGGTGGTTTCCAATCTGCTCGGGGGGGGGGGGGGGGGGGGGGGGGGGGGTGAGGGTCAGGGTGTGGGTGGGGGAAGGTGTGGGGTATGAGTCCTGTGCAGGTGGGGAGAATCCAGTGGGGGGGGAGGGGGGTTCAGAAACTGGTTCATTGGTGCGTGCCCTGGGGGTCAGGCATGTGGAGGATGCTTGTGGGCTGATCTATCTGAGTCTTCACAATGGTTGCCCAGAAGTTAGAAGAGGTTTACTTATTCTAATGTTTTTCGAATAACTATTAGTTAACCACCTGACGTTTGTGATTTAATTTCTATTTTCAGATGGTTCACAGTGCAGGAAAATTACCCAGAGGATGTTTGCACTTCGAGCAATTGCCATACAAATGTGCACCTGTGAAGTTCTGAGCGGGATTCCTCCGTGTATCTTTGGCGCAACCCTCCGCCCCCACTCCCAATCCAATGCTGGGAGCTTGGACGTTACGGGGTCAGAACCTCCTTTTTGCAAATGCCAACTGACTTGTGTATTTCCCCCAATTTCCATTTTTCTTTCCCTCACATTTGTCAAATTTATACATAGCTCAACCGTAGCAAATGGAATAAATCATGCTCTTGCATCAATTAATGTTGTCAGTTTACTGATCATGCATTGGCTTTTAATCAACATTTTCTGTGGGGCATGTAAGCATTCCCTCTTCTCTAAATTAAGCCAAAACTGAAAATAAAACTCAGTGAATAACAATCACTGAACACGTATCAAAAAAAGTCACCTGGAATTTCCATGGTGTTTTCCTTTATTGTCTCCAGTGGCAGAATTGCATAAATTCTGCACAAGTGTAAACAGCTGCTTCTGCCAGGTTTTCTATTGGCTTGGACGGAGAGTTACAGCATCAGGACTGGCCCTGCCAGATTAGGTAACTCTTCATCCCTCCTGTTCATCACCCAAGTGGCAAGGGGCAACACTGCCTCGGGGCCTAGACACAAAGACACAAGCGTCCATGGTTTCAGACAGCCTCGCCAGGGAGCGGTCACCGACGGCCCCCGCCCCCAGAAGATCGGCACATAACCGAAGTTCTCCAACATGTTACACCCCCTCTCCGACCCAGTCCCGCCACAGCCGGAGCCACAACAGTGAGCAAAGCGAAGAAGGAGGCCTTCTTCACCTTCTATGACAGAGGGACATATGGGATTTTGCGGGGGGGAAGGGATGTTGTAACCCCCCACAAGACCTATGGTGATGACCCGATTAATGTCTGTGGTAGCTGGTATTAGAGGTACTACGGTACCCTGAATAATGCTGTAAGACCATTGGTGTGGGAGGTACCTGAGACTGCTATTTTCATTGGTGAAGCCTGCCTGCTGGTTCCACCCAGTAAGGCGGAGTATAAGAGCCTGAGTCTCCCCAGCAGCTGCATTCTGTACCTGCGCGCTGGGGGAAACATCTAGTGCAATAAAGCCTTCAATTGTCTCCAATCTCGTCTCAGGAGTTATTTATCGAGCATCAATTTAATGCACTAGATTTTAAAGAATGGAGCTCCGAATCAAGCCGGAGTGTCTGCACCTCAGCCCCCACGCGGCAAACTCAGCGGCAACCTTCGAACACTGGCTGGAGTGCTTCAAAGGGTACCTCAGGATGGTCACGACTGAACCTACGGAGGACCAGAAGATGCAAGTTCTCCACTCGAGGGTGAGCCCAGAAATCTACACCCTCATCGAGGATGCGGACAATTTCGAGACCGCAATGACCCTGCTGAATGGGCACTATATTCGTCCTGTCAACACCCGACATCTGCTAGCGACGAGGCGACAAATCCCCAGGGAATCGCTGGAGGAGTTCTACCATGCGCTCCTGGTGTTAGGGAGGAACTGTGACTGCCCGCAGGTTTCGGCCAGCGACCAAACAGAACTTTGGATTGAGACGCTTTTGTTGCAGGTATGCTGTCCTCACAAATCCACCAGCGATTGCTGGAGAAAGAGACACTAGGCCTCAAGGAGGCACGGCCCTTGCTAGCTCCCTGGATGTGGCCTCCCGAAACGCCTGCGGTTACGTCCCTGACCGCGCGGCGGCCCCTTGGGCAGCATGGAACCCCCCCCGCGGACGACTCCGATGCATCCCCCATCCCCTCACAAGCTTGCGCTGCGAGACTGGCAGGCCACCCCGGGGGGGGGCCCCGCTACTAATTTTGCGGGCAGGTCAAGCACCCCCAGCAGCGCTGCCCGGCCCGCTCATCCATCTGCAAAGGGTGCGGCAAAAAGAGCCATTTCGTGGCAGTATGCCAGGCCTGGGCGGTCGCCGCGGTCCCCAAGGGCGAACCGGGATCGCCCCCACAACTCTCTCCATGAGCCGCGTGCGGCCAGCGGACGCTGCCGTCTTCCTTCACATGGGCCATGTGCGGCCTCCGGGCGCCGCCATCTTGTCCCCCGGGGACCACGTGCGACGGATGGGTGCCGCCATCTTGTACACCTCCAGCCATGTGTGAGCAGTGGGCGCCGCCACCTTGGCTGGACTCTCAGGACCCCGACTCGGATGATTAAACACCGCCCGAGGAAAACACCCAAATTTTGCCACAACTTGCCTCGGTGACCCTGGACCAGTCTCGGCCCCGAACACTCTCGACTGCGACGACGACCGTGCTCATCAACGGGCATAAGACATCCTGCCTGATCAACTCCAGGAGCACAGAGAGCTTCATACACCCCAATACGGTAAGGCGCTGTTCTTTTCCCATCCACCCAGTCAACCAAAAAATCTCCCTGGCCTCCGGATCTCACTCGGTCGAGATCAAAGGGTTCTGCAGAGCGAACCTCATGGTCCAGGGAAGGGAGTTTAAAAATTACCGGCCCTACGTCCTTCCTCACACCTGCACTGCCACGCTCCTAGGGTTAGACTTCCAATGTAACCTCCAGAGCCTAACTTTTTAATTTGGCAGCCCTATACCCCCCCTCACTGTCTGCAGCCTCGCGACCCTCAAAGTCGATCTGCCTTCCCTGTTTGCGAACTTCACCCCGGATTGAAATCCCGTCGCCACCAGGAGCAGACGGTACTGTGCCCATCACTGGACCTTCATTAGGTCGGAAGTCCAGTGGTTGCTGAAGGAAGGTATTATTGAGGCTAGCAATAGTCCCTGGAGAGCTCAGGTAGTGGTTGTAAAGACCGGGGAGAAGCATAGGATGGTCAACGATTATAGTCAGACCATCAACAGGTACACGCAGCTCGATGCTTACCCTCTCCCCTGCATATCTGCTCTGGCCCATCAGATTGCACAATACAAGGTTTTTTCCACGGTGGTTCTAAAATCCGTCTACCACCAGCTCCCCATCCGCTCTAGCGACCACAAATACACTGCATTCAAAGCAGATGGGCGGCTCTACCACTTCCTAAGGGTTCCCTTTGGTGTCACAAATGGAGTCTCGGTCTTCCAACGGGAGATGGACCGAATGGCTGACTGGTACGGTTTGCGGGCCACGTTTCCGTACCTTGATAACATCACCATCTGCGACCACGACCAGCAGGGCCACGACACCAATCTCCGAAAATTCGTCCATACCGCAAAAATCCTTAACCTGACATATAACAAGGACAAATGCGTGTTCAGCACCGACCGTCTAGCCATCCTCGGCTACGTAGTGCATGATGCAGTTATAGGCCCAGATCTCGAACGCATGCACCCCCTCATGGAGTTTCCCCTCCTCCACTGCTCCAAGGCCCTGAAACGCTGCCTGGGATTTTTTTCATATTATTCCCAGTGGGTCCCCAACTATGCGGACAAAGCCTGCCCACTAATCCGATCCACAGTTTGTCCACTGTTGGCAAAGGCTCGCAAGGCCTTCAGCTGCATCAAAGCGGACATCGCAAAGGCCATGATGCACGCAATCGATGAATCCCTCCCCTTCCAAGTCGAGAGTGACTCGTCCGACGTAGCTCTGGCGGCCACCCTCAACCAAGCGGGCAGACCTGTGGCCTTCTTCTCACGCACCCTCCACGCTTCAGAAATCCGCCATTCCTCAGTTGAAAAGGAGGCCCAGGCCATAGTAGAAGCTGTGCGGCACTGGAGGCATTACCTGGCTGGCAGGATATTCACTCTCCTCACCGACCTACGATTGGTTGCTTTCATGTTCGATAATGCACAGCGGGGCAAGATAAAGAACGATAATATCTTACGGTGGAGCATCGAGCTCTCCACCTACAACTATGAGATCTTGTATCGTCCCGGGAAGCTAAACGAGCCACCTGATGCCCTATCCCATGGCAAATGTTCCAACGCACAAGTGGACCGCCTCCGGGCCCTCCACGGGGACCTCTGCCACCCGGGGGTCACTCGATTTTTCCATTTCATTAAGACGCAAAACCTGTTCTACTCCATCGAGGAGGTCAGGACCGCCACCAGGAATTGCCAAATCTGCGCGGAGTGCAAGCCGCACTTCTACAGGCCAGAGAAAGCGCACCTGATAAAGGCTTCCCGTCTCTTTGAATGTCTCAGTATGGACTTCAAAGGGCCCCTCCCCTTCACCGACCGCAACACATACTTCATGAACGTGATCGCCATCCCCTGCCCCGAAATGACCGCAGCCACCGTCATAAAAGCCCTCCACAGTATCTTCACGCTGTTTGGTTTCCCCGCCTACATACACAGCGATAGGGGATCCTCCTTCATGAGTGACGAACTGCGTCAATTCCTGCTCAGCAAGGGCATTGCCTCGAGCAGGACGACCAGTTACAACCCCTGGGGAAACGGGCAGGTGGAGAGGGAGAACGGAACAGTCTGGAAGACCGTCCTACTGGCCTTACAGTCCAGGAAATCTCCCAGTCTCCCGCTGGCTGGAAGTCCTCCCGGATGCTCTCCACTCCATCCGATCACTACTGTGTACCACGACCAACCAAACCCCTCACGAACGTCTCCTTGTCTTCCCTAGGAAGTCCTCCTCCGGGACCTCGCTCCCAACCTGGCTAGTAGCTCCTGGACCCATCCTGCTCCGCAAACACGTGCGGGCGCACAAGTCGGACCCATTGGTCGAGAGGGTCCACCTCCTGCATGCTAA
Source organism: Scyliorhinus torazame (assembly GCF_047496885.1). NCBI lineage: Eukaryota > Metazoa > Chordata > Chondrichthyes > Carcharhiniformes > Scyliorhinidae > Scyliorhinus > Scyliorhinus torazame. The sequence continues at coordinate 84,288,007 of NC_092717.1, forward strand.
CCCTCAATACACCTACGTGGCATACCCCGACGGCCGACAGGATATGGTCTCCCTACGGGACCTGGCGCCCACTGGATGCCCACCCACACCTCCACTACTGACCCCATCCTCCTTCCCACCGGCGCACCCCACAGCTGCCCCCTTCCCGGGTGGATCGGTCCTTCCAATGGTCCATCTAGGGGTGATGAAGCTGCTGAAGAAGCCGAAACCACGCTCCCAGAGCCACGGATGCTCGAGCCGGCTCCTGCACCACCGCCGAAGCTATGACGATCGCAGAGCCCCTGATCGACTAATTGCTTCACTCTGACTGTAAATAGTTATTGTAAATAGTTGCGACATGTAACGAGGCAAAACACTGTGCTAATGTATACCGGGTACCACTATAACCTACACCTATACCACTGTATAACGCAAGACCACTACCCTCGCCGGACTCTTTTTTAACAGGGGGTGAATGTGATCATCGGTATTAGGGGTATTATGGTACCCTGAATAATGCTGTAAGACCATTGGTGTGGGAGGTACCTGAGACTGCTATTTTCATTGGTGAAGCCTGCCTTCTGGTTCCGCCCAGTAAGACGGAGTATAAGAGCCTGTGTCTCCCCAGCAGCTGCATTCTATACCTGTGTGCTGGGGGAAACATCTAGTGCAATAAAGCCTTCAATTGTCTCCAATCTCATCTCTGGAGTTATTGATCGCGTATCAATGTCCCCATGGGGCTCCTGGAACACAAGCTCCCCTATTGAGGGACAGAAGCCCAATAACGGGGCTCGTTAATTACACCAGATAAAAACCAGCCCAGAAGGGAACTGGCAGTTTTGGATGGTTCCGGATTGGACTAGTTGCTCTCCTTGCCGCTGCGCGGCTTTACTTTGCTTTACTTTAAAATAAAACATTCTGTTTCTAACTTTTTTGGGACTCCTCGTGATTACAATGCTTTACAAAAGTGCAGATTGGAACTTATTGTTGCTGAAATTCTCGTGTGTGTTCCCCTAGTTCTCTGCCATATCTTCATGGATTGCTTGACTTGTGCAGAAATTGTTCAAAATGCCTGAAAACAAAATGGTGGATCCATCGGATAGTGGTGTGTTATAAGGTTGATTACAAGATTCAGTTAACAGAGAAATGGGTTGGGATTCTCCAAAATCCTGTCCAAGTGTTGACGGCACTTGGCGGCAAGTGTCCCCCCGGAGTCAGATCCCCCCCACCAGGTACGCCCACAGGGACCGTGGGTCCGAGCTCTCGCCGGGTGGTACCAGGTTTGAACCACGCCGGCGGGACTCGGCGGGAGTTTGGCCCGTCGCCTGTGGACAATCGCCGCGGGGGCCTATTTCAGTGACGAATCCCGGCCAGAGATTTAGAATTGCGCAAGACAAATTTATGCACGTCATTCAATACATATTTGCCTATTCCGTCTTATTACTGTCTGGCGTGAGTTTAGCATATTTCAGCAATTATTAATTAATTGCCTTAATGCTGCTTGACAGCATAAACAAGACAATTTATGTCTGCCTCAAATTAGTCCAAATAGCTTCTGGTCACAATATAATTTTGTGCAACATCTTGTTTGGCCCCAAGCAAAATTAAGCAACCATTCTGGGAAACGCAATTGGATTTTTTTTTTGTTGAAGTTTAAGTCAGATATTGTACAATACATCAGTGTTAGATGTAATTGAGTGATTTGGTTAAACTGTTTTTGTATTTTTTTCGAGGCAGCCTTCTTTCTTGTACGATGATGGTTTGTGCTGTCGAGGTCAACTTTGTGTCAAGCATTGCTTACTGTGGCTCAGGAGTTGCACTCTGGCAGTGCAACCCCTTCCGTATTTGCTGCAGAGGAAGACAGTATGCTGAGGAGGTACAGGATTTGTTGGCCTCTGTTTATGCTGAGCCCTCTTCCTGGTCAGCTGGGTTTTTGATTTCTACTTGCCTCTTCCAGTGCCATTCCAGACAATTAGCCTCCAGATGTCATGACCATCAGTGGCTCTCTCCCGATTGTCAGTGCCATGTCTGCCATCTTCATATCTCTCTTGCAGGTGTCCTTGTAGCAGAGATATGCAGTGGAATTTCCCATTCCTGAGAGTAAGTGTTGACGCCGACGCAGGTTACACGGCCTTCTACAACAGCAAACTGGCATCTCACCTGGACCGATTCAGTGACCGTTGAGGGGCTTGCACTGGCACCACGTGGAACGCCATCAATTCCAATGAGAAACGGTGCTGGATTCGCGGAATTCGTGATTGACACTCAGGAGGCTGACAAGCTGCAGCAGCATGTACACACTTCACTCCCCACACACACCAACCCAGTCAACAAGGTGGCAGCAAGGAGAACGGCTTGAGACGCTGCTGGACGCCATGGAGGAGAAGTGGGCAACCCTGTACCCTGGCCTGTGAAGGAGACTGCCAGCCGCCGCTGTTCGCCATGCCTGGGCGCAGGTGGCAGAGGTGGTAAGCACCATGAGCAACACCATCTGGACCGACTAACAATGCAGTAAAAATCTGCACAACCTCCTCGGGGCGGCCAGGGTGAGTAGGCAGCACTGTGCCCCTGGCACCAACCTCCATCCCACACATCCATAACCCTGCACCCCCACCCTGAGGTGGTCCGAACCCCCACCCTCCACTACATGCCGGCACCCATATCAGCCACCATGGCTGGGTGCTCTGGCCACTGAATCCACAGCTACCCATCTCCTGGGCTGCATGCGTTGGGCTGACGATCACTGTACAGTTTCTGTTTCTCCCCCCACTTCCCGCAGGAGAAGGCCGACCATAAATGCTGGGAGTGGGAATAACTGGAGGGGGACCGCCGGACCTGCGGCCCCTCACCGCGGCAGAGTAGAGGGCCTTGGACGCAGATGGCGGGCCCCAGGAAAGAACAGTTGCTGGGGTGGATATCGGTGTTGGGTGAAGAAGTGAGACACCGCAGAGCTGCAGTTACCGTGACAAGTGTGTCACCCCGCCCAACACCAGCTTCGCCCTCACCCGCACACCGCCCTCACCCCGCACCAACCTCATACCATCCCCACACCCATACCATCTTCTCAACCCTACTCTACACATCCCCACTTCCCCCCTGGCCGCGGCCCCCCCAACCATGCATCCTGTCTTGCGTCTTCCTTTATTGGTGTCCCCCAGCCACAGCCAGAGCCCCCAGTGCCGAGCAGCGATGAGGACACCCACATGGACGAGAGCCATCAAACCATGACCCGGGAAACCCTGGAGCTAAAGTCCAATGATAACACTGATTTTCCATTACAGCTGTCTCAAACACGCTCCACCATCCCAGAGACACTCACCTCGGTTGGGCACTTTCGTGAAGAGGCCCCTGGGGCAGTATCTGGTGCGCACCACACAGATGTCTCAGGACAGCAGCTGGAGGTATGAACTCTTAAGGGGGCGTACGGTTGGAGGTCAGGTAATTCCCAGGGACTTGCCACCGGCCAGATGAGTTTCAGGCTTCTGGCATGGATAGACCCATCGATTGTGGAGATGCAGTCACAGAGTCAGGGGCTGCATGAGGGGTTGTCGACGAGCATCCAGCACCCGCAGACACAGGTGGAGGAGTCCAAATGTCTGCAGGAGTAGGTGATGGTGCCGGATATGCGTGCCACCCAGGCCAACACCGCACAAGTGACGGCCACGGTAGAGGTCATGGGGCGAAGGTTTCAGCTATGGATCAGCATGTCCAAGGCCTGGGGCAATCTGTGCAGGCAGTAGCCGAGTCCTAGGACAGGGCTGCCCTCTCACAGGTAGCCATGTGCCAGAGCCACCTGGACGTTGCAGCAGCGCTCCTGAGCGTGGCCCAGTCACAGTGGGCCATGGCTGAGAGCGTCGGTGGCATTGTCCACATGCTGGCCGACATGGCACAGACAAAGAGGGAGGTGGCCCAGTCCCAGACGGAGATGGCGCAGTCACTGGCTGATGTCGCACACACCCATAAGGTGGTGGCACAGTCAATGGGTGATGTGGCGCAGGTCCAGTTGGAGATGGTCCATTCCCTGTGCTCCATGGCCACGAGCATGCAGACCCTGGCGGAGACACATGCAGGTCTCCAGGCCTGGCAACGCCAGGTGGCGGGGGTGTCTCAGGGAATATCTTTGCTTGCACCCCCTCCCATGGAGTAGCCCGGGGGCCATTGGGCATCCCGAGGGCGGACGACATATGTTGGTATTAACCCCATTATGTGGAAACCATATGTCCGAATTTAAAGTGCCTCCTCAACTGACCCCAGATCCTAATTGAAGATTCCACGACAGGGCTGCTCATGTACGTCCCTGGGGAAAGCGGCAACGGGCCTTTGCCAGAGCCCTCAAACCCATCCCCCTGCAAGGTTCCTCTTCCAGCTGGACCCAGTCCAACCCCACTTCCCCCCCCCACCATTAACTTCTCGGCATTCGCTACCCAATAATAATGCAACTGGTTAGGGGGCGCAGACCCTCCTCCCACCTCCTTCTTTACAATAGGGCCCTACTAACCCTCGGCTTGCCTGCCCAAACAAACTCCCAAATCAGTTTGTCCACCCTTCGAAAAAAGGCATTGGGAAGGAAAATTGGGAGGGATTGATAAATAAACAAGAACCTTGGCAACACATTCATCTTTACCACCTGTACCCTCTCTGCCAATGTCAGCTGCAGAGTGTCCCCTCTTTTGAAATCCCTCCTAACCTCCTCTATCAGACCCGTCAAGTTCCACTTATGCATGGTGGCCCAGTCACGTGCCACCTGAATCTCTAAATACTGGAACCTAGCCCTGCCATCCGCAGGGCCCCCAAATTCGCATTTCGCCCTAGAGCGTTCACCACGAAGATCTCACTTTTCCCAACATGCAATTTATACCCGGAAAAGGCCCCAAACATCCCCAATAAGTCCATAATTCTCCCCATACTTTACAGTGGATTTTCCACATGCAACAATAAATCGTCGGCATATAAAAGCACCCGATGTTCTGGGCAGAATGTTTCTTGTCTTGGTAGATGCTCTCTCCAAATGGCCGTCCATGCAGGAGTGGGAGCCATGACCTCGGCGGCTACAGTGGACACCTTACACTGGGAATTCTCCATTCACAGCTACCCAGAAGCCATTGTGTCTGATAATGGGGTATTGGGTCTTTTACTAGGGACCATTTCCAATGTTTCGTTCAAATAAAATGGAATCCAGCATATCAGGACAGCGCCACATCACTCTGCATCCAATGGGTAGCACGGTAGCACAAGTGGATAGCACTGTGGCTTCACAGCGCCAGGGTCCCAGGTTCGATTCCCGGCTTGGGTCACTGTCTGTGCGGAGTTTGCACGTTCTCCCCGTGTCCGCGTGGGTTTTCTCCGGGTGCTCCGGTTTCCTCCCACAGTCCAAAGACATGCAGGTTAGGTGGATTGGCCATGCTAAATTGCCCGTAGTGTCCATAAGGGTTGGGAGGGGTTATTGGGTTGCGGGGATTGGGTGGAAGTGAGGGATTAATGTGGGTCGGTGCAGACTTGATGGGCCGAATGGCCTCTTTCTGCACTGTATGTTCTATGTAAAGGACTATACTAACTTTTAAAAATGCTATGAAGAAACAATAAGACTGGATGTTATGTCATCGGCTGGCCAACTTCTTATTGTCGAACAACACGATCCCCTATGATGCCACGTGGGTAACGTCGTCTGTTTCTGGGTCATCACGTTGCACTGCGTCTGAACTTGACATTTCCTAATTTGATGGGGAGGGTGGAGGGACCAAAGGCTTCCAAGAAAAATCAACATACTTCAGGAAGGAGTGACAGATCAATCCAGGTGGGTGACCTTGTAGTTTGAAATTTCACCTCTGGCCTAATCTGGTTCGCCCGTCGAATCGTGTCCCAATCTGGACCTGCATCGTATGTGGTCAATGTCAATGGCTGGACTGTGGGGCAGCATGCCAACCATATAAAGAGCCAGGGAGAACGATGGGCGGTAACCCCCATTACAGAACAGATGGGTCTAACTATTGCCGTCCATTCTCCTGTGGCTGTTGCAGAGCCGAGGGAGCCAGGAATTTCTGAGTCAGCCAGCAGTCCAGGTGGGAGCTGGTGAAATGAGCAGCCCTACAGAAGAGGTGGAGTGACCTGAACTGTCATCTTCTGCACATAACACGGTTCATGTCTCTTGCCCTTGTATACAACACTGGTATATAACTTGATTTGTAAAATGTAATAAGAAACTTAAGGGGGAGGGATGTGGTTGTACGGCCCCTTTAATGGGACAGGCTTTGTTTTCTATGTGACGGACTCGAACAATCATGCGGGAATGCGTGAACCCCGACCAATATACAGAAAGGCCGGGGACCTGGGAGCAAGGACCCAAGGAAGTGTGGACCCAGAGCTGGAGAGTCAGGACCTATCCAGCATTGCTCTGTGCCTGAATATAGTTGCTTTGTGTACTGTTGATAAACCCCTTTTAGTTGTTACTGGAAGTATATTGCCTTGAGCCACCACAGATAGACTCCTCTATTTAAAGATTGTGTTACACGCCCTTCTATTTGAATGCAGTTTTCTAACACTAAACTTAGCTTCCTTGTGCAGGAAATTTTGCATCTATTTGGAATAGATCAAAGTGTGTATTTTGGTTGTTATACTATATGTAAAAGAAACTTTGGTGTGATGAAGTGAATAAACCCCCTGGCCCAGACATGGAGAAGTAGAGGTACTCCTGAACAGGAAGCACAGAAATCTTATCCCTTTTCTCATAAAATGTAAGGAATACAAGTGTGAAAATTCTCAGACCTATTTTTAGGCCTGAGAGAGATCAAGAGGAAAGCTTGTGGCCAGCTCAAAATTTTGCTTCAGGACTCATTAAAACTGTTTGAGCGAGTTGCCAGTATTTGTTGTGCATTCACCACTTTTCAAAATGGATTTTGGTTGCTTCCCTCATTGGCAGGGGACTACGGATGAGTCTCTGGCAGTGGCTCATGGAGTGACAATGGGAAATGCGTAATCATGTACAGAGTGGAGCCGAAGGAACAGCTCTGGTCCTCCTGACTTCATTAGAACAAGAATAATAAGCAGATGAGTCCTGGCTCATCCTCCACCTCCTCATCTCCCATTTCCTCATCCTCCACTTCCTCATTCTTCACTTCCTCATTCTCCACTTCCTCATCTTCCACTTCCTCATCTCCCATTTCCTCATCCTCCACTTCCCCATCCTCCACTTCTTCATCCTCCACCTCCTCATCTCCCATTTCCTCATCTTCCACTTCCTCATCCTCCACTTCCTCATCCTCCACCTCCTCATCCTCCACTTCCTCATCCTCCACCTCCTCATCTCCCATTTCCGCATCTTCCAGTTCCTCATCCTCCTATTCCTCATCCTCCACCTCCTTGTCCTCCACTTCCTCATCCTCCACTTCCTCATCCTCCACCTCCTCATCCTCCACTTCCTCATCCTCCACCTCCTCAGCTCCCATTTCCTCATCCTCCAATTCCTCATCCTCCACCTCCTCATCCTCCACTTCCTCATCCTTCACTTCTTCATCCTCCACCTCCCCATCTCCCATTTCCTCACCTTCAACTTTCTTATCTTCCACTACCCCTCATCTTCCACTTCCCCATCCTTCACTTCTTCATCCTCTACCTCCCCATCTCCTCATCCTTCACTTCTTCATCCTCCACTTCCCCTCATCTTTCACTTCCCCTCATTCTCCACTTCCTCATCTCCCATTTCCTCATCCTCCACTACCCCTCATCTTCCACTTCCTCATCCTTCACTTCCTCATTCTTCACTTCTTCATCCTTCACTTCCTCATCCTCCACCTCCTCATCTCCCATTTCCTCATTTCACTTTCCCTCATCTTCCACTTCTTCATTCTTCACTTCCTCATCCTTCATTTCCGAATGCTTCACTTCCTCATCCTCCACTTCCTTATTGTCCACTTCCCCATCCTCCACTTCTGCATCCTCTGCTTCCTCATCCTCCACATCCTCATCCTCCACGTCGTCATCCTCCACTTCTTCATCTTCCACTTCCTCATCTCCCATTTCCTCATCCTCCACTTCCTCATCCTCCACTTCTTCATCCTCCACCCCCTCATCTCCCATTTCCTCATCCTTCACTTCTTCATCCTCCACCTATTCATCCTCCACCCCCTCATCTCCCATTTCCTCATCTTCCACTTCCTCATCCTCCACATCCTCATCCTCCACTTCCTGATCCTCCACTTCCTCATCTTCCACTTCCTCATCCTCCACTTCTTCATCCTCCACCTCCTCATCTCCCATTTCCTCATCTTCCACTTCCTCACCCTCCACTTCCTCATCCAACACCTCTACATCATCCACTTCCTCATCTCCCATTTCCTTATCTTCCACTTCCTTATCCTCCAATTCTTCATCCTCTACCTCCTCATCATCCACTTCCTCATCCTCCACTTCCTCATCCTCCGCTTCTTCATCCTCCACCTCCTCATCTCCAATTTCCTCATCCTTCACTTCTTCATCCTCCACCTATTCATCCTCCACCTCCTCATCTCCCATTTCCTAATCTTCCACTTCCTCATCCTCAACTTCCTCATCCAACACCTATTCATCCTCCACCTCCTCATCTCCCATTTCCTTATCTTCCACTTCCTCATCTTCCATTTCCTCATCCTCCACCTCCTCATCCTCCACTTCCTCATCCTCCACCTCCTCATCTCCCATTTCCTCATCTTCCACTTCCTCATCCTCCAATTCCTCATCCTCCACCTCCTCATCCTCCACTTCCTCGTCCTCCACTTCCTCATCCTCCACTTTCTTATCCTACATATCCTCATCCTCCACATCCTCATCCTTCACTGCCTCATCCTTCGCTTCCTCATTCTCCACTTCCTCATCCTTCACTTCGTCATCCTCCACCTCCTCATGTCCCATTTCCTCACCTTACACGCCCTCATCTTCCACTTACCCTCATCTTCCACTTCCTCATCCTTCACTTCTTCATCCTCCCCTACCCCTCATCTTCCACTTCCGCATCTCCCATTTCCTCATCCTCCACTTCCCCTCATCTTCCACTTCCTCATCCTTCACTTCCTCATCCTTCACTTCTTCATCCTTCACTTCCTCATCCTCCACCTCCTCATCTCCCATTTCCTCATTTCACTTCCCCTAATCTTCCACTTCTTCATTCTTCACTTCTTCATTCTTCCCTTCCTCATCCTTCACTTCCTCATCCTCCACTTCCTTATTGTCCACTTCCCCATCCTCCACTTCTGCATCCTCTGCTTCCTCATCCTCCACATCCTCATCCTCCACTTCTGCACCCTCTGCTTCCTCATCTTCCACTTCCTCATCTTCCACTTCCTCATCCTTCACTTCCTCATCCTCCACTTCCTTATCCTCCACCTCCTCATCCTCCACTTCCTCATCCTCCACTTCCTCATCCTCCACTTCTGCATCCTCTGCTTCCTCATCTTCCACTTCCTCATTCTTCACTTCCTCATCCTACACTTCCTCATCTTCCGCTTCCTGATCCTTCACTTCTTCATCCTCCACTTCCTCATCTTCCACTTCCTCATCCTTCACTTCTTCATCCTCCACTTCCTCATCTTCCACTTCCTTATCCTCCACCTCCTCATCCTCCACTTCTGCACCCTCTGCTTCCACATCCTCCACATCCTCCTCCTCCACTTCTGCACCTCCGCTTCCTCATCCTCTACTTCATCTTCCCTGTGTTCCAGCTCCTTAAGTTTTCATCTGGTAGGTGGTGGCATGAGCTGTTCACTGATGCAATGCAGCATGAAGCATACCAGCACAAATGTTGATACCTGCTCAGCTGGTTATTACAGGGATCCTCCAGACTGGCTCAGGCATGAAAGTATTGCTTGAGTTTTGTGATAATGTGCATCTCAAGCATTGGCTTTTGCTAAAGTTGAGATAAGAGAATTGCTCTTCAAGACATTTAACGGATAAAAACTACTGCTAACAATTGTTACCTTCTGTACCTTTTCCCATCATGAGCATTTTAATGAACGTAAGAATAGTTATACATAGTTTAGAAAAAGAAAATAGAAAAGAACATGGAACATTTTTTGCACAGAAGGAGGGTGTTCAGGCCATCATACCTGCGCCAGCCGAAAAAGAGCTAATCGGCTTAATCTTAATTTCTAGCTTTTGGCTGAAATATATAAAATATACATTTATCAAATATTATTTATTTATATATATATATATTCATATAATATTCATATATAAAAAAGCTTGAAGGCATTAGAACTGTGTCTACATGTGCTCTGCTCAAAGCAAAGGCAAATGAGATTAAACGATAGGTCAAATATTTGCAGTGGCATATTTCTAAGCAGACATTTCAGAATATACAGAATAGATACATTCCAAAGAATAAGAAACAGTCCAAGGATGTGTGACATTATGTGAAATGTTCAGAATACAAAGGGTTAATGTCATATCATAATTAACCACTAGATGGAGCTAAATGCAGAACTATATAAAGCACTGACTCACAGGCTTCTGGGAGAAGGCTGGAGAGAGTGCAGAGGAGAGGTCTAGAAAGCGTAGAGTGTAGACAAAGATAGAGCGTATAGACTAGTGTTAGGAGAGTGTAGATTGTAGATTACTAGATTATTGTTTACCATAGGACTAAGTGGTTGAACTTTAATAAGTCGTGTAAATAAAACATGGCTTTGTTAATGAACTTAGCTTCTGTGGTCTTTGAGAACACAACGCCATCCATCCTGATAACAGAATCACAAAGAACACCACAGGGTGGACACACCAACCACAGTTAACTAGAAAGGATAAAGATAGCTTCAAATTCAAGGCAAAACATATAATTGGACAGAATATAAGGAACAGCAAAGGATAACTAAAAGATTAATAAGGAGGGACAAACTAGAGTACCAGAGAAATGTAGCCACAATATAAAATCAGAGAGTAAGAGTTTCTACAAAAATTTAAATAATAAATAAGTTCACAAAGTGAGCTTTGGTCTGATAGAAATTGAGTCTGGACAATTGATCATTGTAAACAAGGAAATTGAATATTAATATAACAGGTGCATTGTACAAAGAAAAAATAGGATGATTAAAAATGGCAAAAAGGCAAGTCTACAGGTTTTATTTCTTAATGCATGAAGCATTCGGAATAAATTAGATGAACTGAAGGCATAAATCGAGGTAAATGGATATGATCCCACAGTCTTTACGGAAACATGATTACATGGAGATAAAACTGGAACTTAATATTCAGGTATGTTAGACTTTTCGTAAGGATAGGGGGGAAGGAAAAGTTGGTGGGGTAGCACTGTTAATAAGAGATGAAATTAGGATAGTTGTGAGAGACAATCTAGATTCAGATGATATAGAGTCCATTTGGGTGGAGGTAAAAAGGAAAGAAGACATTGGTAGGAGTAGTGTATAGATTCCCAAACAGTAGCCACACTGTAGAAAAGGGTTTTTCTCAACAAATTATTTGCTCAACAAATAATAGGACCATGTAAAAAGAATAGAGCAATAATTATAGTTGACTTTAATTTTCATGTTGATTAGGTTAATCGAGTTGGAAAGAATAGCTACGACAATTAATTCATACAGTGCATTAGGGACAGTTTCCTATAGCAATATGTCATGGAGCCAACCAGGGAACAGGCTATCTTGGATCCGATATTGGGTACTGAGGCAGATTTAATAAATTACCTCAGAGCAAAAGATCGCCAATGAAGTAGTGTTCATTACATGAGAGAATTTAATATTCAGCTTGAGAGTGAGAAACCTGAATCGGAAACAACTGTTTAACTTAAATAAAGGGAATTACAATGAAATGAGGATAGAGTTAGATAAAGTGGACTGGGTGGATACATCAGAAGGAATGACAGTAAATCAGCAGTGGCAGACATTTAAGGAGGTTGTAACCATAGAAACCCAACAGTTCAGAACGAGGTCATTTGGCTAGTCAAGTCTGCACTGACCCTCTGAAAGAGCATCCTACCTAGACTTACTCCCCTGCCCTATCCCCATAACCCCACCTAACCGGCACAGCTTTGGACACTAAGGGGTAATTTATCATGGCCAATCCACCTACCCTGCAGGAAGAAACTGGAGCACCTGAAGGAAACCCACACAGACATGGGGAGAAGGTTTAAACTCCACATAGACAGTGACCCAAGGCTGGAATTGAACCCGGGTCCCTGGTGCTGTGAGCCACAGTCTAACCACTGTTCCACCCCAATTCATGACTCTCACCAAAAATATATCTCAGTAAGGAGGAAAGATTGTAAGAGAGGGATAAACCAACCATGGCCAACCAAGGAAATTAGAAGAGTTTTAACTTGAAAAATCATAGAAGGAGGCAAAAGTCAGTGATAGCCCTAAAGAATTCCGAATCCAGCAAAGGAGACTAAAAGATAATAAAGAGAGAAAAAATAAATTATGAAGGCAAGCTAGCAAGGAATATAATAATTGCAAATAAGAGCTTCTATAAATATATAAAAAGGAATAGAGAGTTCAAAGTAAACATCGGCCCCTTAGAAAATGAATCTGGGGAGATAGATACAGGGAACAAGGAAGTGGCAGAGGATTTTTTTGTTGCAGCAAAGTGAAAAGGTATGGAGGTGCTCACACTCTCGACTCTTGTAAATCACGATAAGAGATTTATTAAGGGTGTTGTTCATACAATCAAAGACAGTGATCTGCTGAAAGCCCTCACAAACACTCTGCTGACGTCACTACACATTGCATAACCAGCAAGAATGTATTCCCAGATACATAACACCCCTCCCTCTTTACCTCATTAGTGCACCGACAACAATTATGTGCAACAAATATGCTATTTCTACACATATATACAATTCAATAAGATAGTGTCTGTGATGGACGTTAACTTCTTTTTAGCAGAATTTGGTATTCTTGAACTCAGCTACTTGCAACCTCAGAAGTGTCCTCATCCCTTTCTTAGATGGTACTTCTGGAGTAGTTATTTCGGTATCTGTCACTGTCGCCATTCAAAAGGAAGTTAAGGAGAGTATTAACATCAAATAGAATCAGAAATAAAATCTGAACTCTTCACTGCCTCTGATCTCTGTTCCAAAGTTTAGCTCTTAAGGTCTTCTAACGATAGAACCGCGAGAGAGGTTTCTGCAAGCTCACTTGGTGCAGCAAGTAACTGATCAGCATGACGTCGCCAAGTCCTTTCATCATCCACAAAAGAGAAAATGCTGGAAATTCTCAGCAAGTCTGGCAGCATCTGTAGGGAGAGAAAAGAACTAACGTTTCGAGTCCGATGACTCTTTGTCAGTCTTCATTATGACTCTTTGTCATTGGGCTCGAAACGTTAGCTCTTTTCTCTCCCGACAGATGCTGCCAGACTTGCTGAGATTTTCCAGTATTTTCTCTTTCATTTCAGATTCCAGCATCCGCAGTAATTTGCGTTTATATTTCACCATCCATCTGTACGGTTTATGATATTGGACATGTTTTTGCTAGGATCACAGCTTTACCCATTTCTCAGGCGTGGTGTAGCTCCCAGCTAGCACTCTCTCTCCCTGGTTAAATTCTCGCTTTTCAGAGATTTTCTCCCTACTCGCATTTTGTGCTTCTTGTTGTTTGATAATCTTGAAGTATCAGGTGGAGTTTTAAAAAAAAAATTTAGAGTACCCTATTCATTTTTTCTAATTAAGGGGCAATTTAGCATAGCCAATCCACCTAACCTGCACATTTTTTTTTGGGTTGTGGGGGCGAAACACACTCAAGCATGGGGAGAATGTGCAAACTCCCCACGGACAGTGATCCAGGGCCGGGATCGAACCTGGGACCTTGGCGCTGTGAGGCAGCAGGGCTAACCCACTGCACCACCGTGCTGCCCCTTATCAGGTGGAGTTAACACTTTAAACCATGTTTGCAGTTTCCTCTTGAACAACACTATTGCCACTGAGCTTTGCATGGTAGCATGTACGGTGTTCTGATAAGATATTAGAAATTTGTTTACTCTCCTTGATGATGTTCCCTGGTCATTCAATGCTTTGATAGAATGCTTTAATGATTGGCCAAAATGTTCAGCCAATCCATTTATTACTAGATGATATGGAGCTAACTTGATATGGTGTATACCAGGGTTTATCAAAATGTGGATTGCGACCTGCGGGTGGGTCATCGGCGGGTGTCAGGAAGGTCGTAGCATTCCTGATTGCGGGAGAAGTGGCCAACGGCTGCGGCAAGCTTTTAAATTGAGAATGCTGGCCGTGACCTGCTTTTAAATGGAACGATGCTTTCTTAAGGCCAGAAGCAGCAGCAGAGAGCAGGTCATGCATCCGGCATGTATACTGACCTCATGTGCCCTGTACATCTGTGTTTTTGGTGACAAATCATGGAGAAGAGCTTCCTCCATTTTTTAGCTGCGAGCAAGCAAGGCTACAGGACTGTGAAGATGGATCATTTTGCTATAAGTAAGAGAGGGCCAGAGAGACAAACAGGCAGCATACCTCCAGGCCAGGATCTCACAACTGAATCTGCTGGAGAGAGCTGCCCAGGAGAATCCATGGCAGGACAGTGCAGTGCTAGTGTTAGCCATTACTGAGATTTGATTGAGGGAGGAACAGGATTGGCAGCTAAACATTCCAGGATTTAGAAGTTTCAGGTGGGATAGAGGGGGATGTAAAAGGGTGGAGAAGTTGTACCACTGGTTAAGGAGAATATCGCAGCTGTACTGCGGTAGGACACCTCAGAGGGCTCATGCAGTGAGGCAATATGGTTAGAGCTCAGGAATAGGATGTGTGCAGTCACAATGTTGGGGGTTTACTACAGGCCTCTCAAAAGCCAGCGGGAGATAGAGGAGCAGATATGTAGGCAGATTTTGGGAAGGTTAAAAAGCAACAAGATTGTTGTGGTGGGTGATTTTAACTTCCCTTATAGTGATTGGGACTCAGTTAGTGCTGGTGGCTTGGATGGGGCAGAATTTGTAAGGAGCAACCAGGAGGGTTTCTTGAAACAATATGTAGATAATCCAACTAGAGAAGGAGCCATTCAGGATCTGGTATAGGGGAATGAGCCTGGCCAGGTGGTCCAAGTTTCAGTACTGTTGGATAAAGGTAAGAGTAGTGGTCGTGTGAAGAAGCTAAAATGGGGGAAGGCTAATGATAACAATATTCGGCAGGATTGGGGGCAGATGTTTGAGGGCAAATCAACATCTTGCAAGTGGGAGGCTTCCAAATATCAGTTGATAGGAATTCAGGACTGGCATGTTCCTGTGAGGAAGAAGGATAAGCATGGCAAGTTTTGGGAACCTTGGATAAGGAGGAATATTGTGACCCTAGTCTAAAAGAAAAAATAAGCATTTGTCAGGGCTTGAAGGCTGGGAACAGATGAAACCCTTGAGGAAAATGAGGAAAGTAAGCAAGGAGTCAGGAGGGCTAAAAGGGGTCAGGAAAATTAATTGGCAAACAGGATTAAGGAAAATCCCAAAGTTTATATAAAGAGCAAGAGGGTAGTCAGAGAAAGGGTCAGCCCACTCGAGGACAGGGGAGGGAATCTAAGTGTGGAACCAGAGGAAATGGGCGAGGTACTGAATGAGTACTTTGCATCGGTATTCACGAAAGAGAAGGACTTGGTGGATGATGAGTCTGTGGAAGGGTGTGTAGATAGTCAAGGTCACATTGAGATCAAAAAAGAGGAGGTATTGGTGCCTTGAAAAACATTTACGTAAATAAGTCCCCAGGGCTTGATGGGATCTACCGGAGAATAATGAAGGAGGCAAGGGAGGAAATTGCTGGGGCCTTGACAGAAATCTTTGTATCCTCACTGGCTACTTTTAAGGTCCCAGAGGACTGGAGTATAGCTAATGTTGTTCCTTTGTTTAAGAAGAATAGCAAGGATAATCCATGAAAATACAGGCTGGTGAACCTTATGTCAGTGGTAGGGTAATTATTGGAGCGGATTCTTTGAGACAGGATTTGCTCCCATTTGGAAGCAAATGAACGTATTAGTGAGAGGCAGCATGGTTTTGTGAAGGGGAGTTCTTATCTCACGAACTTGATTGAGTTTTTCGAGGAAGTGACGAAGATGATTGATGAAGGAAGGACAGTGGCTGATGTCTACATGGACTTCAGTAAGCCCTTTGACAAGTTCCCTCATGGCAGACAGGTACAGAGATGAAGTCACACTGGATCAGAGGTGAGCTGGCAAGGTGAATACAGAACTGGCTCAGTCATAGAAGGCAGAGGGTAACAGTGGAAGAGTGCTTTTCCGAATGGAGGGCTGTGACTAGTGGTGTTCCACAGGGATCTGTGCTGGAACCTTTGCTGTTCATGAATCTGGAGGAAGGTGTAGGTCGTCTGATTAGCAAGTTTGCAGATGACACTAAGATTGGTGGAGTAGCAGATAGTGAAGGGGACAGTCAGAGAATACAGCAGAATATAGATAGATTGGAGAGTTGGGCGGAGAAATGGCAGATGGAGTTCAATCCAGGCAAATGCGAGGTGATGCATTTTGGAAGATCCAATTCAAGAGCGAACTATACAGTAAATGGAAAAGCCCTGGGGAAAATTGATGTACAGAGCGATCTGGGTGTTCAGGTCCATTGTACCCTGAAGGTGGCTGCACAGGTCGATAGAGTGGTCAAGAAGGCATACGGCATGCTTTCCTTCGTCGGAAGGGGAATTGAGTACAAGAGTTGGCAGGTCATGTTACAGTTGTATAAGACTTTGGTTCGGTCACAGTTGGAATACTGCGTACAGTTCTGGTTGCCACATTACCAAAAGGATGTAGATGCTTTGAAGAAGGTGCAGAGGAGGTTCACCAGGATGCTGCCTGGTATGGAGGGCGCTAGCTATGAAGAGAGGTTGAGTAGATTAGGATTATTTTCATTAGAAAGACGGAGGTTGAGGGGGGACCTCATTGAAGTCGACAAAATCATGAGAGGTATAGACAGGGTGGAAAGCAAGAAGCTTTTACCCAGAGTGGGGGACACAATTACTAGGGTCACGAGTTCAAGGTGAGAGGGGAAAAGTTTAAGGGACATATGCGTAGAAATTTCTTTACGCCGAGGGTGGTGGTGCATTGCCAGCGGAGGTGGTAGAGGCGGGCACGATAGCGTCATTTAAGATGTATCTAAACAGATACATGAATGGGCAGGGAGCAGAGGGATACAGATCTTTAGAAAATAGGTGATAGTTTTACATAGAGCATCTGGATCGGCGCAAGCTTGGAGGGCCGAAGGGCCTGTTCCTGTGCTGTAATTTTTCTTTGTTCTTTGTTCATAGTATATATAAATGATTTGGAGGAAAATGTAACTGGTTTGATTCGTAAGTTTGCGGACGACACATAGGTTGGTGAAATTGCAGATAGTAATGAGGACGGTCAGAGGATATAGCAGGGTATATATCAGTTGGACACTTGGGTAAAGAGATAGCTGATAGAGTTTAATCCAGACAAATGTGAGTGAATGCATTTTGAAAGGTCTAATACAGATGGGAAATATACAGTAAATGGCAGAACCCTTAAGAGGATTGACACTCAGAGATATCTGGGCGTACGGGCCCACAGGTCACTAAAAGTATCAACGCAGGTGGAGAAGGTAGTCAAGAAGGCATATGGCATGGATGCCTTAATCAATTGGAGCATTGTGTATAAAAATTGGCAAGTCATGCTGCAGTTTGGCCACACTTGGAATATCGTGTTCACTACTGGTCGCCACATTACCAGAAGGATGAGGAGGCTTTGCAGAGGGTACCAGGATGTTGCCTGGTATGGAGGGCATTAGCGATGAGGAGAGGTTGGATAAACTCAGTTTGTTCTCACTGGAACGATGGAGGTTGAGGGGCAACTTGACAGAAATCTACAAAATTATGATGGACATGGACAGAGTGGATAGTCAGAAGCTTTTCCCAGGATGGAAGAATCAATGACTTGGATGCTACCTATGTCTTACCTTGCAGGCATCTTTCAATTCTAAACAAACTGAACCACAAATTGCAAAGAAAGGATGGCAATTGCTTTCAGCACTGTGAAGAAACTGATGCTTCCCAAAAGTCATTGAAAGTTTGGCAAATGCGAATACAAGGCCAAAACTATTACATGTTCCCCACACTGCTACAACACATCAAAGCAAACAATGTTATGAAGGGAACTGTCAATAGACAGGCAAGACCTATTCAGTTGCATCAAACATTTTTGACGCTACTTTCCAGAGGAGAAGTTTCAGATTTTGAAAGAGAAGAGGTGCAGTGAAAAATCCTTTGGAGTTTGAGACCCCAGAGTCAATTATTAACTTAGAGCCGACTCCAAATGAAGAAATGAAATTAAAATGGCTTATTGTCACGAGTAGGCTTCAATGAAGTTACTGTGAAAAGCCCCTAGTCGCCACATTCCAGCACCTGTTCAGGGAGGCTGGTACGGGAATTGAACTGTACTGCTGGTCTGCCTTGGTCTGCTTTAAAAGCCAGCGATTTAGCCCAGTGAGCCAAACCAACCCCTTGAGACTGAACGTCTGTGACAGCACATTAAAAACACGCCACAAGTCCATGCGGCTGTCAGAATTCTGGAGTAGCATCTCCGATGAGCATCTAGTACTGAATAAAGCAAGCATTTTGTTGCTTTGCCCTTCACAATAACCTACATGTGCGATTTTCCATCCTCACAAAGGTGAAAACGGCACAAAGGAACAGGCTCAACTCTATACCTGATATGTGCACTGCCCTCTCCTCCTGTGGACCCAATTGGAGTGAGATCATGAGGACCAAGCAGGCTCACCTGTCGCATTAAAACCAAGCAAAAATGGTGTGTCGCAAAGGTCGGCCAGTGTGGGTCACAAAGGTCGGCCGGCATGGGTCACAAAGTTCAGCTGGCAAGCCGCGAAGGCTGTTTGTGTGGGTCCCGACGGCCGCCCAGTAAAAGTGGGTGCTGGGAAAAAAGTTTGAAACACAAACCTCAAAGTAGGCAGCACGGTAGCACAGTGGTTAGCACAGTTACTTCACAGCTCTAGGGTCCCGGGTTCGATTCCCGGCTTGGGTCACTGTCTGCGCAGAGGCTGCACGTTCTCCCCGTATGTGCGTGGGTTTCCTCCGGGCGCTCCAGTTTCCTCCCACAGTCAATGATGTGCGGGTTAGGTGGATTGGCTATGCTAAATTGCCCTTCGTGCCCAAAAAGGTTAAGTAGGGTTACTGGGTTACGGGGATAGAATGGAGGTGTGGGCTTGGGTAGGGTGCTCTTTCCAAGGGCCGGTGCAGACTCGATGGGCCGAATGGCCTCCTTCAGCACTGTAAATTCTATGAACTGCTTTGAGATAAACTACATACCATTATCACTGACAATCTGCTCTGATGTTCCAAACCTTGCAAATATTTTGTCAGTATTTCAGTGGTCTGCGCAGTTGTCATTGCCTTCATTATCGCGACATCTGGCCATTTCGAGTGCACGTCCACAATGACTAAGAACATGTGACCGTCTCGTGAACCAGCTTATCAATATTTATTCTCTGCCATGGCTGAGTTGGCCATTCCCAAGGATGCAATGGTTGTAATGATGGAGTGTCCCTCAGTTTTCCACAAGATTGGCATTGCCCAACTTTCTCTTCAATTTGAGCATCGAATCCTTGCCATCAAACGTAACTGCATGCCAATTCTATCATCCTTACCACACCAAATTGCCCCTTGTGCAGTTGGTCAAGAATTCTACTATGCAAGCACGGAGGAATAATTACATGGATACCCCATAATAGAACTCCATTCTGTACTGTCTACCCAAGTCTTCATGTGATGTAGGGATTGAAGTCTGGAAATTTCCTATGAACGTCTGAAAGTGTTCCTTTTTGGACCACGTCCATCACCTTCTTCATCACTGAACCAGTTCTTGTATATCTTTGAACTTGAGTTGAAGTCACAGATACACTATCCACGAGCGAGAAATATAAAATATTGACAGAATCTTCTTCAGGGTCATGCTTGACTTGTACCAGCAATCATAATAAAGCATCAGGTTTTGCATCCTGCTCGTACTTGAGATACTGAATATTGTAAGCGCGTGCAGACAATATCGCTGATCATCTTTGCAATCTGCTGGCTGCCAAAGAATGCATACCTTTATATGATCCAAAGATTGTAGTCAATGGTCAATGATCCATTAAAAGAGTAAAATGAGCCGATAAAAGCAATGATGGAACCTTCTTATTCTGAAAATGATGCTCAAAGCTTCTTTTTCTAGCTGAGCGTAATTCATTTCCGCACTAGTAAAAATGCATGAAGCAAATTCTTCTGAAGGCATAAGGTGAGAGATAGAACATAAAGTGCAGAAGGAGGCCATTCGGCCCATCAAGTCTGCACTGACCCACTTAAGACTTACATTGCAACTTACATTTTGGAGTATAATGAACCAACAGTTCTGACTTCAGTCAAACTTCTCTCACTTCACTGTCTGCTTTTCACATTCTTCCGATAAGTTTGACACAAGAAAAGTAGACAAAGTCTTCAACCGTGCTGCTAAATTTGGCACGGATTTACCTTAATAACTGATCAATCTTCAAAACAAATCCAATAGTGTCACATTTTGAGGACATGGTGCCACTCAAGAGTGCTGACATTTTCTTTGGTTAAACTGTCTTTGGCGATAATTTAACCAAGGTAATTTGTGGATTCCTTGAAAAAGTCACACTTTTGCTTTTTAAGTCTCAGGTTGTGGCTCTGTAAACGCTTCAGTGTAGCTTCCAAATTCTCCAAGTATTCCTGTTCCCTTGAACCGGTGATGAGTATGTCACCTAAATAACATTGCACTCTATTCAACCCATTTAGAATTTTATCCATGGATCTTTGGAAAAGAGCAGGCGCAGATGTTATTCCAAAAGGAAGTATTTTGTAATGAAACCTCTGTGCGAAATGTTGGTGAACATAGAACATAGAAAATACAGCACAGAACAGGCCCTTCGGCCCACGATGTTGTGCTGAACCTTTGTCCTAGATTAATCATAGATTATCATTGAATTTACAGTGCAGAAGGAGGCCATTCCGCCCTTTGAGTCTGCACCGGCTCTTGGAAAGAGCACCCTACCCAAACTCATCACCTCCACCCAACACCAAGGGCAATTTGGACATTAAGGGCAATTTATCATTGGCCAATTCACCAAACCCGCACATCTTTGGACTGTGGGAGGAAACCGGAGCACCCGGAGGAAACCCACGCAGACACGGGGAGGACGTGCAGACTCCGCACAGACAGTGACCCAAGCCGGAATCGAACCTGGGACCCTGGAGCTATGAAGCAATTGTGCTTCACAGTGAGTTGTGGCTTTGAGTCAGCAACCGCATTCATTTGCTGATATGCCTGTGAAAGATCAATTTACCTGAATTTCTGCCCTCCAGAAAGTCCAGCAAGCAAATATTCAATCAGCAGCAGGTGATAATGATGCACGCACAAAACTGTGTTGTAGTTTTGAAATCTTCACAAATTCTCACTGAGTCATTCCGTTTTAATACAGAAATGATTGGTGTCACCCAATCACTTATAACAATATGTTCATGACTCCTGTACTTAATAATCTTTCTCCTTCTTCTTCAAATTTAAGTTTGATGACATATGGAACTATTCTATCTTTGAGATATTTCGATCTGCAGTCCTCCTTGATCTTTAAGTGTAGCTCAACTCCAGTCACGAGCTTAGTGAATCTTCAAATTCTTCTTCAGGCGTTGTTGCAAGTTGCTCATGAATCCAATAATTGACTGACTGTTTCCCAGTTATGTTTAATCTTCATCAACCATGCTTTGCCAAATAGAGCAGGATAATTCCCATGACAACAAAAAGAGGCAACTTCGCAGTCTGCCCATTTGCTTCTACTTTCAGCACAATGCATCCTTTTAATGGTACGACCAATTCAGCATGCGTCTGTAAGATCACATTGATGGTTTTAAAGTCAGATGCTTAAGCCTGATAAATTGTCTCAGGTATTAGTGATATTGCTGCGCCTGTATCCACTTCCATTTTAATTTCAGGACCTTCACATTTTGGTGAGGCCCAGAAATGTGGTTGATCACCCTGCATTGCCAAATCATCTAACTTAAGCTCTTGCAGTAGTTCGGTTCTACTATCTTTTGAGTGATCATGAGCTTCATCCACTAATTTTTAAATACAGCTAAATTGTTTAACTGTGTTGTTTTTCTTGCACCTTGCTGGCGTAGAGGTTTCCTGAGCCCAATACACCTTGGCAATATGGCCCTTCTTGCCACACTTCTTGCATTCTCCCGCTGAGAGTCCAACCTGTGTACAATGGTGACACGGTTACACCTTTACAGCCCTGTTTCATGAGATATTCATTTTGTGTATCTTCATTCCAAGCCCTTTCAGCAAAGCTTCTCTCGTAGCTAGCTTCATAGACTTGACAACTTCCACAGCAGCATTCAGAGTTAAATCACTTCCAGTAAGCGGCTTTCACTGAATTGCTTCACTGCGTAACCCACAAACCAGCCTGACTTGAAGACTGCTATTGAGTGTTGTACCAAATTCACAATATCTAACTAATCTTCTTAAAGGTGCTACAAACTGTAAAATGCTTTCACCTTCTCCCTGACTGTGTTGTGGAATTGGAACCTTTCTGTAATGCATAACCGTGTAGGTGAGAAATATTTTCATTAAGTCACTGAAGAGCCTGTCTCCTGAATTTGCTGGGTGAACAAGATTCTGTATCACAACTAACTTTCTGAGAAATGTTGCAACATTTAGATCCTCCGGTGTCTGGTTAGCTGTTAAAACAATTGGAACCTTTCTTTGCGTGAATACCATGTTTCATAATCCTCACTAAATGAGTCCAGCTGTCTATAATTTATTTTGCCATTTTTGGATTCTGGCTCTATGGTCTACGCTTCCTCCCTTCCAATTATGTTGGAAAATATGGCACAAAAAGTTCCCTTGAAAGAGCAACTAGGAAAAGTTCCCTTTTATTCCTGACTATTTCAACTTTACTACCAAATAGTGGCCCATGCAGAGTCTGCAGACTTCAAAATCTTTGTTCCCCGCAGCCTGTGTAGCTTCACTATGCACAAGGTCTCTGCAACCCAGATCTCACTCACTTCCACGCAAGCAAGTCATCCCTGACTGTAGGTCTTCTTATCTCCAGTTTTGGTCAAATGTTTTTTAACCTTCAAATCGGCAACAGTGCTTCACCCAACATCTGTGTGTGTGTGTGTGTGTGTGTGTGTGTGTCTGTCTGTCTGTGAGTCCGGTCCAAAGAATCTCCCATTGCTCCTGATGCTGTCCCACAATTACTCAACAAAAATCGTTCCAGTGATTTTCCTCCTCAATCCTTATCGCCAGATTTCTCTCCTGTTATATTTTGTTGTTGCCGCAAAGAGAAAAGGTATTGAGGTTCCCACACTCTGGACTCTTATAAAACACAATGAGAGGTTTATTAAGGGTGTTGTCCATACAATTGAGTTGCTTATCTGCTCAGAGCCTGCGCAAACACTCTGCTGATGTCACTATACTTCATGTGAAACATTACCAGCAAGAATGTATTCCCAGATACATAACAAGAAGTTAAACAAACATTGTGCATCAGTCTTTACTGTGGAAGATACTTCAAACATCCCATTAATACTAAAGAATACCCGGGGTGGGTGGGGGTGGGGAGAAATTAAATATCATCATTAGAGAAGTAGACAAACTAATGAGGCTAAGGCAGATACGTTCACTGGCCCTGATGGCTTGCACACTAGGATCATAAAAGAAGTAGCTACAAAGATAGTGGATGCATTGGTTGTAATTTTCCCAAAGTCTTTGAATTCTGTAGAAGTACTGGAGGATTGGAAAACTGCCAATGTGACACCTCTATTCAAAAAGGAAGGAAGGCAAAAAGTGGGTAACTAAATGCCGATTAGCCCAACATATATTGTTTGAAAAATGTTGGAACCAATTGTTAAGGAAGTAATAGCAGCACATTTGGAAAATCATAATCTAATCAAGCAGAGTCATCATGGTTTCTTGAAAGGGAAACCATGCCTCACTAATTTATTAGAGGTTTTCAAGGAAGCTTCAATCAGAGTAAAAAAAATGGGAACTCAGTCGATGTTAGACTTCCAAAAGGCATTCAGCACGATATCTTACAACAGGTTAAGCTATAAGATCCAAGACTATGTTGTTGGAGGTGGTATATTGGCATAGATAGAGAATTGGTTACTGGACAGGAAACAGCTGGCTCATAGCACCAGGGTTTCTTCCGGGTGCTCTGGTTTCCTCCCACAGTCCAAAGATGTGCAAGTTAGGTGAATTGGCCATGGTAAGTTGCCCTTAGTGTCCAGGGATGCACAGTTTGGTTTCGGGGATAGGGTGGGGGAATAGACCCAGGTAGGGTACTCCTTCAGAGGTTGGTGCAGACTTGATGTGCTAAATGGCCTTCTTCTGCACTGTAGGAATTGTATGGTTCTATTTTTGGCTCTAGGAAACACGTGCGAACATGGGGAAAATGTACAAACACCACGCAGTCACCCAAGGTCCGAATTGAACACAGGTTCCTGGTGTTGTGAGGCAGCAGTGCTAACTGGTGTGCCACTGTGTTAAATATGTTTCTGCCTTGTTTATTTCACTTATTTTATTCATTTATAATTATCTCAATTAAATGTTGTGTTCTGATGTTTCAGTAAGACATTTGTGTAAAGTTTTACATAAAACATTTATTCACCAAAATTATTTTATAAATACAAAACTTTGAAACCAGTTAACATTTAACTTAACGTTTAACTTTATCAGCTGAACATTGACATAAAACTGTCTCAACTTTCACAAATTTCTTGCAATAAAATATATTTTAATTGCATAAGCACAATGGTCCACAGGTCATTGAAAGGGGCAACACAGGTTGAGAAGGTAGTCAAGAAAGCATACGGCATACTTGCTTTCATTGGCCGGGGCATTGAGTATAAAAATTGGCAAGTCATGTTGCAGCTGTATAGAACCTTAGTTAGGCCACACTTGGCATATAGTGTTCAATTCTGGTCACCACACTACCAGAAGGAGGTGGAGGCTTTCGAGAGTGCGCAGAAGAGATTTACCAGGATGTTGCCTGGTATGGAGAGCATTAGCTATGAGGAGAGGTTGAATAAACTCTGTTTGTTCTCATTGGAACAACGGAGGTTGAGGGGCGACCTGATAGAGGTCTACAAAATTATGAGGGGCACAGACAGAGTGGATAGTCAGAGACATTTTCCCAGGATAGAGGGGTCAATTACTAGGGGACATAGGTTTAAGGTGTGAAAGACAAGGTTTAGAGGAGATGAACGCGGCAGGTTTTTTACACAGAGGGTAGTGGGTGCCTAGAACTCGCTGCCGGAGGAGGTGGTGGAAGCAGAAACGATAGTGACGTTTAAGGGGCATCTTGACAAATACATGAATAGGATGGGAATAGAGGGATACGGACCCCAGAAGTGTAGAAGATTTCAGTATAGACGGGCAGCCTGGTTGGCGCAGGCTTGGAGGGCCGAAGGGCCTGTTCCTGTGCTGTACTTTTCTTTGTTCTTTGTTCTTTGTTCTTTGGTCCCGTCTATTTGTAAAGGGGAGGGAGGGAAGAAGGGAGGAGGGGATGAAAGAGGGAGGGATGAGGGGGAAGGGGAGGGAGGGAAGTGGAGTGCGAAGGGGAGGATTTTGACAATTGGGTCAGAGCCCCTGCAATCTCCTCCTTCAGTTTTCACAACATCCTGCATCACAGTTCATTTGGACCTGGATATTTGTCCATTTTTAAGCCTTCCAACAGCTCTGGGTGGCATGGTAGCACAATGGTTCGCACTGTTACTTCACAGCACCCGGGACTCTGGTTCGATTCCCGGCTTGTCTGTGCAGAGTCTGCACCTTCTCCCCGTATCTGCGTGGGTTTCCTTTAGGTACTACAGCTTCTTCCCACAGGTCCCAAAAGTCGTGCTTGTTAGATGAATTGACATTCTGAATTCTCCATCAGTGTACTCGAACATATGCGGTAGTGTGGCGACTAGGGGATTTTCATAGTAACTTCATTGCAGTGTTAATATAAGCCGACTTGTGACACTAATAAAGATTATTATTATTATAATACCTTGTCACTCCCTCTGACAACTTGCTCAAGAACCTCACAGTCTCTCTCTCCCCAAGTTCTATATCTACCTGCTCATTCTCTTGCATGAAGAGAGATATGGAATATTTGTTCAACACCCTACCAATGTCCTCTGGCTTCACAGTTGTTCCTGTTTGTCCCTAATGGGCCCTACTCTTTCCCTGGTTATCCTCTTCCCATTGTTATACTTACAGAATAACTTGGGATTTTCGCTACTTTTACAAGCCAGAGATTCCTCATATCCCCTCTTTGCTCTCCTAATTGCTTTCTTAAAATCCATCCTGTTCTGTACTCCACTGATCCGAGTGTGCTCCCCTTGTACTTGCTGAAAGCCTCTCTTTTCCTTCTCACCGTATCCTGAATGTCTCTGGTCACTAATGGTTCTCTGGGCTTGTTACTCCTTCCTATTGCCCTAGAGGGAACATGCTGGGTCTGCACCCTCTCCATTTCCATTTTGAACCCCACCCCACTGCTCTTCTGTAGACTCTGTCCATAATTTAAATGTTCTTCCTTTTTACCTGACATTTCTTCCTCCCTGCTGTTGTCCTTCTCTTACAGCCTTGGAATGTTTATGATAATTAGTCACGAAGTAACAAAGTGGTTATGACATTGTCACTGATCTCGTCTCCCTGGTCATCTTCCTGATCAGGCCCCCAACCTCATAATCCTTCTACCTCCTCCTCCACGGGGTGCCAGGTCGATAAGAGCATGGCAGAGGTGCCGCACTGTCCCCTTGTTAAAGCGGATCATCCTGCAGCACATGTCCAACATCTCCTTGAACGACCAACGATGCCTGTACACCTTGGGCCGTTGCTGACCTCCCCCTTTGGGTCTCTTCCCAGCCTGATAAGTGGTTGGTCTTCAGGGTCTGTTGTGAGCCTTTGCACATCTGCTGGTGACAACATTGCTCTTGCTGCCTCCTCCGGCATCTGGCCGCCTGGACTGCCAACAGCACCACCAGGGCAGCTGCTGCGGGGTCCACAATACCATACATAATGTGATATCTGTAAGGAATTGGAGAGGGTGACAGCCTGTCAATCAAGTATGGCTTCCACCCCGGGATCCTTGAGTCCTCCAAGCCTCCGCCACCCTTACATTTCCCGCCTTCTCTCAGAGTGTCATCCAATGAGCCAGTTATGCTGGGGAACCTGAGAGGGAAACCTGACCTGCACCCGCCCCCCCCTCCCCCTCCTCTCCCACCGGCCACAGCAAGAGCCTCTAGGCACCGGCTCCCAGACCCTGAACCCCAGCTGGGAACATAACTTGGACAGGGCTCAGGTAACTCCCCCGCCCCACCCCTGATCCACACACTAACCCTCCAGTCACCGGGATATCCCCAGTCTGAGGCCTAGCTCTATGGTGTTTGATTGTTGGCTACTACCTCTGTGGTGTTGATGCTTCCAGTGTTCATGCACAGTGTCCAGGCCTCACAGTGTGATTGGGATGCTAGGCAGTGACACTCGCTATGACATGTCACGTCTATCCACGGGAATCCGCTTGAGAATATTTTGTTCACTAAACGGTCAACGGTAACAAAGATTTGAAAATCAGCTACGTAACATTCCACATATCACACTAACCATTAAACAACAAGGACACATCAACTTTCCATAATGGTGCTAATACAAAGCTATATCAGCTCACTTTCACAAAAAAAATCAAGCACATGGTGTCACCCCTCGCAGCTTCCTCAACAGAAACGTAGGATAAGCCTGAGAATGCGGGGGTAGCACAGTGGCACAGTGGTTAGCACTGCTGCCTCACAGTTCCAAAATCCTGGGTTAATTTCCGGCCATGGGTGACTGTGTGGGTTTCCTCTGGGTGCTCCGGTTTCCTCTCACAGCCCAAAGGTGTGCTGTTGAGGTGGATTGGCCATGCTAAATTGCCCTCAGTGAACAAAAGGTTAGGTGGCTTTACTGGGTTATGGGGAGACGATGGAGGTGTGTGGGGTGCTCTTTCCAGGGGCAGGTGCAGACTCGATGGGCCGAATGATCCCTTTCTGCACGATAAATTCCATGATTCCATCATATCGAGAGCTTTGTGGTAGAAATTATCTATCCATCAATGTGTTACTTGTTCCACATATCAGTGCCATTCTCCATCCAGGAGTCGCAGTTTGCAGATCCCCGCACACGGCATAAGCTCACCGGAACCAAATCCTGGCACTCACATATTCCACTGGCGCTCAAGGTGCAGTTGGACATCAGTGACTTCCAGTGTGTTTAACCCATGGTGATATGACAGTTACATGTAGCACTCACCACACCAGCAACAAAAGCACCAACAATCTGCAAAAACATTTATTCAACGGCGTCATCAGGTGGCCCATTTGGATCAATGTTGTGCACCAGGTCCCGTAGCACCTTCTTGCTTCTAACCGGATTGCCTTCTGGACTCATATGTCCCCCTGAGCCTGGTGTTCCAGGACCCAGGTATCTTAGAAACAATTGTCCTTCTTTTCGGCTACAGAAATGGAAGGAAACAACAAAGCAGCCTCCAGGCATTTGCAGCCACCAACAGGAGCAAGCAGCAAACACAACCTGCAGCTGTGAAGTGCTCTCACAACTAACAATGTCATTTCCTTAGTAGCAAGCCTTCAGCTGTGCAGCCAGAGGCTTCCACTGTCAGAGGGAGTTAACCATATCCTGGAGGTGATTGGTGGGATAGGCAGCCAGCAACTGAAACTGCATCTGTTATGAGTTTACACATTCCAGGGACTGGCCTTTAGGACCCATGAGCGGTGAGCACCTCGCCAACCCAGCCCAGATGTGACCTCGCACCAATGGCACCCATCTGCCTGACAGGTCTCGTTCCCCCCTGCGGGCTCCCCCCACCTCCTCCCTCGAGTACTGGGGCAGCAGCTCCAGAGCCCCCGGATTGAATGCCCAATTTTGAAGATGGCTACTTAACTCCTCGGATTCCTTCAGCAGCCATGAAGCTAGCTTCACATTTTTAAATAGGTGTGCTAAAGGGCAACCGCATAACCGCTCAATGGGGAGCCGGTTAGATCACGGGAGACCATCAGATAGGGGGTCCTTCCCGTTAACGATATGGAGATTGGCCTCAATTGGTGTTAATTGGCACCTCACCAAGATCTAGCCAGGCAATGGGAGCGGGCCGATTAGATCGGAAGTCAGTCAGTGCCCGGCATGGATCCTGATTTCAGCCTCTCCTGTGATCCAACAGGCTTGCAAGATTCTGCGCCAGGCGCGATTTGGCTGTTAGATCTCATCCCAACAAACAAGATTTCCCTGGTAAACCAACCATTTCCTCAAGTTCCTGTTTCATGCACTTAACTTGACTCCATTTTTTCTCCTCTGTCAAGTCACTTGCCACGCAGATCTGCAACTCTACCAGCACCTTCCACCATCTTAATACTGTTCAATTTCCTGGCCCTAACCATCTCTTTTCCCACTTTCTCTTGGTGTTGTTGGCGTTGGTGCACCTCTTCTTCCTGAACCCAGATCCAATAAGGGGCTGCATAAACTTCTCCCAAGCTGCAGTCAGGGCTGACAACAGGGAATTATAGGTCAAGAAATGTGAGGTTCAAGTTCGCTGAACTGATGTCCAACCAGTTGAAAATAACCCGTCAAGAAAGTAGATAATATTTTTAAAAGAAGTGTTGTGAGCTCCAGCCTCTCAGTCAGGCAAGTCTGCAGGTAGTCCATTTCTTTCTGCGAAGGTTTCCCAGTCTGTTAGTCTCAAAGATCAATGACTCCCCAGTGCTCGACCCTGGCAAGTTACAAACAGCTCAGAGAACCTGTGCACGGGCTGCTAAAAGCCAGAATGCTGCATTAAAACTTCAGTTAATTCCTCTCCTCAGCTGAAAACCTCCACACACGATGTGCAGAGGTGGACGGGTTCCTGCCCTAATGCTATTTTTCGGGGTTTTAATGCCCCACCTGCACTGGATCTCTGCCTCCCCCTGACAGTACTAATACTCCCAGGTATTGTTGATTCTTCAAGTTCTCAGGTCAATCATCAATGGACAGGAATTAAGGGCTATGGAGAGAGAGCGGGTAAATGGAGTTGAAATCAGCCATGATTGAATGGTGGAGTGGACTCGATGGGCCGAATGGCCTTACTTCCGCTCCTATGTCTTATGGTCTTATGGAATTAATGTCGTGACAAAGTTGCCCACATGGCTGAAATTGCAAAATTGGAGTCAGTTCAGTTTACAGTGGATCAGCTTAACATTAGTTGCCAAGCATTTTGCAT
Organism: Scyliorhinus torazame; assembly: GCF_047496885.1. Taxonomy (NCBI): domain Eukaryota; kingdom Metazoa; phylum Chordata; class Chondrichthyes; order Carcharhiniformes; family Scyliorhinidae; genus Scyliorhinus; species Scyliorhinus torazame. The sequence continues at coordinate 84,318,217 of NC_092717.1, forward strand.
ACTTATTTCTTGCAGAATCTTCATGTCAATGAAAGTCACATTATCTGGATCGCGGAACTTAATGCAAGAATAGTTTTGGATGATATTCCCCCCTATGCGGTGCAATAATTGGTGGTTCACATTGATAATACTTGAAATTAGATAATGGACATTTCGAGTCACTGAAAGATATGTATAACTTTTTAATGTTTTTGGCCAATGAATTTGAGAGCATGAATTTAGTGAATGAAATGGGCTTGTTTCAAACGCAACATGCGTTGTGTTAAAAGCACGTTTTTTTTTCCAAATAAAGCTGCAGGCTTATTCTCTGTGTGTGATGGTCCATTTAGCCTTGTCTATCTTGTAAAATAATTCCATCACAAGTACCTGGATGTTGAATATCAGGGCCGGGATTCTCCCCTACCCGGCGGAGCGGGGGGTCCCGGCGGGATGGAGTGACGGGAACCACTCCGGCGTCGGGCGGCCCCAAAGGTGCGGATTTCTTCGCACCTTTAGGGGCTAGGCCCATGCTGGAGTGGTTGGCGCACCGCCGGCCGGCGGGAAAGGCCTTTGGCGCCACGCCAGCCAGGGCCGAAAGGACTTCGCTGGTCGGCGGAAGTCTGCACATGCGCGGGAGCATCAGCGGCTGCTGACGGCATCCCCGTGCATGTGCAGGTGGGGGTGTCTCTTACACGTCGGCCAATGGTGAAGGCTGTGGCCAAGGCGGAGGGAAAAGAGTGCCCCCACGGCACAGGCCCGCCCGCGAAACGGTTGCCCCGATCGCGGGCCAGGCCACCATGGGGGCACCCCCCAGGGCCAGATCGCCCCGCGCCCCCCCCCCCCAGGACCCCGGAGCCCGCCTGCGCCGCCTAGTCCCGCCGGTAAGAGAGGTGGTTTGATTCTTGCCGGCGGGACAGGCATTCCAGCAGTGGGACTTTGGCCCATCTCGCGTGCCGGAGAACGGGCGGGGGAGGGTCTCGCCGACCGGCGCGGCGCAATTCCCGCCCCCGCCGAATATCCGGTGCCAGTGTAGCCACCTGGATTGGCCACTTCCTGACTTAAAATGGAGATCCGCAAAGACTACAGGGAAATTCAGCCAACACAGGCAAAAACTAGCAAGTGCAAAAATCCTGTGTATTAGAACTTGCAAAAGCCCAGACAGCACTGAAACTCACAGCCATCTGCAACGTCATGAGCGATCCCCGGGAACAATCGAAACATGTGGGGTGAATAAGGCCCAAGCCAGACTCCTCGGCGCCAGCAGGAGCAAAGACACAGGAAGGCCAACGGACACTCAGGGACCGCCCAGTGATCAGGGAGCAACTCCAGTATTGGAGAAATCGATCCAAGTGATTGGAACGTAGTCCAATCACTTGGAACCAGGTACGGAGTCCGCCCAAAGGGGCGGGAGGCCCCTGGGGACTATAAAATAGAGTCCCCAAGTTCAAATCGTCCTTCTTGGCAGGGTCACTCAGCAACTCGAATCAACCCGTGAGAGTGAACTGTCTAAACTGCCGCATCAACCAAGTAAGTCTCCAGTCAACGCACGCTACGAGATAGGCGCTCCTAGCTACCAGTCCATACCAGCTTTTTAATCCTGCAGACTCAGATTGAACAAAAGGCATTTTGTTCCCCTGACCTGGTGAGCCAATTTCGAAACTACCTATCGGCCTTTTAGTGATAGAGAATAGTCTAGAAAATAGAGTTTATGCATGAGTAGTGATTTACTGTGCACAATAAATGTGTTTTGATTTGAATCTTACTAATTGGTGTGTTGAGTTACTTATCAGTACTTTAACTTGAACCTCGTGGCGGCATCATAAAGATACCTGGCGACTCGAGAGCAAAGGTTATAGAAACAGAGCAAATTCAGTAAAGACCCAAAGGGCAACAAATTAAGGGCCAACCAAAGTTAGCAACATTTACTGGCGACATCCTACGGGACCTGACTTAGAAGTGGCCTAACCACTCCGGGAGAACCCAAAATTTGAATTAGAATCCAATTGGGAACAGAAAAACCACACGTGTTCAAGCAGTTCTGAACAATCCTCATAATTCGGTAGTGTGTTAATGCATGCGTAACTAACAGGGCTATAAGGTAAAACTGATAGATTTTTGTTGCGTAAAACTGTAAGGGGTTTGTATTCTGGAAATTAGCGAACACCGTACCCGTGATTACAGCACCGCCTTAGTACCCCTTGTTCCAAATTTTAAAATAGCATTCAGATAGTGAAAATGGCAATGAAGGCAATGGAACGCCTTATGAACCCCCAGGAATTCGAGGTCGCAGCGACCAGTAGAGTAGGACAGTGTCCCCTTTGGGAAGAAGAGATCAGGAAGTATTTCAAAGGGAAGGGATGGCCCCTTTGGAGTGAATTTTGTGATAATAAGGAAACAGGACCCGGGAGTAGGGACATACTTGGTGGGAGAACCTGTCAGAGATCCATAAGAAAAGCTTGGGAGAAGACCGCAAGCCGATGGCAATCTTGTCCTGTCTGGCACAATTGTGAGGCACAGAGGAGGTCATTTGGACACTCCGCAAAGAGATAGAAGAGAGACATCGAATGAGCAAGTCGATGTTAGTGTGATCGAGAGAGAGAACATAGAGTTGAGAAGGAAGTTGGCAGCAAAGGACGGAGAGGTGGACGATGCCAAGTGGGCACACCAGTCTTGTCTAGCACATCTGAGCAGCTTCCAAACCCAATATGAGAAGGCCTATCAGGACACGCAACGTGCAGTCCTGGTAAGAGAAGAGACAGAGAAACAGGTAGAGGCATTGCAAAGACAGTGCAGCGATTTAAAAGCAGCGTTAAGAGCACTCCATGCTGCTACCACGGAGCACAGACAAAGCTCATTAGATCATGCAAAATGCAGGAAGCAGATTGCGGAACTGCAGTCTTTGCTTTCAGTGCAAAATGGGTTTCAAAGCACCTTGGGATCCCAATTAGATGAGGAAGACGGCCCTGATTGGCAAGAATTAAATGAAACCGCGCATAGGTATGTTCAGGGAACATGTGCGCAAGGAAAGCCCCAAAAGAGAAAAGCACCCCAACCCCCCACAGAACAGATCGATCAAGCACCCATGAATCCAGTAACCACCCACCGCACAGTCACATCGGAAGGAGACGCAAAATTTCTTTACACCACCCCCTTAACCGTGACCCAATTACGGGACTCGTGCGAAAAGATCACACCGTTCCTCCCACCTCAGACCACCACCATTTCTTTGCTAGAGTAAAGCAGCAGGTGACCATGTACGGCCTGGATGAGCATGAGCAAGTGAAGCTCACAGTTTTGAGTTTAGACCCTTCAGTTGTAGCAGCCCTTCCCGACCCACAGAATGTAGGAGGAGGCACCCTTGCAGAGATGCACACGGCGATCCTAGACGCGATCGGCTATAACAGAGGTGACCCAGTAGAAGGCCTGAATAAGTGCAGGCAGAAGAAGAAAGAACACCCCACAGCGTTTGCTGGACGCCTGTGGATTCATTTTGCAGCCGTTTTTGGCAACTTAGACCGCGCCCATTTGTCCCCAGACAACATAGCCAAATGGACCCGCACCCTTATCTCCCATGCCACAGAGGCAGGTCAAAAAGCCTGTACCAATTATGACCCCTCGGAAGAAGCGCACAACGAAAAGTGGGTTTTAAAAAGATTGTCCCTCACCTGGGAACAATCTGTCCAAACCAGAACCGCAAGTGCAGCACCCGATGAAGAGCAGGTAGAAATGAACCCAGTTAAAGCACACCAGAACCCCGCATGGGTAAATGAGGGCAGGAACAGCCAACCCCAGCCCAAGGTTCGAGAATATTACAATTGCAGACAATTAGGACATTACGCACGAGAATGTCAAGCACCCCTGAAACAGCAACGGAATCAGCCCACAAATGCCTCTCGAACCAGCAAAGACACTAACAGCCCCGACCCCCCACCCAGGGAACCATACTCAAGGGAACAATGCCCCATAGAGCCTGCTCCACCTTATGTGCCCCAGGGATCATGTTACAGCTGTTGGCAGTCAGGACACTTCGCCCGAGATTGCAGGAGACCCCCACCAGCTAGACTAGCCCCCAGATATGAAAGAGAACACCACCCACAGCATCTACAAGGTCCCAGCTGCCCCATGCAAACTTTGAGCGTTTACCCACCACTTCTCCTGGCAGGGACACCTCAGCAAGGCCACTTAATTTTTGTTTCACTCCTCCTTCCTCTCGCCTTCGGCCACACTACACTGCCTCCATATGCTAGTTACACCCCAGTCCAAATGTGATTTACGATGTACTTTCTGATGAAACCTGCAGCATGTTTGTTCAATGTTTGTTTGTTAATGTTATTGTTAAGTGTTGTGTGTAAACTCGAAAGTTTTCACGACCCCACGTCACCACTCCTTTAACGCCCCCTGGCTGTTAAAGGTACAAGTTTGTCCCAGACAATAGTTCAGAGGAACTAGTCTGTTGGCAGACAACAATCATAGCTACTCTCCTGATTCGGAGGTAATCACGAGAGGCAGCCCCCACGACGACCACATTCTTACCCATACGGACACCATTTTTGGCTCATTATGTTCAAAATTCTTTTGTTTGGTTTAGCAACCCTTAGGATTGCCTCCCTATGCTATTTACATCCTCAAACACTAGGATGGTGAATCACACAGGCTGTGAGACAGCTCGCAGCACGGCAGTATTTTCTTCGATATCTTGTCCGAATATTCGGTTTTAAAAAAAAATGAGGGAGTCACACATGGTGACAAATTATAAAGGGAAATTGGCACTACAAGACAGACATGCTAACGCACAAGATATTAACCAAGATAGTAACAGAAACTATGCTTGATCCACAGAATTCCAGAAGCTCCAGGAACAGAGAAGAAACGGAAAGGAAGAGACGAAAAGGAAAGAAGACAACAATGAAGACATCATACGTGGCTTTCGTCGTTATTGTAATTTGTATCCGGTTCCACGCGAATGCGAACCCCCTGACCCCTACCACACAGACCGTGAATGATTCCCACCCCTACCATACACTACACCCTTAAATAGTTAACCCCGAGATAGTCACCGACACACCATCATGGTGTGATACGTTCATAACCTGGTATTCACTATCATACGTAATTGAATCCCTTCTAGTATTGGCGATACTCTGCAGCATCGTGCAGACTATCCGCATGAGGAAATGGCGAAGGAGAGCTTACCGCTCTCGCACCCCGGTATACAGGATAAGATCCCTATGTTCGGTTATCACCAGTACCCCGAACCCCTTGATCTACAATAAAGAACATTTGTGTTGCATCTTTTGTAAATAAAGAAATGTGTTTCGTTTACAACGGAAATATTGTACACCTCTGTGCTTGACTGCCAAGCCAGAGGAAAAATGTGAATGCTGCTCTTATTTTTGTATTGTTAGAAAGTAAGTATGATTGAATGTTTGAGTGAGTGTTGTTTATTGAGGATAGTTCGAGGTACCGTTTTTTTAATGTTGTAATGCATGTCCCTGTTGTGACATAGCGCCACTTAGAACTGTTAGTTAAACATTTTCATACATAGTTATGGTCAGTGTAGAGGCCATGGAATGAGTGCTCACTGGGTCAGGAAGAGAAGACAACGCAGTTATGTGATCCTTCACGCTTCGCATCAGGGATCACAAGGAGGGCGTGTAGCCACCTGGATTGGCCACTTCCCGACTTAAAATGGTGATCCGCAAAGACTACAGGGAAATTCAGCCAACACAGGCAAAAACTAGCAAGTGCAAAAATCCTGTGTATTAGAACTTGCAAAAGCCCAGACAGCACTGAAACTCACAGCCATCTGCATACTCATGAGCAATCCCCGGGAACAATTGAAACATGTAGGGTGAATAAGACCAAGCCAGACTCCTCGGTGCCAGCAGGAGCCAAGACACAGGAAGGCCAATGGACACTCAGGGACCGCCCAGCAATCAGGGAACAACTCCAGTATTGGAGAAATCGATCCAAGTGATCGGAACGTAGTCCAATCACTTGGAACCAGGTACGGAGTCTGCCCAAAGGGGCGGGAAGCCCCTGGGGACTATAAAATAGAGTCCCCAAATTCAAATCATCCTTCTTGGCAGGGTCACTCAGCAAATCGAATCAACCCGTGAGAGTGAAACTGTCTAAACTGCCGCATCAACCAAGTAAGTCTCCAGTCAATGCACGCTATGAAATAGGCGCTCCTAGCTACCAGTCCATACCAGCTTTTGAATCCTGCAGACTCAGATCGAACAAAAGGCCTTTTGTTCCCCTGACGTGGTGGGCCAATTCCGAAGCTACGTATAGGCCTTTTAGTGATAGAGAATAGTCTAGAAAGTAGAGTTTATGCATGAGTAGTGATTTACTGTGTATAATAAATGTGTTTTGATTTGAATCTTACTAATTGGTGTGTTGAGTTATTGATCAGTACTTGAACTTGAACCTCGTGGCGGCATCATAAAGATACCTGGCGACTCTAGAGCAAAGGTTACAGAAACAGAGCAAATTCAGCAAAGACCCAATGGGCAACGAATTAAGAGCTAACCAAAGTTAGCAACACCGGAGAATTCGGCAACCGGCGGGGGCGGGATTCAGGCCAGCCCCCACCGGGTCGGAGAATCCCGCCCCTGATTCTGAATCTACATCTATCAATGAACATCCATTGATTGTATCAATATGTTTCATTCATTCAGAGAATAATTCTGTTGTTAAGACATGAATCATTTTGTCATCCTCCCTACCTGTCCTTCCCCTCATAATATAATCGAAACCTGGAAATTACTGTACTAATACATGTGTTCTCAAGCATGAGTAACAAATTCTTCTCTCTGCTATTTTGGCCTGTTCCTATAAAGTGGGCTAATGCCCCTGTCAAAATAGCCAGGAGAAAATAAACGCACATAGGTAAAATGTTTGTACGATAACATCATTCGCATTATTTTCCAAGCTCTACTATTTTCACACATCGGCTAAATGACTGAACAATGCTATGTGCAAAATGTCTTCCAAATATATAATGCTCTAATTTTGCACCGCCTCTTCTCTTCACAAACCTTGTTTAGTGTTGGATTAATAAATTTCGCTTCGTGGCAAGAAAATTAAAATAGCTCATCAAGAAGCTGATACATGCTAATAATAATTATAAATGGATGAACAACTTTACTTACTGTAATATGTTCCAGAAACAGATCCTCTGGGACAAATTTAGCCCTAATTAATACTGCACAAGTAGCTTTCTTTTGCTTAAATTATTGGCAAACCTGTAATTGGTGAATTACACAGGAGTACAAACCATCTTGCATCACTTAATAATTCAGGTAGCTTTTTAGATGGATTTGGTGAATTTTCATTTCATGATTAAATGATGTGCGTGAAAGAAATGTTTGAAAGATGTGGAAAAGCGAAAGTGCATTAATTAATGAGAGTAAGCTGGTTTTAGAATGGCTTGTTGGAAATTTTAACCAACCAGAAAAGCATGCTGTTTTCTGCTGGGTATCACATGCAACATGATGCACCTAATTGGCAAAACTTTGAAGGGGAGTCAACTGTTCCTCCAATGGTAATTGTGCAGGTGAGACTCAGAAATGCCTCTCTACCAGATGCCTCTGGTCTCCACTCTGGATGGGCACTGCTCCATTTGCCATGCTGTACTTTTCACTAGCGTAAATTGCTCTCACATAGAGGGCGCAATTCTCCGATGCTGCGCCGTTTGGGAGAATCGCCTGGGGCGCCATTTTTTCCCACGACGCCAGTCCAACGCCCTCCCGCGATGCACCCAAGCGGCGAGACCGGCACTATCTAGTTCTGCGCAGCACAGTCCGGTGAATCGCCCGAGACACCCAAAATGGTGATTCTCCGCCACCCCCGCTATTTTCAGGCCTGGATGGGCCGAAGTCCCGACGGCGTGACCCTAGTTCACGCCGTCGCTGTTCACAGCTGCCATTTAAAGTCATCAGCCAGTTGTTCTGGCTGACAACTGTGGCCAACGGGGGGGTGGGGGAGGGGGTGGGGGTGGGGGGGTGGGGGGGTGGGAGGGGGGGGTGAGAGGGTGGAGTGCAGGTGGGAGGGGTGGGAGGGAGAGTGTGCAGGTGGGAGGGGGAAGAGGGAGCGGAGTGCAGGTGGGAGGAGGGTGAGGGAGCGACGTGCAGGTGGGAGGGGTGTGAGGGAGAGTGTGCAGGTGGGAGGGGTGTGAGGGAGAGTGTGCAGGTGGGAGGGGTGAGGGAGCGGAGCGCAGGTGGGAGGGCTGTGAGGGAGAGTGTGCAGGTGGGAGGGGTGTGAGGGAGCGGCGTGCAGGTGAGAGGAGGGTGAGGGTGAGTGTGCAGGTGAGAGGGGGGTGAGGGAGCAGAGTGCAGGGGGAAGAGGGAGCGGTGTGCAGGTGGGAGGGTTGTGAGGGAGAGTGTGCAGGTGGGAGGGGTGTGAGGGAGCAGCATGCAGGTGGGAGGGGGGTGAGGGAGAGTGTGCAGGTGGGAGAGGTGTGAGGGAGAGTGTGCAGGTGGGGGGGTGAGGGAGCGGAGTGCAGGTGTGAGGGGTGTGAGGGAGAGTGTGCAGGTGGGAGGGAGTGAGGGAACGGAGTGTAGGTGAGGGGGGTGAGGGAGAGTGTGCAGGTGGGAGGGGTGAGGGAGCGGAGTGCAGGTGTGAGGGGTGTGAGGGAGAGTGTGCAGGTGGGAGGGGGTGAGGGAACGGAGTGTAGGTGAGGGGGGTGAGGGAGAGTGTGCAGGTGGGAGGGGGTGAGGGAGCGGAGTGCAGGTGGGAGGGGGGTGAGGGAGCGGCGTGCAGGTGGGAGGGGTGTGAGGGAGAGTGTGCAGGTGGGGGGGGTGAGGGAGCGGAGTGCAGGTGTGAGGGGTGTGAGGGGGAGTGTGCAGGTGGGAGGGGGGTGAGGGAACGGAGTGTAGGTGAGGGGGTAAGGGAGCGGAGTGCAGGTGGGGGGGTGAGGGAGCGGAGTGCAGGTAGGAGGGGGGTGAGGGAGCGGAGTGCAGGTGGGAGGGGGGGTGAGGGAGCGGAGTGCAGGTAGGAGGGGGTGAGGGAGTGGCGTGCAGGTGGGAGGGGTGGGAGGGAGAGTGTGCAGGTGGGAGGGGGTGAGGGAGCAGAGTGCAGGTGGGAGGGGGGTGAGGGAGCAGAGTGCAGGTGTGAGGGGTGTGAGGGAGAGTGTGGATGGTATCGTCCATCCGCGGATGCCACATGTCAGCTGCCCTGATATGGCAGGACGGTGACGAGGAGACGGCCGCAGGTTGTCGTGTGGCTGATGGGCACAGGCGACTGGCACACTGATGAGGAGGATGGTGTGAACTGACCGTTGGATGCAGACAGTGTCCAGGTGTTAGGCTGGGTGCGTATCTGCAGCGCGACCATCCCACCGGGGCACATAGGGATCCCATGCAACCTGGCTGTCGAGGTGTGGAAGAACCTCCGTGTAACATGTAGTTTCTCTGCCCCCCACCAACCTCCTGCAGGTCACCATGTATGCCAACCAGACAGCGATGTTTACTGCTGTGATTGGAGCCGCAGCTCTGAAGTTTGCCATCCGGCAGCATAGAGTCAGACGGCCCACAGTGGCTGCAGATGCAGCGGTTGCCCGTGCAGCAGAGGGGATGGCCACGGAGTGGCCCGTCGTCGCCGCGCAGGCCGCAGGCGCTCAGGACCCGAATGTACAGGGGGATGCCGAGGGGAACATTGACCCCCAGACGGCGATGAATGCAGAGGAAGTGCTTGGGGGGGAGCAGGTGGAGCAGGAGGATCCACTGATGGTGGTGCCAGCGCGCCGCAGGCATCCAGCAAGGCCGAGGGTGTACCGTGACAGAACGTCGTTCGAGGCCCTAACGGACATCACATGCAGGAGGAGACTACAGTTCAGCAGGGAGACGGTCGCACATATATGCCACCTCGTGGCGCACCTCGCACCACTTGGAACTGGTGGAGGACACGCGATACCAGCCTCCTTCAAGGTGACGGTGGCCCTAAACTTTTATGCGACCGGTTCCTTCCAGGCACCGAGCGGGGACCTCTCCGGGATATCACAGGTATCGGTCCACAGGTGCATCAGGGCCATCACCGACTCCTTTTACGCCATCGCGGACAGGTACATTCAATTCCCTGAGGACTGATCACAGCAGGAAGCACGGGCACGTGGATTCGCCAAGGTGGCCGGGATACCGACCACTCATGATCCGTTGAGGTCATGGCTGATGACACCAATATGGAGGCCTCAGACCAACACGGAGAGCCTATACAACGAGGCCCATGCAGCAACCAGGGGTGTGGTGGAGCGGTGCTTCGGCCTGCTGTGTTAGACGTTTTAGTCGCTTTGAAATGAAGAGTCTAAAGTTCTTGTTCCTTTTCACCAAACACCATTTATTTCACTTCCACAGCCTCTGCACAAAACTCTTAACAACACACCACCTCACAGAGGCCACCTGAAGCCCCTTTACATATCAGTGTCAATTAATGGATACTTAACATAAATGAGACAACTAATTGCAATGTCTCTTAACCCATTGCTTAACAGTCTCCCCTTCCTTGGAGAAAAAAAAAATTAGGTGAAACCAAAATTTCAAGAAACTCAAAAACACACACATGATGGCCCCCGCTTTTTTTTTGGACGAGAAAGAAAAAAAAACAGTCACAGAAACAAGCGCTCTTCATTCACAATATCCAAAAGTTTCTGTGAACTCGCCCCTCTTTTCGTAAAACAGTCTGACAGTTGATAGCTCCTGTCGACCCATTTAATTTTTGTTATTTCCCCTCTGTCCAACATCTGCTTCATATTTGCGATGTTTATCTGTAACATTTTTTCATTTACACTTTTTGTAGAGTGCACATTTTCCCACAGGGATTTATTGTCAATGTGACAGTCAATAGGTATATTACCCAAATCCCCTAATCCCAAAATTTCTGTCAATATCATACTTATATAAAAAGCCATATCCACCGCCTCTACAAGGCTTAACGTCTCAACAGCCAAAGTGCTTTTTACCACTCTCCTTATTTTCTTTGTTTTCCACACAAGTGGGCAACATTTACCATTGTTCCCCAAAAGGAAAATTATAAAACCTCCTGCGCTTGAAACCCCATCACATAAATTTGCGTAGGATGCATCACTATAAACTATGAGTTTCAAGTGCTTAAGGTTACCTAAAACCAGGAACTTGAAAACACACTCCTGCATTTTTAGTTTGGCCACGCTTTATTTGCTCTTATTATGTCTTCCACTTTGGAATCATTCATTTTTGTACTCAACTCTAAGATATCAAAACTCACGTCCGGTCTCGTCTGTCCACCTAACCAGTTCAGTTCCCAATTAAACTTCGCAGTTGCTCTTTTTCTATCTTTGAAACCATTGCGTCTTTTTGTGAAACTCGGCCACAACTAATTGCTATTGGGGCGATGCTTTCCAAATAAGATTGCTGGCGTAAAGTTGCCGCTAACTTAGTCTGTCCAATTTCCAGTCCAATATATTTAAATGCCTGACTTCCAACCCTGAATTCTTTCTTCAAACCAGAGATTACAATAGCTTCAAAATCACTAGTCCCACACCACAATAAATCATCGACATGCATCATAAAAATGCCAGAAAGATTTCCTTTATAGTGCCAGTAAAACATTGCCGGATCTGCTTTCAACTGGCAACAGCCTAACTTTAACAAAACTCACCTTACCGAAAAATACCAGACTCTAGATGCATCATTTAATCCATATACACATTTGTTCAACTTCCAGAGTACCCCTTCTGTGTTAGCTGCTTCTTTAGGACGACGGAGAAAAATGTCTCTCTGGAGCTGATGCCCCTGCAAAAAAGCAGCTTTTATATCTATAGATTTGCATTCCCATGCATTTGTGTCTAATGTCTAATAGAGCCAAGAAGATCTTTAAAATAACCTTTCCTGCTGTAGGTGAATCTACCGTTAAATCCTGATCTTCTAAGTTTTCTTCAAATCCCCTTGCCACTAGCCTGGCCTTTGCCTTATAAGTTCCATCCGGAAGAACCTTTTCCGTGCAAATCCATCTGTGGGATAGAGCTCTTTGTCCCCTATCCGGTACTTCCGTGTATACCCCAAATTCACTCCAACTATGCAATTCTTGCTGTTTAGCTTCTTTAATAACTTTTTCATCTAATTTATTTGAAGCCACCAAAATTTCACGTGCATGTGGGCTTCTACTCCTATTAGTATTCGTAGTCTTACTCATGTTCCGAGATCTTGACAAACTACGTCCCCTCTCCCGCCTGGTATCTCGTTCTGTACTGCTACTGCTTGATCTTTCCCTTCTGCTCAGATTCGCCAGACGAGGTCTGACTCATGGCTATAGCTGAACCATGAACTCAGGTGGTCAGAGCCCTCGTGACGGATATTTCACCATGTGCCCGTGTGGGGTGGCTGGCATAGGCGTGCCGAGGACAACGGTGTCCGATTATGGGAGGCAGGGGGGAAAGGGACAGCACATCCGGAACAGACCTTGAACCGCTCGTATACCACTATGCCAATCGGGCACCCTCACGAGCCCTCTGGCACCGGACATAGCACACAGTCTTACAAGTCAAATTCAACAGTGAGTTTATTTGTGTGATTAACATAGATGCCCTACCCCCTACAACTAAACTGTGCCCTGCACCTGTGCCAACTTCTTATGTGCCTAACTTCTTGGCCTTACGGCCCTACCCCTATGTCTAGGTTTGTTCCCAGATGGTACAGCAGGAGTGGAGGCGAACTGCTGGATGGCGTTGTGCCACGCCAGCTGCCCACCAGATGCGCCAGGGAAGGAACGGCGGGAGGCCGAGTGTCCGGGACGTTCCTTGCTGGCAGTAATGGGACGGGCCCCAGAACCTCCTCCTCCCTCGGGGAGCCCGGTGGCCCCTGGGCCTCTCTGTGGGACGGAGGTACGATTGGAGACATGCACCGTCGTACCACCGACACCTGGCGCTGCCAGTCCTGGAGGCCTGCAGCGGGATCGACCACGGTCCAAATGTTCGCAAAGACGGAGCCCAGGGAGTGCGACATTCCTACCAAGGACTGTGCTATCTCAACCTGTGAGTGCGCGACGCCATCCATCACGTGCGCCAGGCGGTCAATGCTCTCCGCGACTGACTGCTGGGACTGTGCCATCACTTGCTGGGACCGGGCCATGGCATGGTGAGACTTGTCCAGGGCCTGGAGAGCGGCGGCAATGTCGTGTTGGCTCTGGCGCATGGCTACCTGTGAGAGGGCAGCCCTCTCCTGGGCCATGGATGACGTGTGCACGTTAAGCCCAACGCCTTGCAGAACCTGACCCATGGCCAAAACCGTTTCACCCATTGCCTCCACCGCGGACGCCACCCATGCGGTGTCGGCCTGGGTGGCTATGATGAGCGGCAGCACTCCCTGTTCCTGGGCGCGAATGGACTCCTCCAACTGCATGTGCAGGTCCTGGAAGATGGCTCTCATCCCGTTATTCAGTCCCTCGGTGTCCTCATGCATCGGTTGTCCGGGTAGCTAAAGTACATCCAGGAACCCGGGAACCGTCTGGGCGGCAGCTGTTTGCTGGGCCTGGGCTGCCCTCCGACCGAGCAGCCCCTCGGCTGCTCCAAACTCCACCTGCTGTACCGGGTCGGATGTGGGGTGCGCACCAGACCGTGACTGGGGAGCCTCATCGCTTATCTGCCCAACCGAGGTGAGTGTCTCCGCGATGGTGGATGGTGTGGGAGACAGCAGTGCCGCAAGCTCAAGGTCATCGTCCGTTAGGAAGTCTTGTTTGTTCTCCTCCCCCTCATGGCCCGGCGCAAGCTGCATGCGGGCCATGTCGTGTTGACCTCCAGATGTATCCACGGAGTGTGTGGCCGTGATGTGCGCTTCTTCATCAATGTCCGCCTTGTGCCCCTCAGTATTGTCTCTCTCTGTGGTGTGAGCGTCCCGGTCCTGCGTCCCATACTGAGAGGATGGCCCTCCTGGCCGACCGACTACCAACCTCTGGTGTGCACCCCTGGGTGCGCTTGACGTTGGCGATGTTCCGCTGTCTCTTGGCCAATATGTCCCTAGACGTTCGGCGGCTGGCCCTGGGGAACAGAAAGATTCGGGGTACGTTAGACACGGTGGCCCAGGTGTATGGTGGTGGTGGATGCACAGTGTGAGGGGGGAGGGGAGCGAGGGTGCAGTGGCATGAGTGTGAGGGGGGAGGGGATCGAGGCTGCAGTGGGAAATGTGTGAGGGAGACGATGACGGGTTGGGGGTGGGGTGGACATGCAGGGTTGTCTCACTTGCTTCTGCGCCTCCGACCTGGCATGTCGCGACCTCCCAGGTGGTGGATCCCCCGGCGAGGTCCAGGCCCCTCTGCTCGTGGACATTTAGCGGGTGCAGCACAGGAGAACCACCTTCGGTTCTCATACGCTCACGCTGGTTGTGAGCTGTCTTGTCCTGGGGTGGGGTTGGATAAAGCATCACAATTAGGCGGGTATCATCAGGGCGTGCGGGTATAAACTACATTTATGCTGGTTCAGGAGACAGCACGCCATGGCATCGCTCCAGGGGGAGGGTCCCGGGGCTCATGTGGGTCGAGTAAACAGTTGTGCACCCTGACTCCCCAAGCCCCCCCTGACACCTCCTGATGCCCCAACCCCGCCGACCCCCCACCACTCCCCCTGACACCCCAACCCCCCTGCCCCCCCGATGCCCCAACCCCCCCCGACCCCCCCACCACCCCTGACGCCCCAACCCAACCCTGACCCCCACCACCGCACCTGATGCCCCAACCCCCCCTGACCCCCCCCCACCCCCCTGACCGCCCCATCCCCCTGACCCCCCCTACCCCACTCCCCCCCCCCCCCCCCCCCGCCGGGGGGGCACCCTCATGGCACTTACCCTGGCAGCCCGAATGAGGTAGTGCAGCTTCTTTCGACACTGCTCCCCGGTCCGGGGGGTCTGCCCCACAGCACTGACAGCGGTGCCAACCGCGCCTCACCGCGCTGGATGGTTGGTGATGCCCACGTCTTGGGCAGAGGGTGTTCCTTCTGTGCTCCACCTCATCCAGCAGGGTGTTCAGGTCCGTGTCCTGGAACCTCGGTGTGGCTCGTCGGGGCTCAGCCATCTCTTCTTCTTTCTTCTGCTCCGGGTCCTTCTGTGCGCGGATCGCGCCATTTATAACGCAGCGCCATGTCATTCGGGCGTCGCGCGGTGACGACGCGGGTTTTGCGACATGCCCCCCCCCCCCCCGAGTTTCTCGCGGTCCCGATCCTAGCCCATTTTCGGGCCCTGAATCGGTCGAGATCGGGGCCGTTTCGCGCCGTCGTGAACCTCAACGGCGTTCACGACGCCGTGGGCACTTCGTGGCGGGAGCGGAGAATCCCGCCCAGAATGTTCTGGCATCTCCTCTATTTAAAAAGAGGAATCTTTGTGCAACTGTTTAGCTCCATGATTTAGGGGGAAGTCCAATTCAATGCTAACTTAGTCAATTAAAAATGGACATTTTGGGCTGCAGCAGCAATTAATCCTTCAAGAAAAGAAGTTTTATTTTAATACTGTATTGATGATTGCAAACATTGACATGAAATTCAGGGCATGCTTTGCTCATTTGGTCCTGGGGCATTCCTGCAGAAAAAATATAGAGAAGCAAATGACAGAATGCTGTCTTTTCGACACTTATTTACAGCTTGGGTCTCCTTGCACTGCTGGATCACGCTATGCTGCATCCTACCTCTAATTTGAAATAAGAAAAAGACAGAAAGAGATGGAAAAGGAATGAATAACAAGGGAGAACGAGCAGAGAATAAAAAATGACAGTAATACAGGAGGACATAAAAGGCGGGAGTGGGGTGGGTGGTTGGTGGGGATGAGTCAGTACATGGGGCGGGATTCTCCGCAAACGGCGCGAAGTCCGCCGACCGGCGCCAAAAACGGCGTGAATCAGTCCGGCATCCCGCCGCCCCAAACATCACGAATTCTCCTGCCCGAAATGGGCTAGCAGCGGCGTGACGCTATTCGCGCTGGCTCACGTGGTTCACGCCGTGCGGCATCATTCACGCTGCTCCGCCACCCGACCAGAAGACCCGACTGGATGGCCGCCCGCCGCGCAGCCCCGAGGTTCCAGTACCACGGCATCGAGGCGCTCCTGGACGCAGTGGAGCAGAAGAGGGATGCCCTGTATCCCGGACATGGCCGCAGGGTCGCCCCACGCCACAGCCGGCGTCTGTGGAGGGAGGTGGCAGAGGCCGTCAGCGCTGTGGCTCTGATACCACGGACAGGCACCCAGTGCCACAAGAAGGTGAACAACCTCGTCAGAGCAGCCAGGGTGAGCCCCCCCCACCCGATATCCATATCCCCCATATCCCCCCTCCCCCATATCCCCCTCCCCATATCCCCCTTCCTCCATATCCCCCATATCCCCCTCCCCATATCCCCCATATCCCCCCTCCCCATATCCCCATATTCCCCCCTCCTCCAAAACCCCCCTCCTCATATCCCCCATTTCCCGCATATCCCCCCTCCCCATATCCCCCTCCCCATTTCCCCCCTCCTCCATATCCCCATACCCCCCTCCCCATATCCCCGATATCCCCCATATCCCCCTCCCCATATTCCCCATATCCCCCCTCCCCCATATCACCCCTCCCCCATATCCCCCCTCCTCCATATCCCCATAACCCCCTCCCCATATCCCCCATAAACACCGCCTCCATATCCCCATATCCCCCCTCCCCCATATCCCCCATATCCCCCCTCCTCCACATCCCCCCTCCCCCATATCCCCCTCCCCCATATACCCACTCCTCCATATCCCCCATATGCCCCTCCCCATATCTCCCCTCCTCCATATCCCCCCCATATCCCCGCTCCTCCATATCCCCCTCCCCCATATCCCCCCTCCCCATATCCCCCATATACGCCCTCCTCCATATCCCCAATATCCCCACCTTCCCCATATCCCCCATATCCCCCCTCCCCATATCACCCTCCCCATATCCCCCCTCCCCCATATCCCCCCTCCCCCATATCCCTCAAGTGAATCCAGCCCTAACCCTAACCTCTGCAATACACGCGCAACCGATGGTGTGCATTCATATACCTGTCTAACTCTGTTGCCTTTTACCCCTGCCACCCCCCCCCCCCCCCCCCACAGGAGAAGCACGCACACAACGATTGGGAGCATGTGAGGACTGGAGGAGGCCCAGCTGATGAGAGGCCACTCACCGAACATGAGGAAAGGGCCCTGGAACTGGCTGGCGGACCTGAGGACCGGGCGGTTGCCGATGCAGAGGTCGGGGGCCCACCAGCAAGTGAGCCACTGACAGCCTGTCCCCATATCCCCCCTCCCCCATATACCCACTCCCCATATCACCTGATCACCGCCTGAGTGTCTAACCATGCATGCTTCATTGTGTATCGCAGGACCAAACGTCCAGGCACCCATCCCCGCAGATGCAGACCGCCTGGAGGATGCCCCTCGGAGACCACGGGGGACGGGGAGACCCGGACCCTCTGGCATGCGACGCCCGCAGGATGCCCCTCAGAGACCACGGGAGATGGAGAGACCCGGACCCTCTGGCACGTGACGCCCGCAGGATGCCCCTCGGAAACCATGGGAGACGGAGAGACCCGGACCCTCTGGCACGCGACGCCCACAGGATGCCCTTTGGAGACCACGGGAGACGGGGAGACCCGGGCCCTCTGGCACACGACACGCGCAGGATGCCCCTCGGAGACCATGGGAGACGGAGAGACCCGGACCCTCTGGCACACGACACGCGCAGGATGCCCCTCGGAGACCATGGGAGACGGAGAGGCCTGGACCCTCTGGCACGCGACGCCCGCAGGATGCCCCACGGAGACCATGGGAGACGGAGAGACCTGGAGCAACAGGGAGACGACGCCCCTGTCTCATGCAGGTGCGGTGACGCAGGCGTGTACCACCCAGCTACGAGGGGGGCAGTTATAGTCCCCCGTCGCAGCCGAGCCACAAAACCACAACCCAGGACACCCCTACCCAGGACATCCCTATCCAGGACACCTCTACCCAGGACACGCTGACCCAGGACACCCCTACCCAGGACATCCCTATCCAGGACACCTCTACCCAGGACACGCTGACCCAGGACACCCCTACCCAGGAAACAGAAATACAGGACAGTGACACAGAGTGGATGGGTGGCGACGAACCGCCACCCCAAAGTACCATGGACTCAGAGTCGGACGATGCACACGACACAACACCACTGCTGTCTCCAACACCCTCCACCATCGCAGAGACGCTCACCTCGGTTGGGCACTTTAGTGGTGAGGCGTCTGGTACACTCAGTGGTGCGCACAACACAGCCGTCCCGGTACAGCAGGTGGAGGGAGGAGCAGCAGAGGGGCCGGGCGGTCGGAGGGCAGCCCGGCATAAGCGAACGTCTGCTGCCCAGATGGATCCCGGGTTGCTGGAGTTACCGCACCCACCCATAGACCCGATGCAACCACCGAACCTGGGACGCGCGAAGAGGGTGACGGCCAGCTTGCGGCAGCTGCAGTCACAGGTGGAGGAGTCCACCCGCATCCAGGAGATGGGAGTGGTGCCGGTCATGCGTGCCACCCAGGCCGACACCGCACGGGTGGCGTCCGTGGTGGAGGCAATGGGGGCGACGGTGTCAGACATGGGGAGCGGTTTGCGAGGCCTGGGGCTTTCCGTGCAGGTGCCGTCTGTGGCCCAGGACATGGCTGCCCTCTCACATGAAGCCATGAGCCAGCGCCAGCAGCAGATGGCAGAGGCGCTCAACGCCGTGGCCAAGTCTCAGCAGGCCATGGCCCAGTCTCTGCAGGCCATGGCCTAGTCTCAGAAGGCAATGTCTCAGCCTCAGCAGGCCATCGCTGAGGGCATCGGCGTCATTGCCCATGCGCTAGCCGGCGTTGCACAGTCACAGACAGGGATGGGCAACTCCCTGAGCTCCATGGCTGCAAATCTGCAGACCCTTGTCGATACCAGCACGGGTCTCCAGGACTGGCAGCGCCAGATGTCGAAGCGGCGTCGAACGGCCAGTCCGTTTGCATCCCCCACCCATGTAGAGGCCCGGAGGCCATCGGGCACCCCGAGTAGGGGGGGGGGGGGGTGGTGCTGGGACCCGTCCCGGGTCGCCCTGTAGGGGAGGTCCCGGAACACCTCAACACCTCGGGATCCCCCCCTTCCGTCCCAGGTACATCGGGTGGACAACGGGCAGGACAGGCTGGCAGCTCACCATCCCAGTCGCCCGGGTCGCAGCCTGGCCCATCTAGGCCAGGACGCCCCAGGAAACGGCCGCCAAAGGGATCCCGAGTCAGAGGGCAATAATCACAGGAGTCCACCTCCAGTTCTTCTGTACCATCTGGGGAACCACCTAGGCATAGTCAAAGGGCCCGTAAGGCCAAACAATTAGACACTGAGTAGGTTGGCACGGGTGCAGGGCACAGATGAGTTTTAGGGGCTAGGGCACGTGCATGCACTGCTTTTGTTATTAAAGTCAATGTTACACCTACAGAAGCTGCCTTTGTGCTCTGTCCAAAGCGTGTGGGGGTGTCATGTACGTTGAGCGCAAGTGTGGGTGTGAGGGGTGGTCTTACCTCAGCCCCAGGTGAGTCTGCCCCCTTCCCCCTGGGCCGCCCTCACCACCCCCCCGGGCAGAGGACGGGACTGTGCGCTGCAGTGTCACAGCCGCATGCAGGAATGGTCCGGGTGGATGGTGGTACTGTGGCCATGGCTCAGACATCGTCCAACGATGTGGAGCCAGGAGCTCATCGCAGGGCGAGTTGTCATCATCCTCCATGGCCTGCAATAGACACGCGTCCACCGGCGACTGTATGCGCCCGGCCGTTGTGCTGCAGGTGGATCTGGAATGGGGGGGTGGTGTGCATGCGGGTGGGGTGGGTGGGGTTGGGGAGGGGGGTGAGGGTGCTGGGTGGGTGGATGGGTGGAGGGTGTGGGTGGTCGGCTGTTGCCATGGTGCGCGGTCTGTGGCCATACTAGCCGATTCCCACGCCCCTCTAGTCAGTGAAGCGGCCATTCCACCTAGCCTGCACATCTTTTGGGTTGTGAGGGCGAAACGCACGCAAAAATGGGGAGAATGTGCAAACTCCACACGGGACCCAGAGCCGGGTTCGAACCTGGGATCTCGGCGCCATGAGGCTGCAGTGCTAACCCACTGCGCCACCGTGCTGCCCCCAAGGAAATAATTTATATTCAGATTAATATAATGACATTATTTTCTCAATTATTTACAAACTAAATTGTAGCACGATTTTTAAAAAACTAACACATTCAACTGTGACTCTATTAGTTTTAGTATTTATAATCAAATTAAATGAAATGGGATTCATATGATAATTAATACTATTTTTAACCACAGAAATAATTTACAAAGGTGTACACCCTCGTAAATTCTCATGAGCAAAACAACAATGTGAACTTTAAGATGTCTTTTGAAATGTATGATTTTCATGCACAGTGGAGTGACTGCAAAAGGAAACCACGGGCGTCATTCTCCGACCCCCCGCCGGGTCGGAGAATCGCCGGGGGCTGCCGTGAATCCCGCCCCCGCCGGTTGCCGAAGTCTCCGGCACCGGATATTCGGCGGGGGCGGACCCCCCCGCTCGATTCTCCGGCCCGTATGGGCCGAAGCCCCGCCGATAAATTGCCTGTCCCGCCGGCGTGGATTGACCCACCTTTTGAACGGTGCAACAAGGCGGCGTGGGCGGGCTCCGGGGTCCTGGGGGGGGGGGCGCGGGGCGATCTGGCCCTGGGGGGTGCCCCCACGGTGGCCTGGCCCGCGATCGTGGCCCACCGATCCGCGGGCGGGCCTGTGCCGTGGGGGCACTCTTTCCCTTCCGCCTCCGCCACGGTCTCCACCATGGCGGAGGCGGAAGAGACTCCCTCCACTGCGCATGCGTGGGAAACTGTCAGCGGTCGCTGACGCTCCTGCGCATGCGCTGCCCGGGGATGTCATTTCCGCGCCAGCTGGCGGGGCAACAAAGGCCGTTTCCGCCAGCTGGCGGGGTGGAAATTCCTCCGGCGCCGGCCTAGCCCCTCAATGTTGGGGCTCGGTCCCCAAAGATGCGGAGCATTCCGCACCTTTGGGGCGGCGCGATGCCCGTCTGATTGACGCCTTTTTGGGCGCCAGTCGGCGGACATCGCGCCGTTTCGGGAGAATTTCGCCCCACATCTTGCAAAATGGAATAGTTTTAGACATTATTACAGAGAATATTGACCTTGTTCTTACTGAATTTTTTTGTTGGGGTGAGAAATTTTATTTTCTCGGTGTCACATGGAACTGAGCTTTTCAAAGATTAATTTCTATCTCCAGAAGTGAGTAAATCACAGATACTCCTGTTACATAAACTGGACTGAATTCTCTGGTACCATTCGCTGGCGGTGGGATTCTATCTTCCCGCCTGTCAATAGGTTTTCCCATTGAAGCTGCCCCATGCCCCGGGAAACCCAGGGGTGGGTGTGGACTGTCGGAAGATAAGGTGAATCACAACGGCCAGAGAATTCGGCCACTGTCTTCTGTTGATTCGGTGAGAATAAACTCTGGACCCACAATGGACTGCCCCTCCACTAATTGCTCATGACTCATCAATGGCTCAGGGATCTCTGAAATTGTAAAAATTAATCTGCCCCTGATGCTCCTGAAAGACCCTCCTTGTTTGTGATACCTTTGGTCAGCAACTTCACTCTGCGGTGCCTCGTGGTGTGTTCTTTCATCTCCGAGGATCTCAGCCTACAGCTGACTCGGCCTCACTCTTCTTCTCTTGCTCACTGTTGACGTGATGCTCACCCTATTGTCACTGCCCTCATATAGAGTTTTACTGCACCGAGGTGAGTGTGTCTGTGCTTGTGGATGGTACAGGAGTAGGAGGTAACGGTGATGGCTCTGTGGAGTCTCACCCCACTAGGGAAGCCAACAGCGTTCACATTGGCTCCCTCGGCATGATGCAGGTTGCAGGTCCTCTATTAGAGACATGACGAAGAAGGTGTTGATGAGAATTTGAACAACTCAACTGGTGAGTCAGCACAACCAAGCACCTCAATGTCAGTGGTCAGGGTGCCACAGCACACATTGGGCAGAGGTCTCCTCCATGTCCTACGCCTGAGGATAGTTACAAAATGACCCAGCTCTACTTGGTTTTCCAACTTGCCATTGCTGTTGGCTTGACAATATCCAGCACCTCCTCCTCCATAGACTTGAGATGGTGCAAGTCTGGTACTCTGCCTCCTGTTTGCACTCTTTTCTGGTTATTGTGCATGCATTTAATCTGTAGGATTAGGGAGAGTGATGCTGAAGTAGAGTCCTTCAACTCTCACAGTATGACATGAGCTATTGAGCTCCTCAGCGGTACTTCCTTCTCATGTGCACCCCACATGTTGCTGTGTACAGGGGTGGTGGGTGGTCTGTCACTCGGGTGCTGTTTGCCATACACATTCTGAGATCTTATGAAGTAATTGAAGTGCTTAAGGCACTGGACTGGACCCATGTACTGCTGGTCACACCATAACTGCTCACCTCCCCTGCCACCTCTTCTTTGTCTCCTGAAGTTTTTTCTCCCCTTGGTAGATGAGAAGAAAATCACCAACCTCTCGGCTGCAGCCTCAGTGAGGAGCTCCAGGGAGGCATCAAAAGGTTTGTCGACGGCCTGTGCCCACCTGCCCCTGATAGCTCAAGCATGATCTATGCAAGTCAGGCTGCCACTCAACTACTCAAAAGGACCTTGGTGGCTCCGTCCCTCATCTTTTAGTGCTTTTGATTGGATGCCTAACCTTCAGGGCCAATTAGCCCCTTTCCATTTGAAAGTTGTGTTCCGTCAGTACTGCTGATGTGACTTCTGCTGGAGTTAGGATCCAGAATTGGATCGACAGTCTGATTCTTCACCCAGGATTGAAAGTCTGGTCCCATCTCTCTCCCAGACAACAGTTCATGTCTGACTCAGACTGTTTGTATCCTTCATGTCATATCCTGTAGTATCCCACACGGAACTTACTGGGTGGAACTGATTACCTCCCCTGTGCTTCTTGCAGAGTACGAGATCCCCCGCTGAGGGATGGAGAAACTTAATTTAGCATTGTATAAGAGGTCGGCCTTTAAGCTCTGACTAGCAAGACACCCAGTAGGGATCTACCGGGAATTCACCATAGAATTTACAGTGCAGAAGAAGGCCATTTGGCCCATCAAGTCTGCAGCAGCTCTTGGAAAGAGCACCCTACCCAAGCCCACACCTCCACCCTTGCCCCATAACCCAGTAACCCCACCTAACACTAAGGGCAATTTGGACACGAAGGGCAATTTAGCATGGCCAATCCACCTAACCTGCACATCTTTGGACTGTGGGAGGAAACCGGAGCACCCGGAGGAAACCCACGCACACACGGGGAGAACGTGCAGACGCCACACAGACAGTGACCCAAGCAGGGAATCGAACCTGGGACCCTTGAGCTGTGAAGCATTTGTGCTATCCACTATGCTACAATGCTGCCCCGAATTGTATACACCTTAAATGTAAATAAACCAAAGTTCTTCATTTGACCCGTTGTGGGCTCCCTGTGTTGTTATTAAACTGGCAACGAGGAGTAAACTGGCTTGCTGTCGACATTGCGACCTACTCGGCTGAGCCACCTCCCCCATTTTCTGGACCCACATTGGAAACAATTATTTTGCCATGCCTCTGTGTGGGCGATTCAATGCTTTTTACGTCGGTGTTGAAGAATGGAACCAGTCCGCAGAGAGCATGCGCTACTTCTTTGGGGCCAATGGGTGGCACGGTGGTGCAGTGGTTAGCACTGCTGCCTCAGTGTGCTGAGGATCCGGGTTCGATCACTGTCCATGTGGAGTTTTCACATTCTTCCCGTGTCTGAATGGGTCTCACCCCACAACCCTAAGATGTGCAGGGTAGGTGGATAGGCCATGCTACACTGCCCTTAATTGGAAAAATTGCTTTGAATTTTAAAAATATTTAAAATAACAACTTCGTATCAGCCAACAACATGACAGAGAATGAACACCAGACGGTCCTACTGTTGACATCCTGCGAGACCCACATGTTCGGAGTGACCAGGAGTCTTATGTATCCGGTGTCACCAGATACACACTGAGTCGACCAACTTGTGGCACTTGTGGTGCAACACTTTAACCCGACCCCGTCAGTGATCGTTCAAAGTTATCATTTTAATATGGCGGAGAGGCCCCCTGGTGAGTCTGTCACCGAGTTTGTATCACAGCTGCAGAAGATAGCCGAGTTTTATGAGTGTGGAACTGTTTTATCAGATATGCTCCATGATCGGTTGGTCTGCGGTATACATAATATGGAAATACAGAAAATTCTTTTGGGCAGAACCTCGCTGATTTTTCAACAGGTGCTGAAGATCTCTTTTCCCGTGACAATGCAGAATGCAGTGTCTAAGAAATACAAGGGATGGTGTTGAACATTTTGGGGCATCGCCCCTCGCATGGTATCCCTAAGTTCCGGACCGACCGCCGCAGCAGCTCTGGCTCTGGGTGAAGGAACAGCTGTCGAGACGTGGGACATCCCCAGACTTGGCTGAAGGAGATTCTGGCCCCAGTGCGACGTGTTGCCGCTGGTCTAGGCGCAACCACAGGCAGCAGAATGGCCAGAATCCAGGCACCCTGGTCGAGATGGGTGTCAGCCCTGGGGCCAGGCTTTGCATCTGGATTACTCAGAAGAAGCAGAGGATGAGGCTGAGATGCAGTTAAGCAGTTCAGTAGCATCCTGTGTGGCCCCTATTTGTGTTCTGATACAGGTAAATGGCATATGCTCCAAATGGAGTTGTATACGGAAGCTGCCATTTCTGTGATGGAGCAGAGCACCTCTGATCTTATTAAACGGGGTGTGCACACTTTGACCTTGGCTGATACAGTGGCTCGTTTGGCCACTTATACTGGGGAACAACTGACTATTGTGGGGATGATGCTTACTCCGGTAGTTTATGGGTGCCAATCGGTTTGCCTTCCCCTTATTGTTGTGAAAGGAAGCGGCCTGAGCCTGAAGGACCACGATTGGCTATATCAGCTTCAGTTGGATTGGCAACATATCCTCCAATTGGGATCTGGGGTCTGTGTGTGGTACTAAGCAAGTTCCTTGAGATTTTCCAGCCTCGCTTGGGTCAATTAAAGGGGCCATGGGCAAGGTCCAGGCGAAACCCAAGGCCTAGTCCCAATATTTTTGTTCCCGCCCAGTACCCTATGCTTCAGTGGAGAAACTCGAGACCGAACTTCGGCGCTTAGAAACTTTGAGCATCATTAGATCTGTGCGCATTGCCGATTGGGCGGTGCCGGTGGTCCCCGTCATGAAGCCGGGTAAGACACGCTGCCTCTGTAGTGACTGTAATTTTTTTTTCCAATTAAGGGACAATTTTAGCATGGCCAATCCGCCTACCCTGCACATTTGTGCATTGTGGGGTGAGACCCACGCAGACACGGGGAGAATGTGAAAACTCCATACGGACAGTGACCCGGGGCTGGGATCGGACCTGGGTCATCGGCGCCGTAAGGCAGCAGTGCTAAACACTGCACCACCGTGCCACCCAATGGTGACTATACATTGACAGTGAATACGGCTTTGCGGTTAAATCATTATCCTTTACCCCGCATTGAGGATCTTAATGCTACATTGGCTAGTAGCTGCACATTTACGAAATTGGACTTGAGCAATGCTTATCTACAGCTATAGCTCAATGAGTCCTCACGATCAATACACACAAGGGTCTCTATGAGCATACCCAACTACCATTAGGCCTATCCTTGGCATGTGCAGTCTTTCAGCGCGTCATGGAGACCATCCTACGTGGATTGCTGTACGCTGTGGTTTACTTGGACGACGTGCTAGTCACAGGGACTATGGACGAGGAGCATTTACAGAACCTCGAAGCAGTGTTGAAGAACTTTTCCGTCACTGCATCACGTATTTATGACTGGATGCAAATCAACCCCGTCAAATTTTCATTTCCATTTCATTTTGTTTCATTTCTTTGCCAACGTGCGGCATCTGGTGCTTTACGGTGGCCAGCATCGACGGCTACCATTTGAAGGCTTTCTCCTCAGAGTACTCGGAGCTGACCATAGAAGATGGTACCCTTCTTTTGGGCACGAAGATTGTTGTTTCGGCAAAGGGCCCGGCAATCATGTTCGCGGACCTTCACAATGGACACCCCGGAGTGTCCAAAATGAAGATACTGGCGAGAGGTTATGTGTGGTGGCCGGGTTTCGACACAGATAGCGAGATGTTGGCTCAACAGTGCTCCATTGTCAACAGCACCAGAAGCTCCCCGCGGAAGCAACCTTACACCCGTGGGAGTGTTTGGGCTCACTTGGGCTCGCATAAATGCTGCTTTCGCCGATCTATTCCTGGGTTTGATGTTTCTTGTCCTGGTGGACGCCCACTCCAAGTGGCTGGAGCTCCACAAGATGGCAAAGATCATCTCCAGGGTTACTGTCAAGCAATCCTGCATTTCTTTTACCACCCATGGAATCCCAGTGATGCTTGGAACAGATAACAAGGCCTCTTTCACGAATGAAGAGTTCATTGACTTCACGAAAGGCGATTGGTATACCTCATACCATCCAGCATGGCTTGGCAGAGAGTGCCATACAGATGGTTAAATGGGGGCTAAAGAAACAGACTTTGGACTTGATGGACAACAAGCTGGCACATTTTTTATTCTCATGCAGGACCATACCCCGTGCAGTAACTGGGGTGGCCCCCACTGAGATGCTAATGGGTCGTAGGCTTCGTACCCAACTCAGCTTGATTCTCCCAGGCTTCGCCATGAAGGTGCGCCATAACAAGGGCATTGCCAACTTCAACGTCACCCTCTCCGACGCTTTGCACCTGATGATGTGGTGTTCGTTTGTAACTTCAATGACAGTGCTCGCTGACTTTCTGGGATTGTCATCCATCAAATGGGACCAGTCTCTTTCCACGTTCAGGTCAGTAGGAAACTAACGAGACAGCATTTGGGTCATATTCGCTCACTGAGGTTGGTCTCTCATGAGGTTCCTCGGAAGAAACCTGTCCTGGACCCTCCAACTCCATTGCCGAATCAGCCTCCAGTAAGGCCTCCAGTCTGTGTCACTGCAGACATGTCCAATGTTGATTCTTTGGATTTGGAAATGGAGATACAGATGTTTGAGGTCTTGGGCGCCGATTCAATAGTTCAACTGCCTCGTGCCGATTGTCCGTCATGGTGTTCCTGCCGTAGACGACATTCCTCTGTGAGGTATACGCCGACTGATCTGACGCATCAGGTGCACGATGATTTACTGGAATCAAAGAGAGTTGAATGTCCTCCACCTGCTCCTCCTTCTCTTCCTCATCAGTCGTGACGGGGTTTTCGGACTTTGTTGGGGGAGGAATATAATATCCCGCACAAGACTTACGGTGTGGGAATGATTATCTCCCCCGTGGCTCTGGCGGAGTACAAGCTTCCCGATTGAGGGGCGGGGAACTCCATTTAGCATTGTATAAAATGTCAGCCAGTAAGGCAGTGACCAGAGTGAGATCTGGTCGGGATCTACCAGGAAGTGTATATACCGTAATTATACATAAATTAAAGTTCTTTGTTTTACTCGGTCTGGACTCCCCATGTCGTTTTTAAATCTCTCTCAGACGAGCTATTGATCATATATCCACATCATCACTAAAACTGCCTGTTTGCACTTCAGCTCATTTGCAGCTGAAACACTCATTCCACCCTTTGTTACAGCAGGACTTGGCAATTCCAATGGAATCCTGCTGGTCTCCCACATACTATCC
Organism: Scyliorhinus torazame; assembly: GCF_047496885.1. Lineage (NCBI taxonomy): Eukaryota > Metazoa > Chordata > Chondrichthyes > Carcharhiniformes > Scyliorhinidae > Scyliorhinus > Scyliorhinus torazame. Next base: position 84,345,906 of record NC_092717.1, read on the forward strand.
ATCTTAAACCTGAGGTCATTCAAAGCTCTGCTGTCTCTGTCCTCATGTGCACCAAGGCCCATCACCTATCACTCCTGTGCTCACTGACACTCTGGCTCTCGATCAAGCAGCATCTTGATTTTAAAATTCTCCCTCTTCTCCCTCCATGGTCTCACCCTTCTGTAATCAACTCCAGCCCCACAACTCTCTGAGACATCTGTGCCCATAAAATGTTTGCTCCTTGAACATCCCAAATTTAATTGCTCCCCCATTTGCAGCACAGTAGCATAATGGTTAGCACAGTTGCTTCACAGCTCCAGGGTCCCAGGTTCGATTCCCAGCTGGGTCACTGTCTGTGTGGAGTCTGCACGTTCTCCCCGTGTCTGCGTGAGTTTCCTCCGGGTGCTCCGGTTTCCTCCCACGGTCCAAAGATGTGCGGGTTAGGTGGATTGGCCATGCTAACTTGACCACAGTGTCCAAAAAAAAGGTTAAGTGGGGTTTACTGGGTTACAGGGATAGGGTGGATACATGGGCTTGAGTAGGGCGCTCTTTGTAAGGGCTGGTGCAGACTCGATGGGCCGAATGGCCTCTTTCTTCACTGTGAATTCTATGATCTATGCCTTTACCTGCCTAGACCCTCAGCTCTGGAATTCCCTCTCTGCTTCTCTAATTCGTTTTCCTCCTTTACGACACTCCTTAAAACCTCTTTGAATGTATAGGGGTGGGGGGGTCAGGGTTCCTGACCCCACCTGCGGTCCAGCCGAAGGTCAATGGACTTTTGGCTGGCCCACTACATTCTCCTTGGTGGGTCCGACTGAGGCAGGGCTGGAAAATCCTGACCCAAGCTTTTCGTCATCTGATCCAATATCTTCTTCACTGACTCAGTGCCATATTTTGTTTTAAAATGATCCCGTGAAGTATATTATATATGTATAAATTGTTGAAGTGTGTTAAACTGATATTTTGATCTGAAAATGTATTATTAAGAACCTTACAGCAGTCTTAAATCCCATCTCAACAATATTGCAAATCTATTCTTGGTGTGGCACATATGGAAAGCTGGCTGAAGGTTACACTGAGCTGTGATGAGACAGTGGGACTCTGGTGTAACAGAAGAACTCCTAATAATATGAAAAGAGCTGACATGAGTGACTGATAAATGGAAATTGGTTGAAGCACATTTCAAATGTTGCCAAATGCAAACCGACACCCCAACTTCAAGCAAGCCCAAGGGAATTTTTTGACAAAGACAGCATTTGAAAATTATTGCTTTCGTCTTTTTGTCTTTTCCAAGGTTAATGCACATGGGGCATAGGAACATTGAATAGTTCAATGCATTCAAGTGCCTCAGAGCAGATTGTTAGTGACATGCAAATATTTACCCTTTCTCTTCTCACTACCCTTCTGCCCGCCCGTCCTATTTAGAAGGTGATGACTAGTTGCTGATGTATCTTAATCTAATAGTGTCTCTGCCAAATGACAAACATTACGTATGAGCCTTGAAAATGGTGCCTGTGACTCGAATTGTGAAAGGCATGACAACTGATGCTGATCCTATTCTAATTTATACGTCAAGCCGAATTTTGTTGGAACACCAGGGGCCTGATTACGGCCTTAAAAGCCAGGGGCAAACTCATCTCAGCAGTTTGGGCGACCTGGTAACTAATTATAATAATATCTTTATTAGTGTCACAAGTAGGCTTACATTAACACTGCAATGAAGTTACTGTGAAAATCAGTTGTCAAGGTTCACATCCCTCTAAAAGAGTGGAGCCTCCCCTCAGGAGCTGCTGGCCAATCAGAGGGCTCAGAACTTTTCAGCAGTGCCACCAGGAGCGTGGCCATTGCTGGATGCCGCCCGATACATGACATCTTCACAACATCATGACTGAGGTTGGGGGTCGCCAGGGCCTGACTGGCTTAAATAAGGGGATTGATCAAGATAGTGGTTGTCTTGCTACGGGAGCAGCCATTTCCGCTGTGGTGCCCATATGTGGAGCATAGTGCCTGTTGAGGAGGGAGATCCATCCGCAAGCTTACAGGATGGCCACCAGAGATTACCACACAACCTCTCCAAATGGAGCAGGGCCCATCTCCCATTGTTAAAATGCCTGGAACAGTGGGAAGAGGCCCACAATTGGTCAATTAAATGGCACAATTCTCCTCTGGGTGTGAGGGCTGTCCTCCACCTCCTGTGCCATTGTAAAAATGCCTAGCAGAGGGAAGACAACAAGCACTCCACCTCTGGCACGCCTCAGGAACAGGAACTCTGGCCACTTTTCCCCTCCCTAACCCTAACCCAAGGGGATAGAATACAGAAATTACAGAAGCACTATTGCAGCCACAATCTAACTTCGTATTGAATGAGAATCAAACATGATTCAGATGTGATCTAAGTGGCTCAGCCACTCACTGAATAAACTCACTGATCTAGCAGAGATGTGGGGCTTTTTTTTGTCTTTGAGAAGCTGCATGAAGGTTTATCTTATGACACTTCAGACCATGTACCTGATATCCATATTAAGGTCTGAAAGGCTTATATTCTCATGTGAGCAGTTTTAACTTAGCTATTTCAAAGAGTGAAATTTATACTCTCGGGGATTTTCTGGTGAGCTTTATTTAATCAGATAGTAAATTTAATCTCAGGATAATCCTGAGAGATTCCACTACTGCAAAACCAAATTTCATATCTTCTAGTAATTGGACTGAGAAAAAAAAGGCAACAATTTAAGTCTTTTCAAAAAAACTGGAATAAATATGCCCTAGATAAGATTCGATAACACGGAATGTATTTATCAAAGTCTATGTTGTATCTTCTAATACTAAAGATTTACACCTTTAGATTACTGGTTAATGAGCAAATATTCAGCATCCCAAACTGAAAGGTTATGTCGCATTTTCTGTTTTAATTAATCACATTTCAGCTCCAAGAATCCTTTTTATCTGAATTGGTTTTATTTTATTGATGCCAAAGGCAAATAGTTCAAATTTATTGATTCAAAAACTAAGTAAGGTTAGCTGATCTTGGTACCAAATCCAGTAGTAAGTTTTATATTTCATCTCTGACAAAGAGTATAAAATATGTGATGCTCAGTACTCCGATATAATACGGAGATAGTGATTTATTACTATAGGTAGTGGTCCCAATAATCAATTAGAACCCTCTCTCGTGAGAACTGTAACATGTCGCCTCCCCCCACTTTGCTGATCACAGTCAGACCCCTCTTCCCAAAATCAGTCAGACGCCATTCCCAGATCTCAGTTATAACCCTCTCCTGATCATTGGTAGGTGCCGTCCCACTTGATCACAGTCAGACCCCTTGTCCCCCCCACCCAGTCACAGACCGCACCTCCCAGTCACAGCACTCCTCCCAATCACAGATCCCTTGCCCCAATGCAGTGGTGAGCACAGTTCCTTCACAGCTCCAGGTTCCCCGTTCGATTCCCGTCTTGGGTCACTGTCTGTGTGGAGTCTGCACGTTCTCCTCGTGTCTGCGTGGGTTTCCTCCAGGTGCTCCAGTTTCCTCCTACAGTCCAAAGATAATAATAATAATTGCTGATTGTCACAAGTAGGCTTCAATGAAGTTACTGTGAAAAGCCCCTAGTTGCCACATTCCGGCACTTGTTCGGAGAGGACTGTACGGAAATTGAACCCGTGCTGCTGGCATTGTTCTGCATTACAAGCCAGTTGTTTAGCCCACAGTGCTAAACCAGCACAGATGTGCAGATTAGGTGGATTGGCCACTCTAAATTGCCCTTAGTGTCCAAAAAGAAAAGGTTGGGTGGGGTTACTGGGTTACGGGCATAGGGTGGAGGTGTGGGCTTAGTTTGGATGCTCTTTCCAAGGGCTGGTGCAGACACGATGGGCCGAATGACATCCTTCTGCACTGTAAATTCTATGATCTATGATCTTGAAAAACATAATCAGACCTCCTCCCCCGAACACAGTCAGACTCCTCCCCCCCAGTCAGTCAGGCCCCCTACTCTGCTGATCAAAGTTCATTATCCACAGAAGTGGGCCAAAATCCTGGAACACCCTCTCCAACAGCACTGTGGATGCAGCTGCACCACATGGACTGCAGCAGTTCAAAAAGGCAGTTTACTACTACCTTCTCACTACCTTCCCGTTCCAGCCTCCCCGAACAGGCGCCGGAATTTGGCGACTAGGGGCTTTTCACAATAACTTCATTTGAAGCCGACTTGTGACAATAAGTGATTTTCATTTTAGGGGCTGGTTTAGCACACTGGGCTAAATCGCTGGCTTTTAAAGCAGATCAAGGCAGGTCAGCAGCACGGTTCGATTCCCGTACCAGCCTCCCCGAACAGGCACCGGAATGTGGCGACTAGGGGCTTTTCACAGTAACTTCATTTGAAGCCTACTTGTGACAATAAGCGATTTTCATTTCATTTTCATTTCATGGGCAATTAGGGTCTGCCAGCAATGTTCACATCCCCTAAAGAGTCTCTTAGAATGAGAGGAGACTTTGTGTTAAATTCTCCTGTTCTGTCAGTGGTATGAATCATGGCAGGGGGACCACATAATTGGACATGAGGCTAAAAGTTATATACCTACCTGTGGGTAAACAGGTTGGAATCTTCCCCTCTGGGCTTCCAGGGCAACCTCATGGCAGTTCAACTTTCCTGCTGATACATGTCGCGAACAACATTTGCATGCATTATCACGTCATGATTCTCACTAATTAAGTGCCATGCCAACGGGTAATTAGGCCGGTCTGATTCATGAGTTGATATGAGATGCTTGCACCTGCCCTCCTGCACTCACAACTTTGAGGTGTGTACAACATTCAAAGCCTACCTGCAACAGTGCCGTGACATCTCTCACCGCTGCACTGACTCCTGACCCCTGGTCAAGCTGCTCTCTCAGTCCAGGAACTGGTGGAGTTTGCAGGCAGGACTGCATTCTACCAGGTGAGACCAGAAGTGGGCAGGTGGAGGGGGGAACGGGGGGAATAGATAAAGTCATGCTGGGCGGGCGAAGCAGGCTGTGGGTTTGGAGGAATGAGAAAGGGATGAATGGAATGGCAAGCACAGGAATGAGTGGCTGTAGGGCACCACGGTGGTGCAGTGCGTAGCACTGGCACTGCTGCCTCACGGCGCCGAGGACCCGGGTTCGATCCCGGCCCCGGGTCACTGTCCGAGTGGAGTTTGCACATTCTCCCCATGTCTGCCTGAGTCTCACCCCCACAACCCAAAAATATGTGCAGGGTAGGTGAATTGGCCACGCTAAATTGCCCCTTAATTGGAAAAGAATTGGGTGTTCTAAATTAGAAAAAAAAGGAATGTGGGGGAGCTGGAGGCCAGGATGGAAGTGGTGCATGCAGATTATTGAGGGGGATGAGGGAGTTAATATTGCTTGAAAGGGGAGGTGTGCACATCGACTCATGACTGGGGGAGGGGAAGTCAAAAGGAAATGGAGAGATAAGCATGAATCAGCCATTTTTCCAGGGACTTTGGCAGACGGTTCGGGTTAGTAATTGAACTCAGTCCTGAGGGAGCATGCTCCATGCCAAGGAGGGGAAAGGTCTATCTTTACAATGTGGTTTCATGCACGGATGTCCTGGGGGTGAGAGGCTTTTTACTGGGCTGCAAATGGCACAGATACTGCCAGCGTGCCACCACAATGCTGTGAGTGGGGAACTGGTAATACAGTAGGTGGATAGGGGGAGAGGAGGGATTCAGGTTTTCATGGATGGTTCCCTGTAAGTTACAGTGCGCATAGCCTGAAAAAAGGGAATATCCACAGTGATTGGTTCAAGGGGGAGACAGGAACATTGACCATGGTAACTCTAGGCTCCAGGGTTAAAGGTGGAGAGTGACTGAAAGGAAGTGTGCCTGCACATCAGGGTATTACAGGATGATTAGAGGGATGTGAACAGTGATGGGGGCAGGTTGGAAACTGCTCTCATCGTAAATATGCACTACACCCAAGTTGTCAGCCTGATGGAATAATGCAGTTAAAAAGAAATCACCAGGGTGTGTGGGAGGAGTCGATTTCAAGGCACATTCAAGGGGCACCCTAATTCTTTGAGCACAGTACGAAGTCTTACAACACCAGGTTAAAGTCCAACAGGTTTGTTTCGATGTCACTAGCTTTCGGAGCGCTGCTCCTTCCTCAGGTGAATGAAGAGGTCTGTTCCAGAAACACATATATAGACAAATTCAAAGATGCCAAACAATGCTTGGAATGCGAGCATTAGCAGGTGATTAAATCTTTACAGATCCAGAGATGGGGTAACCCCAGGTTAAAGAGGTGTGAATTGTACCAAGCTAGGACAGTTGGTAGGATTTCGCAGGCCAGATGGTGGGGGATGAATGTAATGCGACATGAATCCCAGGTCCCGGTTGAGGCCGCACTCATGTGTGCGGAACTTGGCTATAAGTTTCTGCTCGGCGATTCTGCGTTGTCGCGGGTCCTGAAGGCCGCCTTGGAGAACGCTTACCCGGAGATCAGAGGCTGAATGCCCTTGACTGCTGAAGTGTTCCCCGACTGGAAGGGAACATTCCTGCCTGGTGATTGTTGCGCGATGTCCGTTCATTCGTTGTCGCAGCGTCTGCATGGTCTCGCCAATGTACCACGCTTCGGGACATCCTTTCCTGCAGCGTATGAGGTAGACAACATTGGCCGAGTCGCACGAGTATGTACCGCGTACCTGGTGGGTGGTGTTCTCACGTGTAATAGTGGTATCCATGTCGATGATCTGGCACGTCTTGCAGAGATTGCCATGACAGGGTTGTGTGGTGTCGTGGTCACTGTTCTGAAGACTGGGTAGTTTGCTGCAAACAATGGTTCGTTTGAGGTTGCGCGGTTGTTTGAAGGCAAGTAGTGGGGGTGTGGGGATGACCTTGGCAAGATGTTCATCGTCATCAATGACGTGTTGAAGGCTGTGAAGAAGATGACGTAGTTTCTCCGCTCCGGGGAAGTATTGGACGACGAAGGGTATTCTGTCGGTTGTGTCCCATGTTTGTCTTCTGAGGAGGTCGGTCCGGTTTTTCGCTGTGGCGCGTTGGAACTGTCGATCGATGAGTCGAGTGCCATATCGCGTTCGTACAAGGGCATCTTTCAACGTCTGTAGATGTCTGTTACGCTCCTCCTCGTCTGAGCAGATCCTGTGTATACAGAGCGCTTGTCCATAGGGGATGGCTTCTTTAATGTGCTTAGGGTGGAAGCTGGAGAAGTGGAGCATCATGAGGTTATCCGTAGGTTTGCGGTAAAGCGAAGTGCTGAGGTGACCGTCCTTGATGGAGACGAGTGTGTCCAAGAATGCAACTGATTTTGGAGAGTAGTCCATGGTGAGTCTGATGGTTGGATGGAACTTATTAATGTCATCGTGTAGTCGTTTCAGTGATTCTTCGCCGTGGGTCCAAAGGAAAAAAACGTCATCGATGTATCTGGTGTATAACATCGGTTGAAGGTCCTGTGCGGTGAGTAGGTCCTGTTCAAACTTGTGCATGAAGATGTTGGCATATTGGGGTGCGAATTTGGTCCCCATGGCTGTTCCGTGCGTCTGGATGAAGAACTTGTTGTCGAAGGTGAAGACATTGTGATCCCGAATGAAGCGGATGAGTTGCAGAATTGCGTCTGGAGATTGGCAGTTGTCGGTGTTGAGTACTGAGGCTGTTGCAGCAATGCCGTCGTCATGGGGGATGCTGGTGTAGAGTGCCGAGACATCCATTGTGACGAGGAATGTTCCTGGTTCAACTGGTCCATGGGTGCTGAGTTTCTGTAGGAAGTCCATCGTGTCACGACAGAAGCTGGGTGTACCTTGTACGATGGGTTTCAAGATGCCCTCGATGTAGCCAGAGAGGTTCTCACACAGGGTTCCATTGCCTGAAACGACAGGGCGGCCTGGTGTGTTGGCCTTATGTATTTTCAGGAGGCAGTAGAGATCTCCAATGCGGGGAGTACGTGGGATGAGAGCACGTAGGGTGCTCTGAAGATCTGGATCCAAGGTCTTGATCAGTCTGTTAAGTTGGCGGATGTGTTCCTTGGTCGGATCTGCGGGTAACTGTCTGTAGTGTTCTTGGTTGTTCAGTTGTCGGTATACTTCTTTGCAGTAGTCCGTTCTGTTCAGTACGACAGTGGCCCCCCCTTTGTCTGCTGGTTTGATGACGATGCTGTGGTTGGTCTTGAGAGCGCGGATGGCATTGCGTTGTGCTTGGGTGACGTTCGGGGCTGTCTTGTGAATGCGACTGATGAATCTGGCATTGACGCGACTCCTGACGGCTTGAGCATACATGTCGAGTCTAAGGCAGCGGCCTTCCGGAGGGGTCCAATTCGACTCTTTCCTCTTCGGTTGCCGCACCGCAGATCTCTCGGTCTGCTGTTCCGGTTCATTGGTAGTCTGCTTGGGTTCGCTGTTGGCCTCTTGGGGTCTGTGGAAGAATTCCCGGAGCCTCATTCGCCTGATGAATTCCTCCGTGTCTGCCGCGAGACTGATGGGGTCCATTTTGGTGGTGGTGCAGAAATTGAGCCCTCTGCTGAGGACTTCGATTTCATCTGGTTGAAGGGTGTAGTCTGACAAGTTGACAATAGATTTCCCTGTATTGTTTTCTACTGTGACACCGGGGGTGGCTTGGTTGCTGCCGGTGGTGATGCCAAGTTTCTTTGAGATTGACTACCGAGAGATCATGGCTCAGCTGAAAATGTTACAAAGAGTCAACTGCAAAGTGACTGATTTGGCCACCCTGCTTCATAGCGTGCATTCTTCCAATCAGACATTCGTGCTTGGGGCAACATGTGAGTAGCTCTAATTGACCATATAACTGTTATAGAGGAATTGGAAAAGGGAAGAAGGATCAAACTATTCATGGAGCACAGCTGTAGTGTTAACCTCCCAGAATCCAACATTTGTTGGGATATCAGACAAGAACCCCAAACACTTTTTTTCCATTTGTAAAACTGGGAAAAGGATACTTCACCCCAGGAGTGATGACTCAGACCAATAGGTATCTTTTATATGAAAACAAACTTTAATTTAAACACAGAATTAACCATACTAACGTAAAAGAAAATAATTTTACACTGATCAGTTAAACAGTTCTTAAACACATGGAAAAACTTACTATCTATACCTACTATAAACTTTCTATCTATATCTATACCATTTACTAACTGCAATTTAAAAAAATATAATTTAAAATACCCAATTCATTTTTTTCCAATTATGGGCCAATTTAGCATGGCCAATCCACCTAGCCTGACATCTTTGGGTTGTGGGGGTGAGACCCATGCAGACACGGGGAGAATGTGAAAACTCCACACGGACAGTGTCTCGGGGCCGGGATCAAACCACTACAGCAAAGTGGCAGTGTGGCTAGCAGTGTGGAATTTGCACATTCTCCCCGTGTCTGCGTGGGTCTCACCGCCACAAACCCAAAGATGTTCAAGCTAGGTGGATTCAGGTCTAAATTTTCTTCCACTCACAAATGTACTATTAATACTTATTATAACCAATTCCCTCTGTACTATGTATCACATGATTAATGTGGTGACATCATAGAGGCACTTGGGAGATTATCCCTCACTTTCAGTTGAGACTGAAGCAAACAAAACTTACGTAATGAACACTGACAACTCACTACAGTCCCAAATAACCATCGGCTACTTTCCCTTTTCCAGGGGAGAGCAGATTGGTGGTGATTTAACCTCAGGATCACCGCACCTCAGGCAGCGGGCAAGGCTGAAGGTGGGGCTTTCATGAATAACCTCACCCGTTACAGGAATTGAACCCGCGCTGTTGGTGTCACTCTGCATTATGGACCAACCACCCAGGAACTGAGCTAAACCGGCCTCCTTGGCTAACACTGGTTAAGTAGCCGATGGTGTGGCAACCTGGTGATCCTTTGTCTTTACTGTGAAGTAAAAGTAAATCCCCAAAAATACAACAGTATCAAAGGCAAAGATAGCGATGAGGATGTTTTTCCAGTGAATTAGCCAGAAAACAAATGGACCTCAAGGCAAAGATAGATTATTGTGAGACCACTCCATCATCCATTAATATGCAGTAAAACTGTCCCCTTGCTAAGAGTGCGTATTCTTAGATTATCATAGAATTTACAGTGCAGAAGGAGACCATTCGGCCCAACGAGTCTGCACGGGCTCTTGGCCAGAGCACCCGAACCAAGGTCAACACCTCCACCCTATTGCCTATTAATTTTAGAAGCAAGAGAAAGCACTCAGGACCATTCTTAAATTTTTTTCGACATGACCGCGACCTGGGAGGCGGGAAAAGAGAAACTTTTTTCAACCAGAAGGCCAACTGTTGTGCCAGTCAATTTTCACAATCGGTGGACTCAAAAAAAACTTCAGAGGAAAGCAAAAACAGTAAATAAAGGGGTGGGCTGCAAAAAAACAAGTTATTTATCGAAGCTGGGGGAAATGCCAAGGTATTGCGCACCTCCGCACGTGACGGGCTGCAGCATCAGATCCTCAAACTCGGAGAGAGAGAGAAACCTGATTTTGGGAAGTAAATGCACAAAAAGGAAAACTAACTCAGAAGTAAACAAGATTAAGCAGAATTACAGCTATAATCTTCTCACTTTAAAACAGATTGGCATTTGCAAAAAAAATTATTAAAGCCACAGTCCAACCAAGAAAGAAACAACAAAATAAATAAAATAAACTAAATAGGAAGAGAAAGAAATTAGAGGGGAGGAAAAGTTAGAAAAAGCGTGACAACCTAAGAATTGGTCATGCAATAGTGGGAAACGGTGGCACTATGGAGGAGACTCCGGATGAGGCGGGAAACCATGGCACACATCTGCCACCTGCTGGCACACCTGTCACCACGTGGCACTGGCGGGGGACACCCTCTCCCCGTGTCCGTCAAGGTTACGGTGGCCCTGAACCTTTATGCAACGGGGGCATTCCAGGCACCGAGTGGGGACCTGTCCGGCATATCGCAGACATCGGTGCATCGGTGCATCCGGGCAGTGACAGATGCCCTACATCCGCTTCCCCGTGGACCGGGCAGCCAAGATGCCCGGGCCGTGGGCTTCTCTGCCGTTGCCGGGTTCCCCATGGTCCAGGGCGCGATCGATGGGATGCACGTCGCCGTGCGGCCACCTGCAGATAACAGGGCCGTGTTCACCAATAGGAAGGGGACCTATTCGATGAACATACAGGTGGTCTGCGACCACCGCATGATGATCTTGCACGCCTGCGCCCGTTAACCAGGCAGTGTACACGACTCATACGTGATGTCGCGGTCATCCATCCCCGGCATGTACGAGGGACGCCATCCCCGGCTGAGGGGCTGGTTGCTGGGCGACAGGGGCTACCCATTGCGATTGTGGCTGATGACGCCTATACGGAGGCCACGCAATGAGGTGGAGAACCGCTACAATGATGCCCATATAGCGACAAGGGGAGTGATAGAGAGGTGCTTTGGCGTGCTGAAGATGCGTTTCAGGGGCCTGGAACTCTCTGGGGACGCCCTCCAGTATCGGTCAGATAGGGTCGGCCACATCATTGTGGTGTGCTGCGTCCTGCACAACATAGCCCAGCAGAGGGGCGATGTGCCGCAGGCAGAGGAGGGCGGACTGGAGGAGCAGCAGGAAGAGGCGCAGTCCTCCCCAGATGAGGGGGATGGGCGTAATGGTCAGGGCAGACGGGGTAGACACAGGCGGGTGGCAATCCACCGTTACCGGCTGGCCCAGCGGGCATGGGACAGAGTGATAGCCGCCCGCTTCACTGACTAGATGGGCGTGGGAATTGGGTAGTATGGCCACAGACCGCACACCATGGCAACAGCCGACCACCCACACCCCCCACCCATCCACCCACCCAGCACCCTCGCCCCTCTCCCCAACCCCCCCCACCCCACCCGCATGCACACCACCCCCCCCGCATTGCCGATCCACCTGCGGCACAACGGGCCGGGCTCACACAGTTGCGGGTGGACGCGTGTCTATCGCAGGCCATGGAGGATGAGGACAACCCGTCCTGCGGTGAGCTCCTGGCTCTACATCGTTGGACTATGTCTGACCCATGGCCACAGTACCACCATCCACCCGGTCCATCCCTGCATGCGGCTGTGACACTGCAGCGCACGGTCCCGTCCTCTGCCCGGGGGGATGTTGATGGCGGCCCAGGGGGAACAGGGCAGACTCACCTGGGGCTGAGGTAAGACCACCCCTCACACACACACTTATGCTCAACGTACATGACACCCCCGCACGCTTTGGACAGAGCACAAAGGCAGCTTCTGTAGGTGTAACATTGACTTTAATAACCAAAGGAGTTCATGCACGTGCCCTAGCCCCTAAAACTCATCTGTGCCCTGCACCCGTGCCAACTTACTCAGTGTCTAATTGTTTGGCCTTACGGGCCCTTTGACTACGTCTACGTGGTTCCCCAGACGGTACAGCAGAACTGGAGGTGGACTCCTGTGATTCCTGCCCTCTGACACTGGATCCCTTTGGCGGCCGTTTCCTGGGGCGTCCTGGCCTAGATGGGCCAGGCTGCGGCCCGGGCGACTGGGATGGCGAGCTGCCAGCCTGTCCTGCCCGTTGCCCACCCGATGCACCTGGGACAGAAGGGGGGGAGTCCGAGGTGTCGCGGTGTACCGGGACCTCCCCTACAGGGGGAACCGGGACGGACCACACCACCTCCTCCTCCCTCGGGGTGCCGATGGCCCCCAGGCCTCTACATGGGTGGGGGATGCGAACGGACTGGCCATCCAACGCCCCCCTGACATCTGGCGCTGCCAGTCCTGGAGACCCGTGCTGGTATCGACAGGGGTCTGCAGGTTTGCAGCCATGGAGCCCAGGGGGTTGGCAAACCCTGTCTGTGACAGTGCGATGCCGGCTCGCACATGGCCACTGGCGCCGATGCCCTCAGCGATGACCTGCAGAGACTGGGCCATGGCCTTCTGAGACTGGGCCATGGCCTGCTGAGACTGGGCTATGGCCTGCAGAGACTGGGCTATGGCGTTGAGCGCCTCTGCCATCTGGCGCTGGCACTGGCTGATGGCCTCCTGTGAGAGGGCAGCCATTTCCTGGGCCACAGACGCCGCCTGCACGGAAAGCCCCAGGCCTCGCAAACCGTTCCCCATGTCTGACACCGTCGCTCCCATTGCCTCCACCGCGTACGCCACCCGTGCGGTGTCAGCTTGGGTGGCACGCATGACCGGCACCACTCCCAGCTCCTGGACGCGGGTGGACTCCTCCACCTGCGACTGCAGCCGCCGCAAGCCGCCCGTCACCCTCTTCGCTCGTCTCCGGGTCGGTGGCTGCATCGGATCTATGTGTGGGTGTGGTAACTCCAGGAACCCGGGATCCATCTGGGCGGCAGATGTTCGCTTGGGCTAGGCTGCCCTCCGACCGCCCGGCCCCTCTGCTGCTCCTACCTCCACCTGCTGTACCGGGACGGCTGTGTTGTGCGCACCAGTGAGTGTACCAGACGCCTCATCACTAAAGTGCCCAACCGAGGTGAGTGTTTCTGCGATGGTGGAGGGTGTTGGTGACAGCAGTGGCGTTGTGTCGTGCTCTTCGTCCCACTCTGAGTCCATGGCACTTTGGGGTGGGGGTTCGTCTCCACCCATCCACTCTGAGTCACTGTCCGGTATTTCGTCTTCCTCGGTAGTGCTGTCCCGGGTAGGGGCGTCCTGGGCAGTGCTGTCCCGGGTAGTGGTGTCCCGGGTAGTGGTGTCCTGGGTAGTGGTGTCCTGGGTAGTGGTGTCCTGGGTAGTGGTGTCCTGGCTCGGATGTGACGGGGGCCTGTGGCTGCCCCCCTCATCGCTGGGTGGTCGCTCCCGCACGTGACGGGGGTGTCGTCTCCCTGTTGCTCCAGGTCCCCATATCCCCCCTCCCCCATATCCCAGCCTCCCACATATCCCCCATATCCCCCCTCCCCCATATCCCCCCTTCCCCATATCCCCCCCTTCCCCATATCCCCCATATCTCCCCTCCCCCATATCCCCATATCCCAGCCTCCCACGGAGAATTTCGCCCCAGAATTCAGGATTGCGATGTCGGGAAATAGCCCACCTCACACTTCCCAATTCACCCTAGCCTGCACATCTTTTTGGGTTGTGAGGGTGAGACCCACACAGACACGGGGAGAATGTGCAAACTCCACACAGATAGTGACCCGAGGCCGGAATCAAACTCAGGACCTTAGTGCTGTGAGACAGCAGTGCTAACCACTGTGCCACCGTGCCAAGATACGCGTTAAAGGTTTTTAGATTTTAACGAAAATTTAATCTGCTAAGTAATTGCAAGTGTACAACCGTCAAACTAATAAACAGTTCAGTGTGGTTTAAAAAATATAATTTTCAAGGATTTAGAGTCAGGTTACTTCCAGGTGGAGAACTAGACATGCTTATGAAAAATTAGAGATTTTTTGGAATAAACCAAAATTTAATTGTATTATTGATACTGCTAAACATTGCTAAATAAATTAATGACTAGTTTTAATGTAAAAAAAATCTATAATTTGATTGATTCCACTTGTTAATCAAATATCTTACATTGCTGATTGTATAAATGAGTTTGGGTGGTAACTTGAACTATAACCTTGAGAAAACTCGCTCAACCTTAAACCCAATGGATGCCTATTTTGCCAATTGCACCAAAGGTAGATATGCAATACCAACACTTCACTTTGTTTTAATCAGCCGCTTGTTTTTATCGATCATGGCTTAATGAGCTCAGATTCATGATTTAATGAACTCTTTGTCAGTGTAATGATGAAAAGGAAAAATTTACTTCAAATTAGGGTATACAGAATAGAAGAATGTGGACTCAACAAGGAACTAAAGAACAAATTATGGATATAAAATCACGTTAACTGAAATAAATTAATTCATTGTTAATGGTTAGAACCCTTTCAATTATTTAACTGCCTAAAGTTGATGATAATGGAAAAAACAGCGTCATTACTACTGAAACATATTCTCATATCGTTACTTCAGCGTCACTTTCTATATAAACCCCACCAAGGAATTTAAAAAAATGTAAATCCCAATATTTTATTTCTTCAGTAAAGTTCACCAACAAAAGAAATGCAAAACAAATGCATTGCGTAAGCCGAAGGGGAAAAATGCTGTGAGGGTAGTGTCACTTCAAGCAGTTATCTGCAGACATACATTGATTCCCTCTGCACAGACAGTGCCACAGGTGGCTACCTATATTGGCCACGGAGCATGCTTGTAGATGTTGTGGGGCCTTGCTCTATGCAAATCTGTTGCCATGTTTCTTTACATTCAACAATGGCTGCTTTTCAAATGTACTCCACTGACTGTAAATTGTTTATTGCTCCTCTGAGATTATGGGTGGAATTTTCCGCACTGAAGATTAAGTGCGGTGGCGCATGGGAAAGGCGGCATGGTTCCTGGTGGCCGACGTGGTGGGTTTCTGCACCGGACTGTCCGCTTTTCAGCGTATTATGTATGCATGAATGTTACATTCCGCATGTCACATCCTGCCGAAACCTGACCAGTTCCCACATCTGAGCAACATATTTAAACCACACCCATGCACACAAATACTTTCTGCAGCCCAGGACTTGCTGTGTCAAACACCATATAGGTACAAGAAAGAAAAAGCCCACAGCTCTGAAGTTTAGTGACAAGACATGGCGACAGATCTCCTGTTGCTCAAGGATCGGAGGGAGGTACTTTTCTCCGTGATGGGAGCTGGAGGTCCACCAATTTTTCCACAGTGACTTGGGAGGAGGTCAATAGGGTGGTCAGCACCAGCGCCGTATAGAAGATAACCTTCATCCTGTTGAGGAACAGGTTTCACTCTGCCAGGGTAAGTCGCCCTTCTTTTCACTCTCAACTCACACTCTTACAAGCCCATCAGGCATTTACAGGGTTATCGTCAACAAGGATCTCACTCACATACTGTAGTGTTGGGTGTTCTGATGTACAGATGAACCAACACGGTTGTATTTGGTACAACGCTGTTTTATTTCAACTTGTTATTTACAGTTCTATCTTGATACTCTGCATGTGGTGACTCCCTGTGTGTGATGTTAATCAGGTCCTGTCCTTGTCCTGGTCTCCAGATCTACCGGCCGCCAGGTGTCGTGTTTCTTCTCTTATACTGTCTCTGTCCTTGTCTATGATTGGTTGTCGTGTTGTGTGTGCTAATTTGTCTGTTGGTGTGTCTATCATGATGTGTGTGTTTGAATATCATGACATCCCCCCCTTTTTTACAAAATTATGTGCCTACGTGGTTATAAATACGAATGTGTCGTGAGTGCATCTAAAAGTGTGTGTGCGTGATATTTACAGCAGGAGCATGTGGCGTAACTATATACATGGGGCGATGTCAGGTGTGTCATGCTAACGAGGTTGTACCATAACAAAACAGGAAGACAAAAAACGTTGAAGTGTGGTCCGGTCAAATGATATCTGGAATGATAAAACAGTAACATGTTACAATACAATAATGTTTCAACTTTAACGTGTGAACAGTCTCATAAGTCCAATCTAGTAGGTGTGCTACGAATTCGGGTTGACCGCCTCAAGGGTGGGTCGAGAACCACCGGCTGAGGTGCGAGCCTGGCCACGGGTGGCGATGGAAGGGGCATGATCTGTGGCAGCTCCACGAAGTCATCCTCGGGAACCAGTGGAGGACCCGGCGTGTATGCACTGTTCGGTTGCGAGCGTGGAAGGCGGCGAAGGGCTCGCCGATTGCGGCGACGCACTGATCCATCCGGCATGCGTACCAGGAACGAGCGGGGAGCCACACGTCGGAGAACTTCGGCAGGTGCTGACCAGCCACCATTTGGCAGATGAATGCGGACTTTATCCCCGGAGGACAGGGGGGGAAGATCAGTCGCCCTTGTATCGTACAGACTCTTCTGGCGATCACGCTGCAGTTGCATCTTGTGCAGTGCCTTAGCATGGTCCGTTGTTGGTGTCAGGATGGAAGGCACAGTTGTCCTGAGGGTGTGACCCATCAGTAGCTGTGCTGGCGTGAGACCCGTGGCTAGCGGAGCCAATCGATAGGCCAGCAGGGCGAGGTGAAAGTCCGATCCGGCAGCAGCAGCCTTGCAGAGGAGCCGCTTGGCAATGTGAACGCCCTTTTCCGCCTTTCCATTTGACTGTGGATGTAGAGGGCTGGATGTTACGTGTGTGAAACCATAGGATGCGGTAAAGGACGACCATTCACGGCTGGCGAAACAGGGCCCATTGTCCGACATGACAGTCATCGGAATGCCGTGGCGAGCAAAGGTGTCCTTGCAGGCCCTGATGACTGCAGACAACGTCAGATCGTGTAGGGGTATGACTTCTGGGTAATTGGAGAAGTAGTCTATGATCATAGAATTTACAGTGCAGAAGGAGGCCATTCGGCCCATCGAGTCTGCACCGGCTCTTGGAAAGAGCACCCTACCCAAGGTCCACACCTCCACCCTATCCTCATAACCCAGTAACCCCCTGATGGTAATATAGTCCATGCCAAGCGCGTGAAATAGGTCGACACCCACCTTCGCCCAGGGAGACGTCACCAGCTCATGGGGCAGAAGCGTCTCAGGAGGTTGCGCCGGCTGAAACCTCTGGCAGGTTGTGCAATTGAGTACCACGTTGGCAATATCGTCATTAATGCCCGGCCAATATACCGCCTCTCGGGCCCTCCGTCTGCACTTCTCGACTCCCAAGTGGCCTTCGTGTATTTGATTGAGAATCATCTGGCGCATACTGTGCGGAATGACGATCCTGTCTAGCTTCAGAAGGATCCCATCAATGGTGGTTAGGTCATCTCGCACATTATAGAACTGTGGGCACTGCCCTTTGAGGCAACCTTCCGTCATGTGGCACATCACTCGTTGTAGAAGGGGGTCGGCCGCTGTCTCTGCGCGTATGCGGGCCAGACTGGGGTCGTTAGCCGGCAGATTTGCTGCTGTCAAAGCCACGTGTGCCTCAACTTGACATACGAACCCCTCCGCATCTGGTGGTGTACTCACTGCTCGGGATAGGGTATCCGCCACGATGAGGTCCTACCCTGGAGTGTAGATCAGTTGGAAATCATACCTCCTGAGTTTAAGTAAGATGCGCTGGAGGCGACGGGTCATGTCGTTCAGGTCCTTGTTTATTATGTTGACCAGGGGGCGGTGGTCAGTTTCGACTGTGAATCGTGGAAGATCATACACATAATCGTGGAACTTGTCCAACCCAGTTAGCAAGCCCAGGCATTCTTTTTCAATTTGCGCGTAGCGCTGTTCCGTAGGGGTCATGGCCCGTGATGCAGAGGCAACCGGGGCCCATGACGATGTGCTATCTTTCTGCAGGAGCACTGCTCCAATACCAGATTGGCTGGCATCAGTTGAGATTTTGGTGGGACGAGACGTGTCGAAGAACACCAACACTGGTGCCGTGGCCAGTTTGTGTTTGAGCTTCTCCCATTCCAGCTGGTGTGTATGTTGCCACTGGAACTCTGTAGATTTCTTTACGAGATGGCGCAGAGCCGTTGTGTGGGAAGCAAGGTTGGGAATGAATTTCCCGAGGAAGTTGACCATGCCCAGGAATCGTAGTACAGCTTTCTTGTCGGCCGGCCGCGGCATGGCTGTGATGGCGCTTACCTTGTCCGCATCGGGACAGACCCCTGATCGGGAGATGTGGTCCCCCAGGAACTTCAATTCGGTCTGGCCAAAGGCACACTAGGCGCGGTTGAGGCGCAGGCCATTGTTTTGTATGCGGGCAAAAACGCGTTGGAGACGATGTATGTGCTCCTGCGGAGTGGTGGACCAGATGATGATATCGTCCACATATACGCGTACCCCTTCGATGCCTTCCATCATCTGCTCCATTATTCTGTGGAAGGCCTCGGATGCCGAGATGATGCCAAATGGCATCCGGTTGTAGCAGAATCTGCCGAAAGGGGTGTTAAAAGTACATAGCTTTCGACTGGACGGGTCCAGTTGGATCTGCCAAAATCCTTTAGAGGCATCCAGTTTGGTGAATATTTTGGCTTGGGCCATCTCACTGGTGATTTCCTCTCGTTTAGGTATGGGATAGTGTTCCCGCATAATGTTATTATTTAGGTCTTTAGGGTCTATACAGATGCGGAGCTCGCCAGAGGGCTTCTTGACACACACCATGGAGCTGACCCATGGCGTGGGCTCTGTGACCCTGGATAGGACCCCTTGGTCCTGGAGATCCTGCAGCTGCAACTTGAGGCGGTCTTTAAGTGGCGCAGGAACCATGCGAGGTGCGTGAACGACCAGGATGGCGTCCGGTTTGTGGCAAATTTTGTATGTGTATGGCAGTGTCCCCATGCCTTCAAATACCTCCTGATTGTGAGCAAGGAGGGATTGGAGGTTTGCGTTGAAGTCAGCATCCAGGAAGTCAGATGTGTCGTCTGGAGAGAGCGACATAATTCGCTACAAGGTGAAGAGCCTTGCATGCCTGTGCGCCCAGCAAGGAATCTTGCGATGAGCCAACAATTTCAAACGAGAGTGTGGCCGTGTGCGTTTTGTGTGTCACCTGGAACTGGCAAGATCCCATGGCCGGGATGACGTTCCCGTTATAGTCAACCATCTTGCACCGGGATGGCTGGATAGGTGGTTTGACCTTCATGGCATGGAATGCTGAATATGCTATGAGGTTGGCGGATGCGCCAGTCTCCAGGCGGAAAGTGATCTGCGATCGGTTGACCGTCAGGGTGGCACTCCATTCATCGGCCGGATTGATGGTGTTGACCCTGTTCACATCAATGACTGAAACCCGGAAGGCATCTTGGTCATCTGTGTCATTTGGCTGGATGTCCTGATGTACGGGCTGGGCGGTCCTGACGTGTCTGCGAGGTTGTCGGAGATGTGTAGGATCCATCGGTTGAACCGCTCGACAGTAGGCAGCGTAGTGGCCCATCTTGCCACATCGTAGGCATTGTCGGTTTTTAGCAGGACATTGCCCTTTTAAATGTACAGCTCCACAGTTGCCGCATGTCATGACATCACGGCGTTTGTTACGCCACTGCGCATGCGCAGTTCAGTCTTGCATCGGGCGCGCCTGCGCAGTACGTCCCTCGATGTTGCCGTTGGTTTTGGCACGCGCAAGCGCGGGAGACCGCGAAAAGCGCGGGAAACGGCCGCCATCGTCCAGGCCGCGGGCCGGGAGATAATCAATTGCCTGGATGCGTTCGGCCTCGTGGCCGGCCTGGCTTGCCGATTCGACGGCTAGGGATCCCCTCCGTGCCGACTCGGTCGCCTGAAATTGGGCAAAACGGCTGGTTGCATTTTCATGGAGGACACAAGCTTCCACCGCAGACGGTAAGGTCAGGCCTTTAATTTTAAGAAGCTGCTGGCGTAGGCCACTGGAGGCAACGCCAAAAACAATCTGGTCCCGGATCATGGACTCTGAGGTGTTGCCGTAACCGCAGGACTGCGCGAGTATGCGGAGGTGCGTCAGAAAGGGTTGAAAGAGCTCATCCTTACCTTGCAGTCGTTGCTGAAAGATATACCTTTCAAAACTTTCATTCACTTCAATGTTAAAGTGCTGGTCTAGCTTGAGGAGGACCGTGTCATACTTGGATTGGTTCTCGCCTTCCGCGAACACCAGATAGTTGAATACATCGATGGGCTGCTGACCTGCGGTGGTGAGGAGCATCGCAATCTTTGTTTCGTCCGAGGCACTCTGTTTCTCGTTGGCTCGCATGTACAATTCAAATCGCTGCTTGAAAAGCTTCCAATTGGTGCCAAGGTTCGCAGCGACTTGCAACGGCTGCGGTTTGTTGGTGATGTCCATATCTCAGGATGGCAGGTTTGCCGGCAGGTATCGATCCACTCCTGTACCATGTAGTGTTGGGTGTTCTGATGTACAGATGAACCAACACGGTTGTATTTGGTACAACGCTGTTTTATTTCAGCTTGTTATTTACAGTTCTATCTTGATACTCTGCACGTGGTGACTCCCTGTGTGTGATGTTAATCAGGTCCTGTCCTTGTCCTGGTCTCCAGATCTACTGGCCACCAGGTGTCATGTTTCTTCTCTTATACTGTTTCTGTCCTTGTCTATGATTGGTTGTCGTGTTGTGTGTGCTGATTTGTCTTTGGTGTGTCTATCATGATGTGTGTTTGAATATCATGACACATACCAGCATGAAGGATATCACCACTGACTCCTTCACACAAACTTTTACACCTTCATCTCTTGCCTGAATCCTGCATAAGTCATGTCCTCAGCCCTCACATGGGTCCACTCAGCACACAGAACGCGGGCATGCATATCATCTGTTTTGGCATCCGTCCTGCTCCCAGTCTGTTCATGTGTCTTTATTCAGGAGAGGATCACCCACAACAATAGGGAAATATCCCAGATCAGTGGGGAGCCTGATCTCTGGCCATTCATCCCCTTTGGAGGTACCTGGGCCAAAGGAGAATTTGGCACCCCCAACAGGTTAGTGAGGCCCCATAAACAACTCATTGCCCACCCTCTGAAACTGTGAGTGCTTTTAATGTTGAAGACTATGTGGGCACTCACTAATTATCTCTCCTCTCCATAACAGCAAGAAAAGGAACAGTCCTACTGGCAGCCAGCCCATCAGTCCAAGTCCCCAGAACACCTCAGTTTAGAATTCTGAAGACCAACTAGATGTAGCGCCATCACAGTGTTCACTTGCACCCTGTGCAACACATGAACAGGCCCTTCAGCCCTCCAAGCCTGCACCGGCATGCTGCCCATTTAACCTAAAACCTTCTACAGTTCCGGGGCCAGATCCCTGTATTCCCATCCTATTCATGCATTTGTCAAGACGCGGCTTAAACGTCACTATCGTACCTATTCCACCACCTCCTCCGGCAGCGAGATTCAGGCACCCACTACCCTTTGTGTAAAAAACGTCCCTCGCACATCTCCTCTAAACTTTGCCCCTCGCACCTTAAACCTATGTGCCCTAGTAATTGACTCAAAAGAACAAAGAAAACATTGAAGACTGGCGCAAATCCAGTTATAGCCCTTTGGCAAGAATTAGTGGCCAAAATGGGATTTGAACCCACAGCAAATGGCCCAGTATATCCCGCCCCACATCTGCATTCTCAGGCCAGAGATACAAAGACCAAGCTGCATGGGAAGTTGGGATACGAAGGCCAGGTCATGAATAATTGTCAGCAATCAGACGATGCTGCTGCTGAAGGTCTCACTGTGCACACAAGGTGACCTGGCTCACAGACTCACATCCAGGACTGAGAGTGGCAGATCACTGTATCCTAAACAACAATCTCATGCTGTTGACTCAGTATGATGAAAATGCTTAAACACCGATCTCGCATGAGGGATTTATTTTGGAGATATGTAACACCCCAGATTCAGATGGTCCCTCAGTCATCAAAATCAGAACCAGTGAGCGAAGATTGTCCTCTTTAAGGTGCCTTGCAACAATCCAGGAATACTGCCACAAGCGCACTGAGGATTGCAATGCTGCCCCTGCCTCTTGAAGGCTGTCATAGGCAGTGGAATATTGGTGCGATAATCAACATAATCATGTTGACTCTGTTCAGAATGCTCACTGGTGGAGTTATGATCCCATAACTGTGCAGCCACACGTTCCAGAGGATGCCTGACATTCCAAAGATGAGACCATCATCATGCAAGATTATAACTCGTCATTCTGGCATTGATGTCCTTCACTGAGATGCTGAAGAAAGCAACAAAGGTATTAATGTTTAGGCAGCATGGAGGGCACAGGTGAAAATGGCTCCTTTGAGCTAGTTGTCATCATCATCCTGGAACCTAGTGGCTTAAAGTATCTTACATGTTCATTGGGCCCATGCTATGGCCTCCTGCCCTAGAGTTGCAGCTTCCTTGCCCTCTTGCTAAATAGGGTATCAGTTCCTCTTGGATCTATTTATGAGCAGATGTTTGAGATATTCTGCAGATGTCTCCATGGAACCCTAGAACAAACCATTCGCGAAAATGTTCAATGTGGCTGGACAGCCTCTCAGTCCTTGCGGAGTCAGTTCCTTCTGAAGAATCTTGTGGATGTGATACAAGCAGAGGCATCAACAGCACTGTCTCTCACTCATCTGATGGTATGAGAAGCACTGTTAGTACACTTTTGTTCATGCCAAATGCCTCTGTGCAATGGGTCAGTGAACCTCAGCTTCTGGGCCAACATTGTGCTCCACTGGTCCATCTTCCTCAGAGCAAGGCTCTTCCCTTCATCCTGATTTCCAGGAAAAAGATAAAATTTCCTGCTGCATCCAATCTCCACTCCAGCTTAATTCAGCAGAAACATTGAACAGGTACATTATTGTACATAACCTTCAGGGATCACCTTCCAATCGCAAGTTAGTAAGTCACTGTGAAATCCTTGGACAGTCCTCATACCAGGCATTCTATCCCCAGTCCACCCCTGCGGCTGCAGCACCGCCTTGAGCATCAATGGGAGTGCCCCTTCTTGCCACCCTCCCTCCCCCAACCCAAAGGCCCCAGGCATGACAGCACTTTCAGAAAGCGGCTGGATCTTGGTGAATCCAGCCAGCTGCTAGTGGTCTCAGTCAGGGGTCTGTCAGACTGATTCTTTTAGATTAGACTAGAGTCCAACCTTTCCCTAATGTAATGACTGTAACTGGAGAGGCATGTGGAGCCTGGATATGTCAGCTCTGAGGTTGGATGTCTCTGGGGCATTGGCATGTGCAGTTTGGCCATTATCCTTTAGAATCGGATTGTTCTGAGGATTGTGTCTTCCTGTAAGAGAGGACAATGGTCATTGGAACACAATCAAAATCTGGCTATATGACAGAATGGATTCTCGCAGGAATGTGCATCATGAGTTGTGTCCAAATCCTTCAATGGAAATGGATCTTCCTAAAAGGTCTCAGCTGTGCAGTGATCTTCATTTGGGAAAATGGGTTTCCTTTCACGTAGCCCAAAAGTGCAATAATGAACTCCTCCCTTGGCAATATTTACCTTAGCTTGTATTTGCACAGCATTATTGGATCAGCTTGCATTATGTTGGTGATCAGATATTATCAAGTTCTGAAACATAGAAACATAGAAAATCAGAGCAGGAGGAGGCCATTCGGTCCTTTGAGCCTGCTCTGCCATTCAATAAGATCCAACTCAATAGCCTAACCCAGCTCCTTCCCCATATCCTTTGATCCCCTTCGCCCTAAGTGCTATATCTAACTGCTTCTTGAAAACATGCAATGTTTTGATTGCAACTAATTCCTGTGGTATCGAATTCCATAGGCCGACCACTCTCTGAGTGAAGAAATTTCTCCTCATCTCCACCGAAATAGTCTACCCCAAATCCTCAGACTGGGATCCCTGGTTCTGGACACACTCACCATCAGGGCCATCTACCTCTCAATATCTGCATTGAAGTCCTTCCCATTGTACTGGAAGAGTGTCATGTGCAGGTCTCCCTCCATCCAATTACTCTCCTATCTGCCCTTCTAATCCTGGATCCCATTGTGATTGTTGCTGATATCCCTGTCCTCCCCCCATGAACTGTTTGATGTTGATGCTGTGTGTCAACCTCACCCCTCCCCACCTTGACGCCCCATACACAGTGATGTACCGAGGCCAGCTCTGCACCCCGCATTCTACGGCCATGAAAACATCGAGTGCCCCCCACTCTGTCACCAGTTCCCCATTTTGCAGGCTGCAGCTTACCCCGTCGAATATGGCTGTGCCATTTGCACCCGAGTACCAATCAAACAGCTCTCAGGATGATGTGTGAAGGATTGAACATGCCCTGAGTACCATGTTGGACATGACTGACAATGGATGGACAGGGTCTTCCCCTCCTTCTATTGTGTCAGCATTGCCAACCACAGCGCTGTAAATAGATGTGCAATTGTCCAGGTCAGTCTGGCCAGAATTAACTTCCCTTCCAAATGCAGCACAGTGAAAGGTAGACGAGTCCTGTGCACAGATTTCCCGGTGCACATCCCTTATATATGGTTCATGATTCACACCGGTCTAATTTGCATGACCATTTGATCTAGAAGGGATGTGTGAATCTGACGAACTGGTGGGTAATGAATATTCATGACATTCAAATGCATGCAAATGTGTTTCCTGACATGGATACCCAACCTGCAGTGAAAGTTGGGAGCGGAAAATTTCTGACTATTTTCAAACTGGCATGAAATTGATTTTTGACCATTCACCAATTGTTCTGCCTCATCCGCCATGTTGCCCGTTGCTGGCACAAGCGGAAATCCCGCCCTATGAAGCTCAATTTGTAAAAATTCGTTCTGCCTTTTCAGAGCTAATTTTCCTGACCTTAATCTATTGAAGAAACGTAATTCACTGCCTGCAAAGGTCAAGCAAAATGGCAAAGACCGGATTCACGGGCCCTCCACCAACTCTTCATTTCATTCCCAAGATTTGGTATAGGAGTCCTGAAAGAAATTTAATAACATGTCCTGTTTCCCAGATGTCTGCTCACCAGGAAAGACTAAAGACAAGCAGAAAAATGTTTGCGTTTTATGATAGCAATTAATTAGGCAAGGCGATAGAATGTTATAATTTATTGTGAAGAGAATTGAACATAAAATTAGACAGCTTATGCTCCAGTTATACATGGCATTGGTTAAACCACATCTGATGTATTGTGTACAGTATTGTTATCCTTATTTAAGGATGTGCGTTGGAAGCAGTTCAAAGACGGTTTAGGAGACGAATACGTAGAATGGGTGCGTTGTCTTACGAGGAAAGGTAAGACTTTTATCCACTGGAGTTTAGAAGAGAAAGAGTCGACTTGATTGAAACATATAGGATTTCTGATGGATCTTGACAGGGTGGATGTGGAGAGGATGTTTCCTCTGTGGGAGAATCTAGAAATTGGTGTCACTGTTTAATAATAACGGGTCGCCCATTTATGACAGAGATGAGGAGAATTTCTTTCTTTGTATGGATGTTTATATGTTTCTTTTTTGACAAATGTGATGAAAGGTGGTATTATATTTAATATTTTTGTATTTATTGTTTTATTCTGTGAAGGAGGCTTGTGTGTTTGTGCGTGTGTGTCTGTGTATGAACATAATTTCTGTAAGCTTTTTAAAATTAAATCATGGGTGTGGGCATCACTGGCTGGGCCAGTATTTACTACCCATCCCGAATGTCCCTTTAACGGAATGGCTCGTTGGGCCATTTCAGAGCACATTTAAGAGTCAACCACATTGCTGTGGATCTGGAGTTACGCGTGGGCCAGACTAGGTAAGGATGGTAGGTTTCCATCCCTAAAGTAAAGAGCGCGGAGAGAGAGGGCGAGACTTCAGTAAAGACCGCTGTCGGGTAAGACAGCTGATCGTTTCAAAATTGAAAAGAACCCAGTGAAGTGAGGTCACACGAAACTGTGACCTGACTGGCTGAAAGGCAGGCTGGGCTAAATTTGAATATCTGTGGAGTTACTGATTTAAATACTAGTTTTGATTTGACTTAGATTACTATTTTTAAAAAAAATTTAGTGTACCCAATTCATTTTTTCCAATTAAGGGGCAATTTAGTGTGGCCAATCCACCTACCCTGAACATCTTTGGGTTGTGAGGGCGAAACCCACGCAAACACAGGGAGAATGTGCAAACTCCACACGGACAATGACCCAGAGCCAGGATCGAACCTGGGACCTCGGCGCCGTGAGGCTACAGGGCTAACCCACTGCGCCACCATGCTGCCCTAGATTACTATTTTTAAAAAGAAATTGACTTAAATAACTATTTTGGGTTGATTTAAATTACTATTTTTAAGTGGATTTGAATTACTATTTTTAATTTTTTTTAAAAATTGACATAAATAACTATTTTGGGGTGATTTAAATTTACTATTTTTAAGTTGATTAAAATAACTTTATTAATTTCAATTAAATAACTTAATTTGTTGTCAGATCAAGAGGGATAAATACAGTTTTTTAAAAAAAGTATATGGGGATTGGATTTAATCTGACACAAAAACATCTTTCTAAAGTTTCATTTCAAAGGTTTAATTTAAAGAAATAATTCATGGCTGGCGTCTTGCTCCATGTGGCAGGCTGGGGACAGTTCCAGTCCCCAGCGTCAGCATGTGTGCAGGAAGTGTCTCCAGTTACAGCTCCTGGAAGCTCGAGTTTCAGAGCTGGAGCGGCGGCTGGAGACACTGTGGAGCATCCGCGAGTCGGAGAGCATCGTGGATAGCACGTATAGAGAGGTGGTCACACCGCAGGCTCAGACTCCGCAGGCAGGAAGAGAATGGGTGACCACCAGACAGAGGAAGAGAGTGAGGCAGGTAGTGCAGGAATCTCCTGTGGCCATTCCCCTGCAGAACAGATATACCATTTTGGATACTGTTGAGGGGAATGGCCTCTCAGAGGAAAACAGCAACAGCCAAACCCGTGGCACCATGGTTGGTTCTGCTGTAGAGGAGAGGAGTAATAACTGTGACAGTGCAATAGTTATAGGGAATTCAATTGTAAGGGGAATAGACAGGCATTTCTGTGGCCGCAAACGAGACTCCAGGATGGTATGTTGCCTCCCTGGTGCCAGGGTCAAGGATGTCTCGGAGTGTGTACAGGACATTCTGGAGGGGGAGGGTGAACAGCCAGTGGTCATGGTACATGTCGGTACAAACGACATAGGTAAAAAAAAGGGATGAGGTCCTAAAGGCAGAATACCGGGAGCTAGGAAGGAAGTTAAGAAATCGGACCTCAAAGATGGTGATCTCAGGATTACTACCGGTGCCACATGCTAGTCAGAGTAGAAATTACAGGATATATAGGATGAATACGTGGCTGAAGAGATGGTGTCAGGAGGACGGTTTCAGATTCCTGGGGCATTGGGACCGGTTCTGGGGGAGGTGGGACCTGTACAAACTGGACAGGTTACACCTGGGCAGGACTGGAACTGATGTCCTAGGGGAGCTATCTGCTGGAGCGGTTGGGGAGGGTTTAAACTAAAATGCCAGGGGAGTGGGAACCTACGCAAGGAGTCAGAGAAAGAGGGAGCAAGGACAAAAGCAAAAGGTAGAAAAGTGAATAAGAAAGTGATAGGTGGAGAAACCAAGGACAAAATTCAAACAGGGCAGTAGAGAAAAATATTGGAAGCAAGACAAGCATTGTGAAAAAGACAAACTTAAAGGCTCTGTGCCTTAATGCACAGAGCATTTGCAATAAAGTGAACGAATCGTGCAGATAGATATAAATGGGTACGATATAATTGGGATTAAGGAGGCATGGCTGCAAGGTGAACAGGGATGGGAACTGAATGTCCCAGGGTTCTCAGTATTTAGGAAGGACAGGCATAAAAGAAAAGGTGGTGGTGTGGCACTGCTGGTTAAAGAGGAAATTAACACAGTAGTGAGAAAGGATATTAGCTCTGACAATGTGGAGTCTGTATGGGTAGAGTTGAGAAATACCAAGGGACAAAAAACATTAGTGGATGTCATATATAGACCCCCAAACTGCACTGGTGAGGTTGGGAATGGCATTAAACAAGAAATTAGTGATGCATGTAATAAGGGAATATCGGTGATCATGGATGATATTAATCTTCACATAGATTGGGCAAATCAAATTAGCCACAAAGCCATAGAGGAGGAATTCCTGGAGTGTATACAGGATGGTTTTCTTGACCAATATGTGGAGGAACTAACTAGAGAGCAGGCCATCTTAGACTGGGTACTGTGTAATGAGAAGGGAATTATTGCCAATCTGGCTCTACGAGACCTTGGGGATGTGCGACCATAACATAATAGAATTTTTTATCAAGATGGAGAGTGAAGTAGTTGATTCGGAGACTAGGGTGCTGAATCTTAATAAAGGGAATGAGTAAATGAGGTGTGAGTTGGCCTTGATAGATTGGGGAGAGTTACTTAAAGGGATGACAGTGGATAGACAATGGCAAATATTCAAGGAACGCATGGAGGAACTACAGCAACTGTTCATTCCTGTCTGGCACAAAAGCAAAGGGGGTAAGAGGGCCAATTCATGGTTTACAAAGGAAATTAGAAATAGTACCCAATCCAAGGAAGAAGCATACAGATTGGCTAAGAAAAATAATAGGTCTGAGGATTTGGAGCAGTTTAGAATTCAGTAAAGAAGGACAAAGGGATTGATTAAGAAGGGGAAAGTACAGTATGAAAGGAAGCTTGCAGGGAACATAAAGACTGACACTAAGAGTTTCTACAGATATGTGAAGAGAAAGAGATTGGTAACGAGAAATGTAGGCCCACTGCAGACAGAAACAGGGGAATATATAATAAGGGACAAAGAAATGGCTGAACAATTAAATCCATACTTTGGTTCTGTCTTCACAAATGAGGACACAAATCAAATCCCAGAAATGTTGTAGAATGAAAGCTTTAGTGAGAGGGAAGAGCTGAGGGAGATCAACATTAGTAGAGAAATGGTGTTGGGAAAACTGATGGGATTGAAGGCGGATAAATCCCCAGGGCCTGAGAATCTGCATCCCAGAGTGCTTGAGGAGGTGGCTGTGGAAATAGTGGATGAATTGGTGGTCATCTTCAGGGATTTTATAGACTTTGGAACTGTCCCTGCAGATTGAAGAATAGCTCACATCACTCCGATATTCAAAAAGGGAGATAGAGAGAAAGCAGGGAATTATAGACCAGTAAGCCTAACATCGGTAGTGGGGAAAATGCTTGAATCCATTATCAAGGACTTTATAGTGGAACATTTAGAAAGCAGTGGCAGGATCAGTCAGAGTCAGCATGGACTTATGAAGGGAAAATCAAGCTTGACAAATCTGTTGGAGTTCTTTGAAGAGGTGAGTAGTACAGTCGACAAGCATGTACTACTGTACTACAACTGTCGATGTAATATATTTGGACTTTCAGAAGGCGTTTGGCAAAGTCCCGCATAAGAAATTATTGTGCAAAATTAAAGCATGGGATTGGGGGAAATGTATTGAGGTGGATAGAAACTGGTTGGGAGAGAGGAAACAAAGAGTAGGGATTAATGGGTCCTTTTCAAATTGGCAGGCAGTAACCAATGGGGTACCACAGGGATCGGTGCTGGGACTCCAGCTATTTACAATATATATTAATGATTTGGATGAGGGAACAAAATGCAACATCTCAAAGTTTGCAGATGATACCAAATTAGGTGGGAGGGTGAATTGTGACAAGGATGCAGGGATCCTACAGCAAGATCTGGACAGGTTGGGCGAGTGGGCAAACCATTGGCAGATGCAGTATAATTTGGATAAATGTGAGGTTATTCATTTCGGAAGCAAAAACAGGAAGGCAGATTACTACCTGAATGGTTGTAAATTGGGAGAGGGGAGTGTGCAGTGGGACCTGGGTGGCCTTGGGCACCATTCGCTGAAGGCAAGCATGCAGGTGCAGCAGGCGGTAAAGAAGGCTAATGGTATGTTGGCCTTTATTGCAAGAGGTTTTGAGTATAGAAGCAGGGATGTGTTGCTGCAATTGTACAGTGCCTTGGTGAGGCCACACTTGGAGTATTGTGTGCAGTTTTGGTCTGCTTCACTGAGGAAGGATGTTCTTGCCCTCGAGGGAGTGCAGCTAAGGTTTACCAGCCTGATTCCAGGGATGACAGAACTGTCATATGAGGAGAGATTGACTAGGTTGGGATTGTTCTCGCTGGAGTTCAGAAGAATGAGGGGGGATCTCATTGAGACTTATAAAATTCTAACAGGACTAGACAGGGTAGATGCAGGGAAGATGTTACCAATGGTAGATGTGTCCAGAACCAGGGGTCACAGCCTGAAGATTCAAGGTAAACCATTTCAGACAGAGATAAGGAGACACTTCTTCACACAAAGAGTGGTGAGCCTGTGGAATTCATTACCACAGGAAGTAGTTGATGCTAAAACTTTGAATATATTCAAGAGGCGGCTGGATATAACACTTGGGGAGAATGGGATCAAAGGCTATGGGGAGAAAGCAGGATTAGGCTACTGAGTTGGATGATCAGCCATGATCGTGATGAATGGTGGAGCAGGCTCAAAGGGCCAAAAGGCCTCCTCCTGCTCCGATCTTCTATGTATCTATGCATCTAAAGGACATCAGCTTTCCACAACAATTCAAACATCACCAAATAAGGTGTGGATGAAAAGGATTCGGAGATAAATGAGGGTTTGGACTTTTAACTGTTACATTTCAAAGTGGAGTAAAAGGGTTTACAACTTGGAAAAATATTATTGATAAACAAGGTAAGGTTATTACATTTTATTTGAAATGAGATAGAAATGAAGATCTTTATATTTCAGAGAAGTAAAGTTCAAAGAGGCGCTAAGGACAATGGAATTGAAGATGAATGAGGAAAAGGGTGTTCAACGAGAGATGTTAAGCTATGTTGGTGGTGTGGTGGTGGTGGTCATGTGAGGCCACCTGGGGGTTGGTTTTGTGAGAAAGACCTGCTAATAATAGCTCTGGACTGGGAGAGGTGGAGTTAATTCTGCCATTAAGTTAATCCAGAAAAGTCTTACGGCTGCAAAAAGCAGTCTTGTGTCTGAAGTTTGGGATTTCAACAGCATTACGACAATGAAACGTGAGAGATTGTGTGGTTTGCCTCTAAAGTGCCAGTAGCTTTGCCTTGGGGATCAAATTACTGAATTTGTATAGTTAAGCATTTATAAGGGATTGATGCCTCAGGGATATTTGCTTCTGAGTCAGAATAAGAGGAATCTTTTGGGGCGAATGATTTGTTAGACTAATTTTAACTGTGTAAATGTAATCTTGTGCACTTAAGTTTTATTTTCTTTTGTTAATGAATATTTTAATTTCATTTCAAAATCCCCGAAGTGTTATCAGCATTTGTGGCTTCCGAATTCAGTAAATTTCTTCTTGTCCGAATTTTTAAAAAGTGTTGTGATATGTGAGCCAAGTTTCCCTTTGGGATTTGGCTTACACAGCAGCTAGCATCTGCTGGATCAAAACGCTAATGGTCAATTATTCCTGAATGAATTGAGTCAACCGGGACCTCTGCACCACTGATGGAATGTTGCACTCTTAGAAATTCAATACTTACATGAACACCTGCTTTTTAGACCTTTCAGACATGCACAGTGTGTTCCAGACCATCCGTCTGTTCCTATACAGGAGGAACTTTCTTCAGTGGCACTGAGAGAAAGGGTAGCCATTAAAGTTGGCCTTACAATGTTTTGCCAGGGTGTAATTCACGTTTGTAATAGGAGGGAATTTTCTTGCAGAAATAGCAAAATATACTGATTTTGCAGGTTTGGGAGACAGACATAACACTCCCAATGATTTAATCAGAGCAGTCTGCTATCCAATAATTACTGTGAGTTCTGAACAAATTGGTTGGTTTAGGATTTCAAAGTGCCATGGTCTAGAATTCAATTCCCAGCATGGAGTTAAAACACTAGCCTTTGGCATTTCTAGAATTCTGATAAAATATATTATACCAGTACTACCTTCTGAAGCTTTTGACAGAGTAACGGCATCTTGACCTCATTTCAGAGCTGGTCTAATTTGCGTATCCATGGCACCAGACATATATAGCTCTAAGGAGGATGAAAATAATGTGCATTTGTCCCTCAGGGAAGCATACTCTTTCTCATCAATGTTAAAGACCTGAAAGACGTTAGTCAAAAGAGGTGTCAGAAAATAAAAAAAATGTTACCAAATTACTCCAGAGGGATAGAAGTTATGTGTGTATTTATAATTTATTACAAGATAAGTGTTGAATTTATTTCTTCCATTTATATTCTGGCTTTTTCTAAAATGTAATTTCATAACTAAACCATATTCTGGCAGCTGTTAATCATATTTCTGTGTGCTGACTGGGTTGGAGGAAGGATTCTTTTATCACAGCATTTTCATAATATGTTGCTAAAGCACCCATTCCAGCTTTCTAATTTTGCCACCAACCTACATATATATTAACAAGTATCTGCTCATAATCCTTCTCTGAAAGAAAAATGGTCACAGTTTTCACTGGTCCTAAATTTACATGTAGGTTTGAGCACAAATCGCATTCTGCTTTGTATGAATAATATGATAGCAAGAAATAGCACAGCACACAAAAGGGATTGCTTCCCAGACAAAACTGAAGGAATTGCGGAAAGTTAAAAGAGGCATTTAAATAGATTGGATGGAAACTAGTGCCCTACTCATACGATGACAGTGAATTTACACCTGATCCCTCTACCCTGCCCCCCCCCCCCACTACACCACCCACATTGTTGTCAAGTTACATGTTTTCCGTAACCTCCACTAAAGCAAAATTGTTTTCTTTTGTAAAATTCTATGCAGAGAATTTAGTAATTTGATGTTTAACTAAATGTATTACATCCAACACAACTGATGAGCAAAGCATAGGATATACCATTCAGTTAACCTTTTTTACTTCATGTATGCTGTAGGGTTCTGTGTGGCGAAGGATCTACTTCCACCAGCCCTCTGAAGGGTTCTAATTTTGGTTAGAAGCATGGAATTTCGCAGCTGGGAAGGAGTCCATTCAGCCTGTCAAGTCTGTGGCAGTTCTTTAAAGAGTTATATAATTGATACATTTACATCTCTTTTGCCTTCACCCTGACAACTATGCCTTCAGATGATTTTTTTGGGGGGAGAAGCAGGCACAGTTTATTTTGCTCCAAATAAAAAGGTTATGAGGAAAAAGCTGTGGTGTTCTAGGTTAGAAAAGCTGGAAGTTCATATTTGTGGCTGATTGTTATTTGAAAGTCAATCAATGAGATGTCAATGCACATTGCCTGCCATTGTCACACTAATATTCACTCTGCAGGGATGGAGCTTTGTGAATATTCTCACAATTGTGTTGCAATTAAAACTATGTCCTTTGTTTTGTAGGAGTTAATAATTCTGAACATATGATTTGGGAGCAGGAATAGGCCACTCGACCCCTCGAGCCTGCTCCACCATTCATAAGATGATGGCCGATCTGACTGTAATCTCAACGCCATATTCCTGCCTATCCCTGATAACCTTTCACCCCGCCTTGTTGATCAAGAATTCAGACTTTGAAGCCTGTATCAGTATTTGGTTTCCTTTTACTCTGTTAGAAAAGAGCACCTGCAAAAGATTTAGCACATGAAGATGCGACGGGCATATTAAATTTACTGATTAAATTTACTCATGCCATGTCGATTTCATCCGACACCCCTCCTACTTATTGGAGGGGAGGTCTTGTGGGACAGAGGTAGTTTCTTTGCCTCTCAACCAGAAGTTCTGGGTTCAAGTACCACTCCAGAACTTGATGGCTAAGGAAGGTGCATTCACAATGTGGCCAAGCAGGTTGGGTATCAATCTATGGATCCTTCTAACATAGGCCATAGCCTAGGCAATAAGAGCGCTTGTTTTTCCTGGCAACCATGTGGTGGAAAATAAAATGTTTCCTTGCCCTAACTCACTTCCAACCTCCCTAGTTCTGAATTTAATGGAAGCCAGTGGGTAGGTGACTCCAAGGAGACAGGTTGAACCGATATTCATTATCATTCTGCATTTGAAATTTAAAAGCTCAAAGTTCCTGCTGTGAGGCAGGAAGTGGAGGCAAATGTTGCTGATGCTCGGAGGAGATGTTGAACAACAGACAGCTGAGGGCTACTATGCCAGTTTCCCAACTGGTTGCTGACTGGAAGTGATGGACCTTCATAAAGCAAAATATAGCGATAAAAGCAAATAACTGTGGATTCTGGAATCTGAAACAAAAACAGAAAATGCTGGACAATCTCAGCAGGTCTGAAAGCATCTGTGGAGGGAAAAGGGAGCTAATGTATTTAGTCTGGATGACTCTTTGTCAAATATAGTCATTACTGCTGCCCCGCGGCATGGTGACACAGTGGCTAGCATTGTTGCTTCACAGCTCTAGGGTCCCCGGTTTGATTCCCAGCTTGGTTCACTCTCTGTATGGAGTCTGCACGTTCTCCCTGTGTCTGTGTTAATGTAAGCCTACTTGTGACAATAAAAAATCTTATTATCATCTTTCACTTTGTAACTAAGGAGCATACCCTTCAAAACTAAAGCTTGAAAAATTACACAAGACATTGCCAAGGAGATTGACAACATGAGCTTCTCGATTGCCAAGGAGATTGACAACATGAGCTGCTCGCAATATTCTGTATTTACTCAGATTAGCATAATGCCCCAGGGGATGACTGAAAGATACTGTTATGTTCCAGAGATGTGATATATAGATTACTCATTTGTCTTGCCGAGTTGTATTTAACTTGATGATGAACAGTCAAAGTCTTCCAGTTGATGACAAATTATTTATTGAGTAACAAAATAATATACTTGTGAGTTATTTTACTTTAATACTTTCACTAGTAATAGAATTAAATATGATTAGATTAATTTTTTAAAAATAAATTTAGAGTACCCAATTTTTTTTCTCCAATTAAGGGTCAATTTAGCGTGATCAATCCACCAAACCCGCACATCTTTGGGTTTTGGGGCTGAAACCCATGCAGACATGGGGAGAATGTGCAAACTCCACATGGACAGTGACCCAGGGCTGGGATTCGAACCCGGGTCCTCAGCATCGCAGTCCCAGTGCTAACCACTGCACCACATGCCACCCTCTAGATTAGATTAAATTAACAATTAATATAATATGCTACACTCCGGCTGGCCACTTCTATCCTCCTTAGCTGCAATACACACACACTAACACCAAGAAAAAGTGGGAAACTCCTTATATAGTTCCTGTTAGTGTTGCCATCTAGTGATCATCTGATTGTACTGACTGCACATTAACTAATCATGCATTAACAGATACAGAGATCACTACATCCCCCTTTTTTGTTACATTTTTCCATATACATGATAAAGAAAATTGTACATAAGAAATACTTCATTTTCATTTCAAATGAAGTATTCTGTCATGCACAGTTCATCAGTTATGAATTGATCAGTCAAATGGTCTTAAGTTCAAACGATTCAGATTTCTTCTTTGCCGAGTTGATCTTCTTAATTTGTTTGGAAAAGTCAACACTTTAATGTTCTTCTGTTCACTTTCAACAGGTTGTTTGATATTCACATGCTGACTTAAAGATTGATTTAAATTCAAAGTTGGAAAGACAGGTTGACGAATGTGCACTTTCAAAAGATCACGCCTATTCCTTCTAATCAGTCCACCTTCTGCAGTTTGAT
The DNA here is from genome assembly GCF_047496885.1 of Scyliorhinus torazame. NCBI lineage: Eukaryota > Metazoa > Chordata > Chondrichthyes > Carcharhiniformes > Scyliorhinidae > Scyliorhinus > Scyliorhinus torazame. The sequence goes on from NC_092717.1 coordinate 84,381,890, forward strand.
TATGTAGGAGCGTGGTGATATTTGCCTAATAACCATAGCAGTATCAGACCATCGTCCATCAGGATGCCTGATTCTAACAGTAGAGGTTTTCAGTGGTTTTGCGTGCATGTCATCATAACTTTGTTGTTTTTCACGTTGCTATTGAATTCTTTTCATCACACCCAGTTGATCTGGATCACCAACATGAATTGTTGTTCTAATTTCAACATTTGAGCTGGAGATAAACCTGAATTTAACAGTGAGGCTCTGTATGATAGTAAAGCCAAGTAAAAATCCAATTGCGAATCTCTTGCTCTGCTTAACAATTGCTTCACAATGCGCACACCTTTCTCCACTTCTCTGTTTGATTGGGGAAAATGAGGACTTGAGGTAATGTGGTTGAAGTTATAAGTTCTTGAAAATTCCATCCACTCCCAGCTTGCAAAGCACGGACCATTATCTGACATAACAGTTTGCGGAATGCCATGTCTCGCAAAAATTTCCTTACACGCTTTGATCACTGCTGTAGAGGTGAGATCAGGTCATCACTTCCGGAAAGTTGGAATAATAATCAATGATAAGAACATAAGGCGAGATTCTCCGACCCCTCGCCGGGTCGGAGAATCGCCGGGGGCTGGCGTGAATCCCGCCCCCGCCAGTTGCCGAATTCTCCGGCACCGGAGATTCGGCGCGGGCGGGAATCGCGCCGCGCCAGTTGGCGGGCCATCCCCCGCGATTCTCCGGCCCGAATGGGCCGAAGTCCCGCTGCTAGAATGCCTGTCTCGCCGGCGTGGATTAAACCACCTACCTTACCGGCGGGACAAGGCGGCGCGGGCGGGCTCCGGGCTCCTGGGGGGGGGTGGACCCCACGGTGGCCTGGCCCGCGATTGGGGCCCACTGATCCGCGGGCGGGCTTGTGCCGTGGGGGCACTCTTTTCCTTCCGCCTTCGCCACGGTCTCCACCATTGCGGACGCGGAAGAGACTCCCTCCACAGCACATGCGTGGAGATGCCGTGAGCGGCCGCTAACGCTCCCGCGCATGCACCGCCCGGCAATGTCATTTCCACCAGCTGGCGGGGCGGAAATCAGTCCGGCGCGGGCCTAGCCCCTCAAGGTTAGGGCTCGGCACCCCAAGATGCGGAGGATTCCGCACCTTTGGGGCGGCGCGATGCCCGACTGATTTGCGCCGTTTTTGGCGCCGGTCGGTGGACATCGCGCCGATACCGGAGAATTCCGCCCATAGTCTTTTCCACTTGCATGGAACAAGTTAATGCCTACTTTTACTCATGGTGACGTAGCGATGTCACGTTGTTGTAGCGTTTCTTTACATTGTGCCGGTTGATGCCGTTGACATGTCGAACACAGCATTGTCATCTCTGCGATGTCTTTATTTATTCTCGACCAATACACAGCTTGTCCAGCTCTTCTTTTGCACTTCTCGATGCCGAGATGTCCTTCATGAATTTTGCTGAGCATTTCTGACCTGAGAATTGATGGAATAACAATCCTGTCACTTCTTAATAGTATGCCATCTACCACAGTAAGTTCTGCTTGAATACTTTGATACTGAGGACAGTGTCCTTTAGACCACCCATGCTGTAGATGATTGATAAATCTAAGCAAGGTTACATCTTTTTGTGTTTCTTCATGTATCTGCTTCAACATTTCATCTGATGCAGGATGTGTTTCTCTATATAACTGCAGTTGAGCTTCTACGTCATTGATGGATTCAAACGGTAGACTCTCAGCATTTCTCGATCTTGAAAGTATATCTGCAATTATGAGATATTTGCCAGGAGTATGGATTAATGTCAAATCATAGCTCCTCAACTTCATCATCATTCTCTGTAATCTTGGTGTCATATCATTGAGGCTTTCCTCTATGATATTTTCTAGAGTTCGATGATCTGTCTCAACTATGAACTTCGGTAGACCATACACATAGTCATGAAACTTAGTGATGCCTGCTATTAGTCCTAGACATTCTTTTTCTATTTGCGCATACCTACACTCTGTGGCAGTCATCGTTCTAGAAGCGGATGCTGCAGGAATCCAATTTGTCCGGTTGTCTTGCTGAAGTAAGACTGCACAATTGCATCTTGACTTGTATCTGTTCAGCTTTTTGTGGGTTTGCTTGGATCAAAGAAATTTAAACTTGGAGCTTTTCCCAGTGACAGAGGAGCATCACTGAGGGCGTTGGCATCATGATGCAGACAATAGGGAGCTGCCAGGACTGGCACAGCCAGGTAATATAGGGGCCTCTGGAGCTCAAGCCAGCTGTCCCTCCATCCCAAGATGGCCCACGGGCTCTGTTTGACGAACCTCAACCCGGAGCCTTCCAACCGGGAGATGATGGCAGTCTCCAGCTCTCCCGATCCCCCCCTTCCTTACCCCGGCGCTTCTCTAGGTTGGCGGGTGGAACAGGGTGGCATGGCAAGGTGAGTGCCTCCAGCAAGTTGGCTGGGCCCAGGCCCTCCAGAGGACGCACACTAGGGGCATTAAAGGCAAAAGGGTGCAGAATGCCACAGGCTGCCTGCACCTTTGATGCGCTTCCTGGGGACATACCTGGGGGGAATAACAGAGCACAGAGGCCTATGCACCAACAAGATAACTGAAAAGCACCGGTGGGGGTGGGGAGGTAGGGTACGGGGTGAGGGGGAGTGGGTGCCGGGGGTGGCAGCATCGGTAGCTTGAGGCAGTTTGTCTTTCAATTGTACATCATCAAAACAAGATACAACCAAGACCTGTGAAGCCTCTGTGTGGTTATTCCTCAGCAGGGCTGCCATGGTACCTACCACTCCCCTAGCAGCCCTGTGACAGTGTTCCAAGAAATGGGGACCCTGAGACATACCACATGCAGGTGATAGGAGTGAGTGCGCTTCAGCAGAATGACAGGAGTCAGACTATTGCACAGACAAGACAAGACAAAGAAATGTACATAAGGAGCACTAGAGTTTACCTCACAGCGGGTAATCATCACACTCCTCCCTTGTATATTGACCTGCCAATACAGGCCCAGCACCCTGGAGTGATGTTACACAGACCCTGGGAAAGTAGAACAGGGTGGTCGGGGGGGGGGGGGGGTGGTTGAACGGATAGGCGAATAGTCGGGTGAAGGGGTGGTGGCTTGGGAGAGGGTTGTGGGATCCATCCTATGAGAAGCCGGTGAGGATGATGACCTCCCTGGTCCTCATGCCGGACCCTGCAGAGGATCAGAGGTTGTGGTCCCACAAAAGTTGCATGTTCAGGGAGTGGAACCTCTTCCTGTTGATAAAGGGTACTCCCAGTTTATCCAAAGTGCACAAGACGACATGCGTGCCATATATTATCCCCTGGACCTAGACATCTGGCAATGGCAGAGAATCCTGCTTGCTGGTTGTGGTGATCCACTGTAATGAAATTAAATGAAAATCGCTTATTGTCACAAGTAGGCTTCAAATGAAGTAACTGTGAAAAGCCCCTAGTTGCCACATTCCGGCGCCTGTTCGGGGAGGCTGTTACAGGAATTGAACCGTGCTGCTGGCCTGCCTTGGTCTGCTTTCAAAGCCAGCGATTTAACCCTGTGCTAAACAGCCTAGGAGATGTATGGTAGGACCTGCACTGCAGAGGTTCACCGGTAGCTCCTGCCGGCTGGCTCCGCCCAGGGAGAACTGTATAAATTTGTATGACCTCCAGTGCCCTGCCATTTCGCCAGCTGCAGCAGGAGGCCACGCATCTGACAGTAATAAAGCCACAGTTGTATCCAGCTTTAGTCTTTGTGCAATTGATCGTGCATCATTGGTCACCTTGTTAGGCTTGGTCCAGGTCAAAGTTTATATAATCAGCTGCCCGGTCAAACGGCATCTGTGAAATGCCAAACAAGACCCCGCTCAAGCCCTTGAATGAACCCAAAGCATAAACATTCAGAGCTGCAGTGACCTTGACAGCCACCAGGAGTGGGTATCATCCTCCTCCATGTGGTGCCAAGTCTGCAAAGACAGGGGACAGGTGTCGCAATGTCCCCTTGTTGAGACAGAGCCTTCTGCGGCATCTGTCCCATGTCTCCTCAAATAACTAACGATGTCTGTACATTTTAGAGCATCGCTGGCCTCCTCCTCTGGGTCCCTGCCCCGCCTGATAGGTATCTGGGACCTCAGGGTGTGGGGCGGGACCCTTCACATCGGCTGCCGCCTCGAGCCAATGTCGACGCTGCTGCCGCTGCCTTCTCCAGTGTCTGGCCGCCTGGCATGCCACCAGCACTGCGAGTACAGCTGCCGGGGGGTCCACAATACCATCCATAACATCATCTGTAAGGAATTGGAAAGGTGAGAGCCCAACAATCAGTTATGGTTTTTGCCCTGAGATCCTCGAGTCTCCCAAGCCTCCCCAACCCTTATGTTGCCTGCCTTTTCTCAGGGTGCCTTCCAACCAGCCAAATGTGCTGTGGGACCCTGCTCAGCACATGCATCCCTGTCACAGCAGGGGCCCTGGGCACTGGGCCCAAGACCCTGCACCCAGGCCCTTGCTGGAACATTATTTGGACTGGACTCGGGTATTTCCCCCCTCTCCCCCAGCCCTGATCCACACACTCACCCTCTGGTCGTGACAATATCCTCAGTGCTAAGGTGTTTGATTGTTGGCTGCTGACTCTGTGGTGTTGACACCTCCACTGTTCAGGTAAAGTGTCCAGGCCTCACCATCTGATGGGATGCTAGGCAATAACACTCGCCTGGGATATGGCATGTCAACCAATGAGAAGCCGCTTGAGAGCTGTAAAGTGCTCATGTAACTAACAATCCCTATTCCCTATTAGCAATAGCCTTCAGCTGTGCAACCAAAGGCTGCCACTGTCGGTGTTCAAGTGACCTTCACCATATTACCACAGACAGGGCTCTGTCCTGGGTGTGAATGGTGGGACGGATGGGCAGCAGTTGAAGTTGCCCATGTTATGAGCATACACAACTGGGGGGCGTGGTCTGTTGGACTTGCGGGTGCTTTACCCCTCACCCCCCAGCCCAGAGGCGACCCCCGCACCAATGCCACCCCCCCCACCCCCCCCACCCTGGCCATTCCCACTCTGGGAGCTCCCTCCGCTCCCCATCAAGTACTGGAGCAGCAGCTCAAGAACCCCCTGGCTGAATGCCTGATTTCAAAGATGGCTACTCACCTCCTCTGATTCCCTCAGCAGCCATTGCGCGAGCTTCACATTTTCAAGTAGGTATGCTGAAGGGCGCCCCTGCGACTGCTCACTGGGGAGCCGGTTGGTTCCTGGGATGCTGTTAGTTGGGAGTCCAGCCCCTTAACAATATGGAGGTTGGTCTCAACTGCTGTCAATTGGCTTCTTGCGACATCTCGGCAGGATCCGGAACCCGCCAACGGGAGCAGGCCGGTCAGATCAGAAACTGATTGGCGCCAGGTGTGAATCCCGATTTCAGCCTCTCCCATGATCTAACTGGCTGGCATGGATCCGTGCCAGGTGCAATGCGGTCTTTAAATCACGGCCATATTTACTTTTTATTCTTCTGGCCAAAATAGGCAGTTTCGCATTTGCCCATAATACACTAATTTGGCAGATAATTTCCCATTCACCTAATGTGGGCAGGATTTACCCTTACCTGGCGGGGCGGGGGGTCTTGGCACCGAGGAGTGGCGTGAACCACTCCGCCGTCGGCCCTCCCCAAAGGTGCGGAATCCTCCGCACCTTCAGGGGCTAGGCCGTCCCCGGAGTGGTTTGCGCCGCACCAGCCAGCAGGGAAGGGGCTTGGTGCCACGCCAACCGGCGCCGAAGGGCCTCCGCCAGCTGGCGCGAGTTGCCACATGCGCGTGTGCTGTTGTCATCCTAGCGCATGCGCAGGGGGATTAATCTCTGCGTCAGCCATCGCGGAGGACCACAGCAGCCGACGCGGAACAACAGAGTGTCCTCATGGCACAGGCCCGCCCGCGGATCGGTGGGACCCGAACGCGGGCCAGGCCACAGTGGGGGCACCCCCGCGCCCCCTCCGCGGACCCCGGAAGCCGCCCACGCCGCATGGTCCCGCCGGTCAGGACCTACTCTAATTTACGCCGACGGGACCAGCAAAAAACACGGACGGCCACTTGGCCCATCGCAGGCCGGAGAATAGCAGCCGGCGGGGGCGGGATTCACGCCGCCCCCCCGGCGATTCTCCGACATGGCGGAGGGTCGGAGAATCTCGCCTCCTATCTGTGTCCCTTTGTATCCTTCTTGTGACCTCTTCACAACTTACTTTTCAGCCTTAAGTTGGCCTTAAGAATGTTACATACAGAAGAGTTAAACACCGATACTGGTCTCATTCCCTCAACTCCCAAGTTAACTCTGACCAAACCTGACAGTCAGCTCCATGCCTAAACACACGATAGGCTGACATTTGTGCGCTCTGTCCCCAGAGGCTCCAAATGGTCACATGGCCCTCGATGTATCGCCCCTTAAAGAGGGCACGCTACCATATCCTCCCCTCTTTAATTTCCTTTTCAGATCCCTGAAATACAAAAACAGAAAGACTCTTAGTTACAATTATATACAGTCAAAGAGAGTTACAGTAGAGAGCTCAAAGCAAAGTTCATTAGGTAAGTGTCAGGTGACTTCCTAACTCTTGCTGAATGCCTGAACTTGGCAACTGACTTCTCCAGACTGGAGGTTTCTGAGTCTACAGCATATGTTATTCTCTAATTCTGAATAACAACTGTAGACTTACAGTTAACACAAACACTTTATTCAAAGGGTTCGTTCTGCTTCCAGAGCTCAACTAGATGTAAAACAGTCAAGAGGTATCACCAGTGAAACTAAGGTAAACTGCCTATGCTAAGCTAAGCTAAGCTAGCCCTGTGTGCTGCTGCTCACTAGCTCTGTGCTTCTAAAAGAGGCGGATCCTGCCTTGGGCTCGACCCTTTATACCCGTCTCTGATGCTCCCTCTACTGATGCTGTGGCTGTCACATCTGTGCTGCAGTCCCTGGTGTATGTGCAGATGTATGTACAGATGTACAGATCACTACATCCCCCCCTTTTGACTTGATATGTTTTCAGACTGGCCTCAGGAAAACTGTTCATAACAAGTGGTGAGAATAAGCAAAGCTGCTCACTGCGAAAATGATAAAGTAATACAGAAACAATTAACAGTGTTATGAGTCCATCGTGAGAAATGTTCATATTTGTCTTGTGGGTGTGTTGAAGTGTGCTCATGCCTTTGAATATGTTCGGGTATTCTTGTAGCATGCTGTGGATTGTAGCTTCCAGGCTTGATGGATCCTGGGTGTGCATGTAAATGCGTTGCACCAGCCACAAGTCTTTGCAGGCCTGAGCGCCTAACAGTGATGATTTATTGTCGTCTACAATCTCGAATCGTAGCTGCTTGCGTATCGTCTTGTTGTCCACCCAGAGATGGCACGATCACTTTGAGGCGATCTGATTGCCATTGTAGTCCTTCAGCCGACATGCAGCGGGTATTATTTCATGGTCTCCTGGAATCGAATGGAGATCCTTATTAGTGAGGAGGTTAGCTGAGGCCCCAGTGCAAAGCTTGAAGACTAATGAAAAGTCATTGACTTGCACAGTCGCAGCCCACTCACTGCTGTAATCAATGCTGTTGACCGGGTGAGGCGTGGCGATTGTTGCGTCATGTTCCTCAATTGTCTCGGTCGTGTCCACGACAAACGAGTTGTCTGAAGCGAGGTTGTCCTCATCCGAGGAATACTCATTATTGTTTTTTTTGTGCTCCGTTGAGTCTATGCTTTTTACGTTGACGTTCATGTGTTTCTGTCTTCTTGTCTTCATTTGCAGTGCAGCTCTGCACTGTGAGGCAAAGTGGTTGTATTTGCCACACTTTAAACATTGTTTTCCAGCAGCTGGACATTGCCGTTTTAAGTGGGCGTGTCCGCAGCAGGGACACGTCATGACGCTGTCCCTCGACGCTTGCGCATGCGCAGTAGGCCTTTCTTCCGTGCCAAATCGTCGGGAGAACTGCGCATGCGTATGGAGTGCATCCAGGTTCACGCGCACGGGATTGCCGCTAGAGGAGCGCCTTCTGGACGCCTGGGCCACCATTTTGACGGGCTCAACCTTATGGTGAAGGCCTTGGTCCCGGTAAGTAAACTCCTCATATTCTTCTTTACTTTTTTCATAAGTAGAGCATAAGTAGAGAACTTAAACCAGACAAGTTTCTAGGGTTAGGTCTTTTCGTTTTAATAAGGATTTTCTAAGTCCCTCATCAGATATACCATTGACTATCTGGTCTCTGATGAGTCACGGAGGTTTTCAATGTTGCAGGATTGAGCTAGTAATTTTAAATCAGTTACAAAACTGCCGAAAGATTCTCCCGGTTTTGTAAACGCCTGGTGAACTTGAATCTTCCAAATATCTCATTGACTTCAGATTGACTTCAGATTGACAGTGGGTTTCAAATTTTTTGATGATTATTTCCAGCTTGCCCTTGTCCTCCCCTTCCAGGTAGGTGAAGGAATTATATATTTCTAATGCCTGCGGACCTGCCAGGGATAAGAGCAAGGCTATCTTCCTGGCATCAGATCCTGAGGTTAGATCCTTAGCTTCTAGATATATTTTGAACTGTTGTATGAAAAGTGTCCAATTGTAATGCATATTACCTGAGGTCTTGAGCAGGCGTGGAGGTTGGATTGAGTCCATTGTGCCGATTGGTATCTGAAGGGTCCGAATGCTGCGAGGCCTTCCTTGGTCGAATGTCTGGTTTAAGTTCTCTTCTCTTGCTGGTGTCGAGCTGGCTTGCTGAAACCACTCCTGGTACTATATGTTATTCTCTAATTCTGAATAACGACTCTAGACTTACAGTTAACACAAACACTTTATTCAAAGGGTTTATTCTGCTTCCAGAGCTCAACTAGATGGAAAACAGTCAAAAGGTATCACCAGTGAAACTAAGGTAAACTGCCTATGCTAAGCTATCCCTGTGTGCTGCTGCTCACTAGCTCTGTGTTTCTAAAAGAGGCGGATCCTGCCTTGGGCTCGACCCTTTATACCCGTCTCTGATGCTCCCTCTAGTGATGCTGTGGCTGTCACACCTGTGCTACAGTCCCTGGTGTATGTGCAGATGTATGTACAGATGTACAGATCACTACACAGCAAGGGCGGGCAAATTGGTAGAGTCTGAAGTAGGGGCAGTATTGACTCCCTCTGCAACTCCTTTGGTGGCCCGTGATGATTCCCCTTGAGAAGGTCTTGATTCTAACACCACCGTCTCTCAGCAAATGGCCCAATTGCAGGGACAACGGTTTCTCTCCTTCTCGAATGATTAATATGTTTTCTAACTTCACAGCCCTGTAGATCTATAACATCGGATACTGGCCCAGTCCTGGCAACAATTTCCCCAGGTACCATTCTGATCCTTCACCAAAGTTCCACACATACATTAAATCTTCTGTTTGAAATTACCTGATAATCGACTGCACAGTGGTTAGCACTGTTGCCTCATTGCAGTCGATTATCAAATTATCGAAGCCTTTCGACATATTGGCCCCAACTTTCAACCCCAGCTCAAATGGACAATTTCCCCAAATAATGGCTTATCTGTTCGACTGCTGACAATCTTTAACTTTACAGGACTTTGAAAGGCAACTATTTCCCCACTTTCAATTTTTAACGACTCTCCTTCAACTGGATTGATTCATTCTCATCACCAATGTTGTATTGCAAGGCAAGCAACAAAGCAGTGTTACGTCACAACAATGATTTCTTTTTGCTTGAAAAACTTTATTGTACAGAACAGTACAACTCCTACACAGATCTAGCCCCGTCAACACCCAAGCTCACTCTGACCAAACCCCAACAGCCAAGACTGCGCATAAACACCTGTTGACAACTATTGTGCGCTTCATCCTCATAGGCTCTGGGCGGGTCACGCAGACCACAAAGGATTTCCCCTTAAAGGGGCCACACTTCCACACTTTCTTTGTGTCAATAGCAGATTTGGCAACCATCCCTGCAATCCTTCATCCAAGTCACTTATATAAATTGTAAACTGTTGAGGTCCCAGCACTGATCATTCTAGTACACCGCTCAGAACATCTTGCCAACTTGAAAATATCCATTTATGCATACTAGTTGTTTCCTGTTAGCCAGCCAATCTTCTGTTCAAATCCACATACCTCCCACCCATATGTACCTCAATCTGCAAGAATGAATGGAGGCATCTGATAGGGTGAGAATGAGGCTCCAGTACATCTTTTGTCTGGTCTTTGGTATGAACAAAGTTACTAAGTAATGCTTAAATGTATAAATGTATGGGCTACGTCACTTCCAAATGTCAAGGCAGCTTTGGAAGCTCTTGAAATGAAAATCACTTATTATCACAAGTAGGCTTCAAATGAAGTTACTGTGAAAAGCCCCTAGTCGCCACATTCCAGCGCCTGTTCGGGGAGGCTGGTACGGGAATTGAACCCGCCGCACTGCTGGCCTTTTTCTGCTTCACAAGCCAGCTGTTTAGTCCACCGTGCTAAACCAGCCCCTATGAAAGGGTGAAGACTGATGAAGACTGGATCATTGGTGCTTGTCAGTGATCAGATGATTGTGTTGGTGCAGCTCTTTCTGTGCTCACAAATGTAACCTGACTTGCAACTTCACATCCATGATTGAGAGTGACGGATCATGGGAGCTGGATTCTTTGCACCTCAACACCGAAATCGCATCTGGCGCCGGGGCGGAGAATCCAGTTCCACGCAGGGAATCGGGACAGGCGCCGGTTCCTTGATTCTCCGACCCCCGAAAAGCGGCGTACCCAGGGAGTACACCGCACCGCATATCCCCCACCTGCGGCCATTGCCAGAGACCCACCCCGTTATTCTCTGCCGAAGCCCCGACGGCGTGGATCTAATATGGTCCTGCCATTTGGGGTACTCGGGTGGCGGCTGCGGACTCAGTCACGGTTGGGGGCGGGCGGATTGAAGGGCATGGTCGGGTTCGGGTCAATCCGAGGGCAGGGGGAGGGGGCCTCATATGGGACCAGGGTATTTTTGAGTGGGCAGTCCAGGCCAGGCGCACGGCCGATCGGGGTCAGTATTTCCGCGGTCCAGCTCCTCAGACTGAGTTCGCCATGGAGCACGGTGCGGCCGCTGGAGGCTGCCGAGCGCATGCGCAGCCTCTGACCTGGAAGTGCCGGGAGCCATATCTGCTGCTGGAGCTGCGAGCTTCACGATGGCTCCCTGCTAGCCCCCTGCAGGGCTGTGAATATGTGGCCTTTTGACACCAATTTTTCTGGTGTAAAAGGCCACAGTTTTCACGATGGTGTGGGAACATAGTCCCTGAAACGGAGAATCCAGCCCCATAGCAATGGAGAGCAATGTCATCCTGGGAGTTCAGCATCAGGATCAGGCTTGAATATTATGATTTCATGAGTGATGCTCTTTGGAGAGGTTCCACATTCTGGATATAGATCAGCCCTCAGATGGTCAAGCGAGAACCTGAGATTTTCCTCCTTGAGGCACCTTGCATATTTCCTTAAGTGCTCCGATATTTGCAGCGTTTCTCCTGACGCAAAGAATACTTGAAAGGATTGCATCATGTGTACTTGCTTTACATTGTGTGCTGACAGATTTCTTATCCATTTACAGAATGACCACATGCTCCATAGGCTGATTAGCCTGCCAAGGATGAGGCCATCGTCAAGCAAGATTGTACTCTTTCCTGAGATTGATGTTCATCATTTAGAAGCTGAGGATAGTAAAGAAGGTATTCATGTCTATCCTCCATCAAAGGGAAAGGTGAAGTGGGCTTGTAAGAACTTGTTTTAGTCATCACCCTAGAACCTTGGCACTACAGGGTCTCATGGGCACGCCTGCTATATCTGACCCATGTAATGACGCCTTCTTGTATGGCATCAACATCTTCTCCTTCTTCAATGTCACATTTCCTTCAAAGGAGATGTGCAGCAACTCCATCACTCCATGTGGCAACTCATCCCCACTTTGTACCATCATAGAATCATAGAATTTACAGTGCAGAAGGAGGCCATTCAACCCATCAAGTCTGCACTGGCCCTTGGAAAGAACACATTACTTAAACCCATACCTCCACCCTATCCCCGTAACCCAGTAACGCTACATAACCTTTTGGACACTAAGGGGCAATTTAGCATGACCAATGCACTTAATCTGCACATCTTTGGACATTGAAGGAAACTGGAGCACCGGGTGGAAACCCATGCAGACACAGGGAGAACATGCAGACTCCGCACAGACAGTGACCCAAGCCGGGAATCGAACCTGGGACCCTGGCGCTGTGACGCAACAGTGCTACCGTGTCACCCTTCAGCAAAGCAAACCATTGTTGTGTTGGGTGCTCTGGATCTGTGGAATACATACAGGCCACCAACACTTAAAATAGTACAACACTATTTTATTAAGTTAGAAACTGTTGAACATACTTTCACTGTGGGTTAACACGGTGTTAGATTAAACTGAAGACCTATGCCTGTCCTAACCAGTCTATGCACTCAGCACATGGTGAAGATCTGTGCTGTAAGCTGTAAGCTCTGTCCTTCTAAGAGGCTGCATCCCGAATGAGCGGGAACTCTGATGCCCCCTGTCTTTATAGTGAGTGTGCTCTAACTGGTGATTGGCTGCGGTGTTGTGTGTGTTGATTGGTCTTGCTGTGTGTCCATCAGTGTGTGTGTGTCTGCACCATGATATACAGGTGTATATCATGACAACCATGATGACATGGGTCTGAGGAGAGTACTAGGGATTACTGCTTGACTGGTCAAGACATCGGCAATGCATGTTTAACATGGAATGGTCTGCTCAATCATGAAGCATGTTGCAGAATGAGACACATTGTACTTCTTTGCTGAAGTACTCTGAGGCCACCAAAAGGGCATTACTGTCTTTTGCAGGTAGCCATTATCACAGAGGAGCCAATCCTGAATGAACAGAGGGCCCTCGAAGAACTCTTGCACCTGCAAGTGACTCAAGATGTAAGAATAGCTGAGCTGCCATGGTATCTTGTACAATCTGCACAATCTACTTTTGATGATCACAGATTAGCTGCACATTCAGGGAGTGGAAGCCTTTTCTATTGATAAAATTTTAATGGCTTCTGCCAGGGAGCTCTTAAAACCAAATGTGTGCAGTTGATGACATCGTGAACCTGTGGGAAGCCAAAGATCACTGCAAATTCCACCATTCTGGCAGCTTGGCTGTCTTCATCTGGGGAGAACTGGACATAATTCTGTGCCTTACTGAATAGGGCATTGGTGCCATCTCATATGCATTTACGAGTGAAAGATTGCAATATTCCCCAGTGGAGCCCTGGAACAAGCCGCTTGCAAAAAAAGTTAAATGCCTCACTCACCCTTAGAGCCACTGGCAATGGATGGTCTCCCAATCCCTGCGACATCAGATCCTTCTGAAGAATTTTGCAGATATGAGCCCTTGACAAGTGAAGACGTCTGTGGCACTGTCTCTTGTTCATCTGCAAGAAGGAGCAGTGTCTTTGGTATACCTCGGGTTGTGCCAAATGCTTCCATAGAATTGGTCTCTTCACCTCAGCGACTGGGTCTCGTTTCGGTCTTCTGGCATTTCGCAGAGTGAGGCACTTCCCTATGCCTGCTTAATGCGATGGTCCCTTCTTCTCCCCCTCAGTTGAATGAAAGCCATGAAGAAGGCTTGAAGATTTATAATTAGTGCCTACTGCCTACATTCTGCACTCCACGTGTATCTGCGGGAAAATAGTTGAGAGATATGATTACCCTGCAACGATCACCTTCCATCACCCAGTTAGGGAGTCATTGTGTTGAGGCTGTCCTCATTCCAGGAATTCCGTCCCCAAGGTGCTCATTTGTGAATGAATGATGACTTAAGAGTCTCATTCTGCATTCACTGATATTAACCCAACTGCAGACGGGCCTGCCACTGGAGTAGTGCATGATCTAGAGTTTCAACATTGGGAAGGGTGCGGGTTGTCCCACTGAGAGCCAACCCCTGCCTTTGCTACCTATGACCCACACCCTGCAAAATCCCTCCTGACATTACCTATCTCTGGCCTGGGGTGCTCTGAAATTCTGGGATACTGAAACTTGTTTTTCTGGCAACAGCCACACCTCCCATGTGGCACTGCTGAGCATAAAGGTTGCTGGCCTCTGAATGGCTGGCAACTCCCAGTCGGGGAGACTTCTGCTCCCGTGTTCTTGTTACCAGGTGAAGGCCTGCCGCAGGCCTCGACACTGCTAATTTGGCTTAAGATTCAGTGGGTCTTCCCGCAAACAGCAGATTAGATCTCACTCCAGCTCTGCAGCTGGCAGGTGAGGTTCCCCAGAGCCTTCTCATGACTGCGTGGGTCTCACCCTAACAACTCAAGTGCATGGTAGGTGAATTGGCCACGCTAAATTGCCCCTTAATTAAAAAATAATAATAGGGTACTCTAAATTTTAAAAAAAGATAGAATACAAGGTAGTAGCATAACTCTTTTAATCTGAATCAAATATCCTCGGTGGGATTCTCCGGTCTGCCGACCACATTTTCCGGTGTGGCGCACCCCGCGGCAGTGGGATTCTTTGATCCTGCAGCTGGCCAATTGGGCTTCCAATTGTGGCCACCCCATGCCGTTGGGAAATTTGCAGGCAAGGGTGCACTGCCGGAGGACCGGAGGATCCTGCCAACGGAAAATTCCGCTTCGTACCTTCAACACTTGTCCTAAGTAGCTCTCCATATTTTTTAAAGGAAAAGTCAGACGCAAATTCTTAAGCTGATTTATTTAAAATCAAGTGATATGTAATATACATGACTTAGAAGCAGATAACACGGGGAATACTCTGTAAGTTATGGCTCGACACTTTCTTATGAGAGTTTAACATCATAAACTTATAACAAACAGTTTACCACTTGCTATCAAAATAACCTTTTCCTTTTGTTCCACAACAACACATCATATTATGTAATTACAAATGAACCAAAACAGAAGTCAACACATACAACACGTAGGATGAACAGAATTTAAACTCGCTTTAGTTTTCACAACTCAATGCTTGTGGTTCTTTTTTTCTCACATTCTTGGTCTTCAACTCAGCAAAGAATGGCTCATTTAAGTCAAGTGCCCAATTGTCCTCCTTTTCTTTAGCTGTCAGTGTAATTCCATCATCACTAAGCTCATTTTCTGACCTCAAACAAGATAAATTCTCATTTCAAGACAAGGGGTGGGATTCTCCGATATCAGCACGATGTCTGCCGACCGGCGCCAAAAACGGCGCGAATCAGTCCGGCATCGCACCGCCCCAAAGTGCGGGAGGGGCCGAGCCCTCACCTTGAGGGGCTAGGCCCCCGCCGGACTGATTTCCGCCCCGCCAGCTGGCGGGAAAGCCGTTTGGTGCTCCGCCAGCTGGCGCGGAAATGACTTTGCAGGGCGGCGCATGCGCGGGAGCAACAGCGGCCGCTCACGGCATCCCCGCGCATGCGCAGTGGATGGGGTCTCTTCCGTCTCCGCCATCGTGGAGACCATGGCGAAGGCGGAAGGAAAAGAATGCCCCCACGGCACAGGCCCGCCCGTCGATCAGTGGGCCCTGATCGCGGGCCAGGCCACCGTGGCGGCACGCCCTGGGGCCAGATCGTCCCGCGCACCCCCCCAGGACCCCGGAGCCAGCCCGCGCCGCCTTGTCCCGCCGCTAAGAGAGGTGGTTTGATTCTCGCCGGAGGGACAAGCATTCCAGCAACGGGACTTTGGCCCATCGCGGGCCGGAGAATCGTCGGGGGGGGTGGGGGGGGATTCCCACCCGGGGGGGATTCCCACCCTCCCACCCCCGCCGAATATTCCCACCCCCGTCGAATATCCGGTGCTGAAGAATTTGGCAACCGGCAGGGGCGGGATTCACGCCAGCCCCGGCGATTCTCCGACCCGGCGGGGGGTCGGAGAATCCCGCCCCAGATTTCTCCCCTGATCAAAATTTCTTTGAGCCTTTTTGAGGGTGTTATTGAGATGCTTTTTATGCTCACACGAAAGAGTTGCATACTTTTGCTTGGTTGATCTTTGAACATTTTAAGACCTTGTAGTTTCTCATCATCCCATTTTAAACAGGTGTTCTTTAATTCTCTTTGGGCAACATCAACCACTTCCTCCCTCTGGAGTTTTATTATTCGTTCCAATACTTCAACTCCTTTACATAATTCACAAACCATTTCATTCCACTCCTCTGCTGGCTGCGTTGCAAACCATCCACTTGCCTGCATTTTAGCTGCTGTACGCTGTGCCTCAACACTGGCAAGTACTTGTAAATCAGTGTCCAGCAATCTCATTTTTCATGTTCTCCAGATAGCAGCAAAGTTTAAGAATCTCATTGCTCTTTTCACAATGAAGTTCTAACTGTTCGTTAGTTGGGTTTTTAACTCTGCATTTTGGCAACAGTTCTTATTCGCCAGCAACTCCTTCTCCTGTTTAATGTGTTTTTTCAAAATACTTCATGGAAACTTCGATGCTTGAAGGTCATCGGGTTTTAACTGAAGATCGACCTTTCTGGCATTTTCTTCTGTCAGTTTCTGATTTAAATTTCCAAATCCTCATTCAAGTGTTCTACTTCCTGTGGTAAATCCTCAATTGTTCTCATCAATTCTTGTTTTTCATTGCCAAACTCATCTTTCGTGCATGAAAGTTGGTTCTCCAAGCTTATCATATTTTCCTGCAGTCACTCATTAGCAAAAAGATCTGCAGGTTTGCAAGAGTACCTTTTGGAGTTTGGTAAAATCAGCATGATTAAACATCTGCTGCAATACAGTGGTTGCCATATTACTGTCTCCACTAACTAAATTGTTACTCAGAATTAAAGCTACCCCTTGAATTGGTGTTCAAGGAATAATTCCCACCATAAAGATTCCATTTACGGAGCCACTTCATAAGTCACTTTACACAAGGGAACAGGTTTACAAATTCAGTGAATATCTCCTATCAATACCTTTTCCTTCGTCAAATTATCTTGAACACAAATTGAATCATGAGCCATCATCAATGACAGATCTGCCCCTGTATCTCTCAAAATATTAATTTGTTTACTTGTTTTGTTGGATAAGTAAGAAAATACTTCTCTTTTTGAGATAAAACATTTCAAACTTCCAATGGCCTGATTCTTTTTAGCAGTAGTCAAAGAAGAATTCTCTGGACTATCCTGAACCATGTCCCACTTTCTAATATGTTTTGAGGAACATGTTTCATCTGTATCACTGCTGCAGTTTTAAAACTCATTTTTTATTCTGTTATAGCCTTTTCTGTGGACTCCTTAAGTGTTCCTATTACTGCCACCGGTTTACCATTCAGTCTCCATAAGTGGGTTTTGAGATGCCCTGTCTTATGGCAATAAAAGCCTTTTGGATCAATTTCACCCTTTTATTCTGTATAATTTTTTTGATGGAACATTTTCTGCCTTCTCCATAAAGCGAGACTATTTCCTCTTCCTCCATTTTCCATTTTGAGTCACATATGACAATTTCCCCACATGTAACTGTTTGGGTGAGATATCAAGGTATTAGGCAAAATTGCCATTCCTCAGATCTCTACCACTTGAGGCTCATCTAAATATGTCTCAGTATTTACTGGAAAGCTATTTTGTAATTCTTCTGCAATCCGAATTTCTCTCACTTTCTCAAATATTTTCTTTAACTTCAGTGCTCAAGACCACTAATACCCAAACCATGTCTTATTGCCTGGCAAATTCTATAAATGTCTGATTAGGTCTCTTTCTTATGGTCCTAAACTTCCATTGACAAGCTTCAAGGACAAACTCATAAGTATTATCCCTTTAACCAATTCATAGCCTGCAGATTGCTCTTCTAACAGACAAGTGTACACATTCATAGCTGTACCTGACAGAATATTTTGGAACATTAAGGCCCAAGCATCTTTTATCTTCAAATTAGGCGAAATATCTTTCCACTCCACCCTCTGCAAACTGAGGCACTAAATGATGATTTTTAGTTAAATTAAAATTCTCAGTGGAATCAGACTCACCCTCTAAACTGCTGTCACTTTTTTCTTCCTCTATTCTAAACTACATCTTTTTTAATTTCATTACATCTTAAATCTTTCTCCTTTTGGACCTCAAGTTCAAGCTTCTGTATTTCCATTTTGTTTACTCTTTCTTTTTCTTTCTCCTTTCTTCCTAATTTGAGGTTATTTTTCAAATTATCTTTCTCTCTCTTTTTCCTCCAATTCAATTTTTTGTCTCTTTTCTGTCTCCAGCTGCTTAATTTGCAGCTGACATTTTGCTAATTCTAACTGTGAGACATCAAGTTCAGGTTTCTCTCCTTTTAATTCTAATTGCTTGGTAATTAATTTAATCATATTATCCTTACGAGATCCTGTTTTTATTCCTACATTAAATTTATCTGCCAACTCCCTTAGTTTAATCTCAATCAAAGATTTGAAATGATTCAATGCTACCTCTTCCACTCCCAGAAAAGTCTTAGCAAAAGTCAAAACCATTTTTGAGTTCCAACAAGTGTAATATACTTCACAGCAAATCCTGCTCCTATGCCTAGCATGTCCATGCTGTGGAGATACCAATGTTGGACTGGGGGTGGGCATAGTAAGCAGTGTTACAACACCAGGTTAAAGTCCAACAGGTTTATTTGGAATCCCTAGCTTTCGGAGCATAGCTCCTTCATCAGCTTACTCCGAAAGCTAGTGATGTCAAATAAACCTGTTGGACTTTAGCATGTCTACGTACTTGTTTCTTTAAGGATTCACAGATCCCATGAAATTGAAGTATTTTTCAATCCCATTAACTTTGTCACAATTCCAGCTGATGTTTACGATTGGAAAAATCAGGGGCGAAATTCTCCGGAAACGGCGTGATGTCCGCCGACTGGCGCCCAAAACGGCACAAATCAGACGGGCATCGCGCCGCCCCAAAGGTGCGGAATGCTCCGCATCTGTGGGGGCCGAGCCCCAACATTGAGGGGCTAGGCCGGGGCCGGAGGGATTCCGCCCCGCCAGCTGGCGGAAAAGGCCTTTGGTGCCCCGCCAGCTGGCGTGGAAATGACATCTCCGGGCGGCGCATGCGCGGGAGCGTCAGCGGCCGCTGACAGTTTCCCACACATGCGCAGTGGAGGGAGTCTCTTCCGCCTCCACCATGGTGGAGACCGTGGCGGAGGCGGAAGGGAAAGAGTGCCCCCACGGCACAGGCCCGCCCGCGGATCGGTGGGCCCCGATCGCGGGCCAGGCCACCGTGGGGGCAACCCCGGGGCCAGATCGCCCCGCGCCCCCCCCAGGACCCCGGACCCCGCCCGCGCCGCCTTGCCCCGCCGGTAAGGTAGGTGTTTTAATTTACGACGGCGGGACAGGCATTTTAGCGGCGGGACTTCGGCCCATCCGGGCTGGAGAATCGAGCGGGGAGGCCCGCCAACCTGCGCGGCGCGATTCCCGCCCCCGCTGAATCTCCGGTGCCGGAGACTTCGGCAACCGGCGGGGGCGGGATTCACGCCAGCCCCCGGCGATTCTCCGACCCGGCGGGGGGTCGGAGAATTTCGCCCCAGATCCCAAAGTGAAACCTGGCTTGGCAGATGCTAAGTTTTATTTCTTTTTAGAAAATGCGGAGGTAGGTTACTGAACACATTCACGGTCTGCTGTTGAACTTATAACAAAAAGATTCATTCAACAAGAAAATGAATTATATTACACCAGACAAAACAGTTGGAATGATCTCAATACTAACACAAGAAACTGCATCAGATTCACAATTCCTTCACCCCAGCTATATCTTTATAGACACAGACAAATTAAAAAGTTAAAACAACTTATCACATCTGTCTTATACTCTAACATTCAGGGTAAGAATGCGTTACATGTAACCAACTGGCGAACTGTGATCAGACTCACCACAGTCCAAAGCAAGTGACAAATTAGAACGAAACGGGTTCAATGGATTTCTCAATAACCCACCCAGAAGCTTGACACAA
This sequence comes from Scyliorhinus torazame, assembly GCF_047496885.1. Taxonomy (NCBI): domain Eukaryota; kingdom Metazoa; phylum Chordata; class Chondrichthyes; order Carcharhiniformes; family Scyliorhinidae; genus Scyliorhinus; species Scyliorhinus torazame. The sequence continues at coordinate 84,401,763 of NC_092717.1, forward strand.
TATTTTCAACTACTCTCAGTGAAACTCTGTTTATCTCACCAGGGTTTCCAAAATGCTCTTTTGAGTAACACACCTTGGAATTCTCTCCAAATGTCACTCCCACGTGGTTGACTTCAACAATGGTTTTGATCTTGCCTTTTGAGACTCCTTTTCACTGTGGACCATGAATTTGGACCATGGCAAGCACAACACCACTGCTGCAAAAGTATACCTTTGTCTTTATGACCCTCAGCATGGAGTCAGCAATCTTTGGCTGCTCTCTTTGATTTTCAGAGCTTCTCTCGAGCCCATTTTGCTTCAAGTCTACTCTTCATAGCTCGCCCTCCTTAATTCAGAGCCTATTGCCTTGTTCCTTTTTCTCAACTTTACTTAAAAGGATCTCTTTCTGATCTCTGTCCTTACCCCCTGAACAAGGGCCTTCTTCTGTGGCCTGATCTGCGCCATTCCTGGGTTTTGGGTCTTTTTCTCTGTTTAAGACCATCTCTCTGTCCCCCTCCCTGGGCCCTACTCTCTGTTCCATCTTCTCTGCAGTGGTGCTCCTCTTCAGGTCATCTGATGTCCAGTTTTATGGCATTTCACTTCCTTTTCTTCTGCTCACATGTGCAGGGCCGGTTCTGAGCCTGAAGATGTGAAAATCGATGATGTGCACATGTATAGCCCTTTTCCAGCTGGTGCATGCACAGAAGTCCTGAGGCATGCCAACAACCGTGGTTCCCAAACTCTGAACTCCTGATCTAAACTCAAAGTGAGTATTGGAGTTAGTGACATAATAAAATTGAAAAATGTACACATCAATCACTGTTTCTACTGGAAAGAGCGCTTAGGGCTTTGAATGGAGAGGGGAGAGGAAGGAAAAGAGCAGATGTTACATCTCCTGACTGCATGGAAAGGTGTCATGGGAAGTAGAGTGAATGTTGGTGGTTACTGAGAAGTGGACCGGGGAATCATGGAGGGAATGGACCCCTCAGACTGATGTTCGGATGGGGTGCGACGTATTTGCTTAGTTGTGAAACCATACTGGACATGACAGAAATGTTGGAAGGTTATCCATTGAAACCAGAGAATGGTGGGTTGGAAGGTCAAGAGGAATGTGATGGGCATGGTCGATGGTGCTGTCAACCATGGTGGGAGGGAATTCCCAGCTGAGGAAAAACAAAGAGATCTCGGAAGTGCTACTGTTAAGGTTGCATCATCAGAACATAACAGAGGTGGAGAAACTGGGAGATACTCAATAAGTATAATTGTCTTACATAATGGTATGAGATAATGAGCATGCCATGCTGCCCCATATCAATGGCTTGATTTCCTTCACAATTCCTGACCCAAATGCTAAACGTCTAGGGCTAAGAAATATTTTCCCTTGGTGTTTTAAATAAAGAACATGAACAGCTTCCTTTGTGTTTTTCTCTCTGTCTCCCTGTGTTCAGAAGCACAAAGGGACTTGGGAGTCCTTGTCATGATTCTCTTAAGGTTAATGTGTAGATTTAGTCAGCAGTTAAGAAGGCAAATGCAATGTTGGCATTCATGTCGAGAGTGCTAGAATACAAGACCAGGGATGTACTTCTGGGGCTATATAAGGCTCTGGTCAGACCCCATTTGGAGGTTTTGGGCCCCATATCTGAGGAAGGATGTGCTGGCCTTGGAAATAGTCCCGAGGAGGTTCACAAGAATGATCCCTGGAATGAAGAGCTTGTCATATGAGGAACGGCTGAGGACTCTGGGTCTGTACTCGTTGGAGTTTAGAAGGATGAGGAGGAATCTTATTGAAACTTACAGGATACTGCGAGACTTGGATAGTGGAGAGGATGTTTCCACTTGTAGGAAAAACTAGAAGCAGACTAAAGGGATGATCCTTTAAAACAGAGATGAGGAGGAATTTCTTCAGCCAAAGGGTGGTGAATCTGTGGAACTCTTTGCCGCAGAAGGCTGTGGAGGCCAAATGACTGAGTTTCTTTAAGACAGAGATAGATAGGTTCTTGATTAATAAGCGGATCAGGTGTTATGGGGAGAAGGTAGGAGAATGGGGATGAGAAATTATCAGCCATGTTTGAATGGTGGAGCAGACACGATGGGACGCGTGGCCAAATTCTGGTCCTATGTCTTATGGTCTATGGTCTTATAACCTGAAAGTATACGGCTGACACCCCCACCCTCAGGCAAATATCCAATCAACAATTCTTGTTCATATTTATTAATTACCAAGAAAAGCTAATTATTTGCAATTTGGGGGAAATTTTGTATCTACCTGTTGTCTCAGTGAACCTTTCCAACATTATCTGGACCTATCCCTGTTTCTATTGGTGTGCATGGTCCCTCAATAGGTCGAGCAGAATTTGAAGCCAAAGTCACTAGATGGCATGGTAGCACAGTGGTTAGCACTGTTGCTTCACAGCGCCAGGGTCCCAGGTTCAATTCCGGCTTAAGTCACTGTCAGTGCAGAGTATGCACATTCTTCCCGTGTCTGTGTGGGTTTCATCCGGGTGCTCCAGTTTCCTCTCACAAGTCCCGAAAGACTTGCTTGTTAGGTGAATTGGACATTCTGAATTCTCCCTAAGTGTACCCGGATCGTGGCCACTAGGGGCTTTTCATAGTAACTTCATTGCAGTGTTAATGTAAACCTACTTGTGACAATAATAAAGTTTATTATTCTTTTTATAATGGGCTATACTTTTACAACCTGTAGCAATTTGCCATTAACCAGCATTTGGAGATTGTCCAAGCCATTGTCCTTATTTCTCTGGGCATGAAGAAAGTCTTGTGTAAGCTTCTTTTAGGTTCTACACGCAGTAAATGAAGTCATAGTTGTATCAAAGTGCATCTCCAATCAGGTCTCACAGTGTGAGCAAAACGTGGCACGCTTTGACGGATACCGTAATGGAAAATTACTGACAGAGAACAAAATCACAAAATGAATCAACATCATTAGTATCAGCAATGACTTTAGGAGCCTTTTAGAGTGAAACTTCAGGATAGAATTATTTGCAGTCTAGCAGAAAAGTCAAATAGTAAATAAACTCTAAGAAGCTAATTAAAATAACAATACTCGTGAGACAAATCATACAGGAACAGAACTGATAAAGTGTGTTTAACTATATGTGTTTATTTACTACATGTATACTGAAATGAAGGTAAGCTTGTCATTTCAGATGGCTTGAACATGTATATTATATTGCAAATATACACAATGACAATGTACAAGAAATTACTTTACTGGAGTCTGAGATGAGATAAAGACACAGACATTTCTGGAGGCTTGATTCGGGGGTGTAAATAGTGGTGTAGAACCACAATTACCCTTCATTCATCCTGACTCCAGCTGAAGACCTGCCCTCTAGGTCCTGGACAGAGTCGATTGCACATCTAGTGTGAACTGACAGTATTTGTAATCTGCAACACCCTTCCCATCCCTTCTGCAATGGAACAATGATTTGTTGCTCCTCCCAAAATCCTCCCATCCCTGAAGGATAAAATAGTCAAAGTTAAACGGGTAGCACGGTAGCACAAGTGGATAGCACTGTGGCTTCACATCGCCAGGGTCCCTGGTTCGATTCCCCGCTGGGTTACTATCTGTGTGTAGTCTGCACGTTCATCCCGTGTCTGCGTGGGTTTGCACCGGGTGCTCCGGTTTCCTCCCACAGTCCAAAGACGTGCAGGTTAGGTGGATTGGCCATGATCAATTGCCCTTAGTGACCAAAAAGGTTAGGAAGGGTTATTGGATCACGGGAATAGGGTGGAATTGAGGGCTTAAGTGGCTCGGTGCATACTCGATGGGCCGAATGGCCTCCTTCTGCATGCTATGTTCTATGTAAACACAGATTCTTTTGATGACTTAGAGCCTTTAGAAATCTTAAAATGTCGGACACTAAGGTCTCGATTTCTGCGACAGAAGTGGGTACCTTGAGTCAGTAACTTTCTGCCTCAGTACAAAGACCTCTGATTGTCACGATCTTTGCTCTGAGGGAATGGATGCAGGATAGATCCAAGCAGCTGACCCAAGAAGTAGGATTTAGGCAGTCACGGGGCAGCCAAATGCCAAGGTGGGCCTTTTAGAAAGCCAACCTTGGTTCTCTGGGACTTCATCCAGTTGTATTAAAGGTTGTCAGGCCCTATATCTCTCAACCGCCACAATCCCTCACCTTCCACTCACTTCCCAAATCCTCTTCTAGTCAATTCATGCCAACCCATGTTCCCAACTAACTAATGGCCCTCATAACCGCCATGCCACCTCATGGCTATTCCATGCCTTTTCACCCAGTATGCAGCATGGGCTGTACCACTGAACCATATAACAACAATAGCATGTGTGGAATTACTCACAAACGCCCATTCACAATTATTTTGAAAAATAAACTGCAGTTCCTACAACCCTGTGAAAATGTCAATCATTCAGACCATTAAAGTATCAACAGAAATAGGTTCAAATACTTCACTAAATATTGAGACATTGACAAAAGAGATAACGGAAAGAACAATGTATTATAGTCATTTAAAGATGTCAATCGAGCAAAGTCAAAAATTCTCTCCAGCTGTGAAAGCAGAATACATTACTGAGAAAATATTTTTATGAGTCTAGGTCCTCAAGCCTAGCATGTATAAATAGGCTATTCACTTCTTCTGAAAGAGCTCTTAAACTTGTCCTCCCTGATCGAGTAAATTAGATTGATGTCTCCAAGAACAAGTGCAAGATCGATTCCAAGTCTGTCGGAACAATCCTTCACTGCTGATTCCTACCTCCATGATAAAAAATCAGCCCTCACTGTACAATGTATAATAAGATTCATTGAACAGATTGCCATCAGGTATAAATTATCCCCGCTCTAAAATCAGCCTTTTGGAAGACACCCCTTGTTACCTTTATCGATGACCACAAGATGTTTTTTTCTAATCATTGGCTCATCCCCATTCCCCTTCTCCTCGTTCCTTTCCAATCCTTAAGTTCTGTCCCCCTGCCTTCCTCTTATAGTCTCCTCCCTCAGTGCCACTACTGCCTCTTATCTCCTGCCCTTTGAGCTCTGTCTCTTCCCATTCTTTTGCTGTTTTTTCTCCTTCTCTTTTCCCTTGTTCCTTCCTCTTCATCTCCTCTCTCATCCTCCCCTGCTGCTGTTCCCTCATTCCCTCATTTACTTCTTATCCCCCCATTGCTTTCTCTTCTGTTTGCCTTCCTCTCCTCCTTTACCTTTCTTGCCTCCCCTTCTCTCCCTTACTCCATCCTCTTTCCCCTCCCTATGCCACCCATCCTGCTCCATCAATTATACTTCCTATCCTCCCTCATATACCTCTTGCTCTCACTTTCCACTCTGTCTCTCCGGTATTGGTACTACTCTGTCACACATTCCAACTCTACTGCCCTGTAAAAATTCAACATGGGCCTTGACTACCTTTGTGCAATGCTATGGGAAATCAACTCATCACTAAAAAATGCAACTTTTAATCACAAAATAAGCAAGCAAAATTTGATACTGCTCAATTGAATTGCAGCACAAAATGTTTACATAGAATAAACACACAGAATAAATGATGAGTGAAAGGCATTGTTTTCGAAGAAACACCACAAAGATTGCCCCAATTATAAGTTCAAATGTTGCAATTAGGAGACTGTTGAACATGTTTTAAAATTCCAATTTAACCACTCCTATTGTTTTCACACAAACAATTCTACAATGGATAAGAATATGTTTGACGGTTGAAACTATTTGGTTAGCATTAAGAAACAAATAGGGATGTCATTATACAACAGGGTGAACTCTGTCCATCACAATTTTATGGAAAATAAGTCAAAAATCAAATTCTCAAGGAAATTGCAGGACATGTAATTATCCTAAATTAAATGAAGGTTGTGTAGTAAAAACGATGCTTACCTTGTTGTGATCGAAGTTTGGGAACAGGAACTTCTGATGGACCTCGGAGATTTTGCCCATGTGAAAGAAGCAGGCTGTGCATGTGCAGTACTGCCCTTCTTAACTCTTTGGTCCCAGGGTGCCTGGGCAGGAAGAAAAACAGTAATAAAACACCTGACAGGGGATGGGGAGTGGAGCATCATGGAAGACCGGAGTCTCAGGCAGGAGCCAGGCAGAGGTCAAGAGGAGAGGGGACAGAGGAAAAGGACATGTCCCAAAAGAAAAGTTGCATATGTCATGATATTCAAACACACACATCATGATGGACACACTAACAGGCAAATCAGAGTACACAACACCACAACCAATCACAGACAAGAACACCAACCACATAAAAAGCACGAGCACGACACCTGGTGGTCAGTAGGTCTGGGGAGAAGGGAACAAGAAAGAGCTGTTAAAACATCACAAGCAGGGAACCCCCACGTGCAGAGTGCAAAGACCAAACTGTAAATAGTAAGTTTAAATAAAATAGCGTTGTACCATATGCAACCGTGTTGGCTCATCTGTGTGTCAGAACACCCAACACCACATGGTACAGGAGTGGATCGATACCTGCCTACTAACCTGCCATTCTGGACATGGACCACACCGGCAAACCGCAGCCGATGCAAGTCACGGGGAACCTAGGTACCAACTGGAAGCTCTACAGGCAGCGATTTGACCTGTACATCCGTGCCACCGAAAAACAGAATGCCTCGGATGACACGAAGATTGCAATGCTCCTCTTCTACGCAGGTCAGCACGCCACCAACGTCTTCAACTCACTGGTGTTCGAAGAAGGCGAAAACCAAGCCAAATATGACACGGTCATCCTCAAACTGGACCAGCACTTTCAAGTTGAAGTAAATGAAAGTTTTGAAAGATACCTCTTTCAGCAACGCCTGCAAGGTAAGGAGGAGCTTTTTCAACCCTTCTTGACGCACCTCCGGATTCTAGCGCAGTCCTGCGGTTACGGCACCACCACAGAGTCCATGATCAGGGACCAGATTGTTTTTGGCGTTGCCTCTAGTGGCCTACGCCAGCAGCTTCTTAAAATGAAAAGCCTCACCTTAGCGTCTGCTGTGGAAGCCTGTGTCCTCCACGAAAATGCTACCTGCCGTTTTGCCCGATTTCAGGCGTCCGAGTTGGCACGGAGGGGGTCCCCAGCCGTCGAATCGGCAAGCCAGGCCGCCCACGACGTCGAACGCATCCAGGCCGTCGATTACTTCCCGACCCACGGCCCGGACGACAGCGGCCGCTTCCCGCGCTTTTCGCGGTCTCCCGCGCAGGTGCGCGCCAAAAATAACGGCCACAACGAGGGACGCACTGCGCAGGCGCGCCCACCGCAAGATCGCACTGCGCATGCGCAGTGGCGCAACGAACGCCGTGACGTCATGACGTGCGGCAATTGTGGAGCTCTACATTTAAAAGGGCAATGTCCTGCAAAAAACCGACAGTGCCTCAGATGTGGCAAGATGGGCCACTACGCAGCCCACTGTCGTTCGGCTCAACCCATGGATCCGGCGCATCCTCGACAATCTCGCAGACAAGTCAGGACCGTCCAGCCCACGCATCAAGACTTCCAGTTAAGTGATGCAGATGACCAGGATGCCTTCCGCGTTTCCGTCATTGATGTCAACAAGGTCAATGCCATCAATCCAGCCGATGAGTGGTGTGCCACCCTGACGGTCAACCCGAACTCGTCGCAAGCCCATTAGACTGGACTTATAATACCGTTCATATGTTTAACAAGTTGCACAATTTTACATGATAACCTGTTGTTGTGTATCGTTCCAGATGTCGTCTGACTGGACAACTGTTCAAGTTTTTTTTTTCTTCTTCTCTCGTTCGCATTTATGTTATGTTATGTTATGGTACAACTTGGTTCATGTGACGCACCCGACATCGCCCCATGTACATAGTTCCGTCATATGCACATGCTGCACACGACACACACACACTCTTAGATGCACTCACGACACGATCATATTTATTACCACGTAGGCACATATCTTTGTAAAAAGGGGGGATGTCATGATATTCAAACACACACATCATGATGGACACACTAACAGGCAAATCAGAGTACACAACACCACAACCAATCACAGACAAGAACACCAACCACATAAAAAGCACGAGCACGACACCTGGTGGTCAGTAGGTCTGGGGAGAAGGGAACAAGAAAGAGCTGTTAAAACATCACAAGCAGGGAACCCCCACGTGCAGAGTGCAAAGACCAAACTGTAAATAGTAAGTTTAAATAAAATAGCGTTGTACCATATGCAACCGTGTTGGCTCATCTGTGTGTCAGAACACCCAACACCACAGCATAGAGGGGACAGGAATGGAAAAAGGCCCCAGTTCATTTAGAAAGAGAGAAGCAGAGAAACAAGCTACAAAGAGGAAAAGGGCTGCAAGGAGCAATGTTGAACGAGGAAAGTAGCCGAAGGGTGGTGAATCTCTGTCCGGAATTTTCCATCCCAACATAGGTCCCATGCCAGGGGCAGGAACCAGGGATGTTTCCCATTGAGGAGTCCAGTGATAATTTGCAGCACATCACTCTAGGCTCATTACTTATGCAGTTGGAGGTTTCCCGATGGCAGGGCAGGCTGGATGACGCAGGCACCATATTTGAAAGGTGCCCAGGCATCAACTTCATTGTCATTCTGTCACCATGGAAAGAGGAGATGGCTTGGTATTCCCAGGGAGCTCCTGCCCCAGATTCATCCCTTGATTTTCTGTTCAATGCAGTGGAGGCTGGAAGGGATGACAAGTACCCCAAGAATGGAAGGAAGAGGCTGAACTGTGTGACCAACCCTGCAAGGGAGGAAGTCACCAGGATAGTCAGTGCCCATGGCCTCAACCAGAGGACTGCCCTGCAGTGCTGGAAGCAGATGAATGACAACATCCGTGCCACCAAGGTAAGTGAACCCTCAACCTGCTCACATTCACCTCACTGAATGGTAAAGGGGACATGGGCCTCAATGGCAAGAGCAACCCATGTATAGAGGAGTTGCTCAGCATGATAATGTGATGCCTAAAAGCCCCACTGCAGTCCTTCTAGCCTGCTGATGGAGATGCCACTGCGGTCCTCAGACCCTTCCACATTGAGAGCTCAGATGCTGTTTGGGAGGGAGGCTGGTGGGAAAGGGTGGTTAAACATGGAGTGCACCAGCAAACACCACTAATGATATGCCTCTATGAGCCTACTCCTACTATTTGTATTGGCTCACGCCAGAGAAAGGGCAAAAGAATTTATGGAAAGGAAGGGAGATCAGCAGAAATAGGAATTCATGGCCTGTGTTCAAATCAATGATTCAGAAATACATTTGAAGTCTTAGAGGGAGTTTAATGAGTTGAAAAAATGACCAGAGTCTCCTATTTGTATCCTGGCCATGCATTGAATAGATTAAAGATGTGAACATTAAGAAGGTTAATGCGTGGCTGCAGGATTGATGCAAGAAGGAAGGGTTTGTTGTCTTAGAACAGTGAAGTGATTTCTCTAAGAAGGGAAGGCTCTATCAAAGAGCAGTCTTATCATGAATCAAAATGCCACCAATATGCTTGTGTAGAGGGTAAAGAGAGCAATGGAGAAAGTTTTATATGAATAGGACAGTGAATGCCTGAAGTAGGATTTAGAACTAGAAAAAAGTAGAGAATCGTAACAACAGAAGAAAAAGGCTTAGCTGAAATAAATAGTGAGAAATCATCAGAAAAGAAAACGAAAGTAAGAGGCTTTGAGATTGTGAGAGACAGAGGAAGAATTGGATTCTCATAGAAGCTTTCATGATACTAAAATGTCCTAGAGCTGTTTGAAATCCATGAAGTACCATTGAAGCGGAATTGTGGTACCGTTAAAATCAAGGACATATTTTTTTTCCCCTTTGTCAAAACAAAAAAGTTAAAATTTTGTGTCTCAACGAAAGGGAATATATTTACATTTTGCTTTTTCACATGTCAAGTCGAGAGATTCTGGGCGGGATCCTCCGGTCTCCGGCTGAAATCACGTTCGGCGATCGACCTGAGAATCCCCGTTTGCTGCGCAATCGAGGGCGGCAGCACTTTTGCAATGCTCCGCCCCCGCGAAAATGGCATGCCGTCGGGACAGCTTCAAGATGTCATCTGAGGTCCACCCCCGATGTTCCTCCCCTGATGACCGTGTTCCCGATGGCGTGGAACACTTATCCTAATTTGTTTTCGTGAACCCGGGGTGGTGGCTGCGGATTGAGTCCAGCACCGCCACAGTCGGGTGGGAGCTGTTCCATGGGCAGGGGTGGCTTTGGCGGGTGCTGGGGTCACTGGTGGGGGTAGTCCGGGGGTGGTAAGCCTGGTCAAAGAGAGGCAATGTTTGGCAGGCCGGGTCTGCACACTGGCTGGCCCATGTTGCACGGCGCAGCCGCCGATGGTCACCACTGTGCGCATACATAGCCACAGGCCCGGTAATTCTCTGGCCGTATCCGCAGGTAAAGCCAGTGGCATTGCGCTGCGTACCTGCTAGCCCCCCATCAGACGGAGGATCAGTGCAGCTTTTGAGCCATTTTTCTGGGCGTAAAACGCCACTGTTTCCACGCCGGCTTCAGCATTTAGTCTTCAAATTGGAGAATCCAACACATAGTGCATGATTCAAAGGCTTCATCATGTCCGACTTAGTGTGGGAATGAAGCTGTGGAATTTCACAAGAGGCTTACCGTGAGATTCGTGGCGCTCAAAACGTTTCACGAGATTTAACCAAGTCTCGTAAGGTGTCGCGATCTGGATCCCGCTGTCACTGGGCAAGATCCAGATATGCATCTTGAAATTAGCCATTAGGCCCCTGACTCCACATTATCTGACTTTATTCATTGGATTATTTTGGAGCTCAGGAGATGACGTCAACAGTGCATGGAACCGAAGCCAACACTGCTAGGGGGGCATCCGCAGTGGAAAGCCTGGAGCACAACATCAGCACCAAGAGTGGGTGTGTCCAAGGCATTGCTCAGTCAGTGACGGCCATGGCTGAAGGCCTCGACAGTATGTCCTAGTCACGAGGGGATGTGTCCCAGATACAGGTGGACCTTACCGAGGTGCTGTGGAGCATGTCTCAGGTGGGAAATGCCGAGGTGCTCCAGAACATGTCCCAGTCGCTGATGCCAGTTTCCCAGTCTCAGGCGGTCATTGCCGAAGTGCTGAGGACCGTGTCCCAGATGCAGGTGGACATTAGCAAGGCACTGCAATGCGTAGCCCGGTCACAGAGGGCATCACTGAGGGCATCGGTACCATGGTGCAGACAGTGGGGAGCTGCCAGGGTTGGCAGAGTCGAATGTTGCAGGGGCCTCTGGAGCTCAATCCAGCTGCACCTCCATCCCAAGGTGACCCACAGGGCTTTATGGGCACCGACCAGGAGGACGGAGAGGTGAAGGCCAACCCGGAGTCTCCCCACAAGGAAACAACGGTGGTCACCAGCTCTTCTTTATCCCCCACTCCTGATATTGGCGTGTTTTGGGGTCAGTGGGTGGAACAAGGTGGCACAGCGAGGCATGTGTCATCGGCAAGTCATTCGGGGGCCTTCGGCCCCTGGCCCTCCAGAGGATGCCCGCCAGGGGCATCAAAGGACACGGGACACGGTAAGTAGCAGGTTGCTTCCATCTCTGATGTGCATCCTGGACACAACTAGATGCAGTGGCAGAGCACAAAGGGTTAAGAAGATTGAGGATCACTGAGATGACACAGAGAGGGGGGGAGGGGGGGTGGGGTGGCACCACCGGTAGCTAGGGACAGTTAGAGTCACAATTCCACACCATTAAAGCACATTAAACTCGAGACATGTGAAGCCTCTGTCATGTTATTCTGCACTATGGGCCGTCCTGTACCCACATCTTCCATTTGCCCTCTGTCCTCCTCCGGCCCCAGCTCCTGGGGCACGGTGACCTGGATATGCCCCCCCCCTCCCAAGGCAGAGCACATGCAGATGATGAGTGTGAGCGCGCTGTCAGCAGATGGACAGGAGTAAGACTAGAGCATAGATTGAGGTGCACCAGAGCTCAGCTTACGGTGGGTTGTAGCCACGTAAAATGGCTGCGTTCCGATTAATCTGGCCAAAACCCAGTTTAAAATGGCTAACCCGAAAGACTGCTGGGAAAAGCAGCTAAGAAAACACAAGCAGGCAGCTGCAGACAGTATTGCATATTCGGCTCTGGGAAGTTAGCCCAGATCGATACTCAGGGCTATCAACAGCCCATCAACCCAGGTATTTGCAGTTCCATTCTGGACTGTTTGCAGCCCATCTATCCAGACATCTGCAGTTAAATCGGCTATTCCCGGGAACAATTGCAACATATTAGCAATTGAATACCGGGCCAGACCTGTCGGCGCCTGCAGTGGCCGAAACAAAGACAGGTGAGCGACCACCCCCCGATCGAGGAATCGCCTCACCATTGGACACATCGACCCCAGAGATTGGGACAGATCCAATCACTTGGGACTCAGGGTCAAGGGCCGACCCGGGAGGCGGGAAGCCCCTGGGCCCTATAAAAGTGGGGGTCCAAGTTCAGATCTCTCTCTCTCTCCTCTTCGCCTGCTCGAGACCTTCGCAAGAACAGCAACCAGCAACAGTAAGTTTGAATCCAGCGATCACTATCCGGTAGAGACACCTAGCCACCGACCTGTAGCAGCCTTTTGAATCCCGCGGGCCTGATCTGACTGGACAAGCCATTCGTTTCCCTGACCTGGTGGGCTCTTCCTAAGTTAATTATTGGCCAGTAGTGATAGGTTTATTGTATAGAAAGTAGTATTAGGGTATTAATATTGCTTGTTGTATATAATAAATGACCGCTGTTTTAATCCTTACTAAGCGGTGTGCTGTATTATTAATCATAACCTGAACTTGAACCACGTGGTGGTATCATAAAGATACCTGGCGACTCATAAGCAAAGGTGACGTAATCAGAGCAAATAGACTAAGGTTAAAAAGAGCAACAGGGTTATCCTCACCCTCCTGCCTTGTATATTGAACCACTGACAGTGCTGACACAGGCCCATTGCCTTGGACTGATGTAACCACAGACCCTGAGAGGGTGGAACAGGGCGATTGGGGGGGGTGGGGGGCAGGGAATGGTTGGGGGATGAGTGAGAAGCGGATTGGGGGTGGGGGGGGACAGCAGGTGGAATGAAACTAATGCAGAGGGTTAAGAAGATTGAAGATAACTGAGAGGGCACTGGAGGGGAGAGGGGTGACGGTGGCATCTCCGGTAGCTAGGGACAGTTAGGGTCACGATTGTACACCTTTAAATCACGTTAAACCCGAGACATGTGAAGCCTCTGTCATGTTAATCTGCACTGTGGGCCGTCCTGCACCCACTCCTCCATTAGTCCTCTGATCCTCCGGGCATGGTCCTCTGGTCATGCTGGACCCATTAGACCATAAGACATAGGGGCAGAATTCGGCCACTTGACCCATTGAGTCTGTTCCACCATTCAATCATTGCTGATATTTTTCTCATCCCCATTCTCCTGCCTTCTCCCCATAACCCCTCATCCCCTTATTACAATAATGTAATCGGATCCCCGATGCTCCGTCTCCTACCAGCCGAGTTCCTGATGGCGTGGGACAGGTGTGGTCTCACCCGTTGGGAACTCTGCGTGGTGGCTGCGGACTCAGTCCAGCGCCGCCACAGTTGGGAGAGGGCCGATCCACGGCCTGGGGTGGACATATTTGGGGCTGGGGGCACTGTGGTGGGCTTGTCCAGGGCACGCGAGCTGGCTGAAGGGGGGTACTATTTCACGTGCCGGTTCTGCGATCGGCATCCGCCGTGAAGCACAGCACGGCCGCTGCATGGACCCGCCAATTCTCTCGGCTGTATCGGCTGCTTGAGCCGGGTGCTCTACGCTGCCTTCCTGCCAGCCCCCAGCAAAACGGGGAATTCCCATGCCGGCGTGGGGACACAGTCTCCAAATCGGAGAATCCAGCCCTGGATCAGCACTCCCAACGATTCTGAGAAAACTATCACCAAATTCAGCGATATGTTCACAGGTTTTGGTACGCCACCATTCACCTACATGATACAACTTAAAGAGGATGAAAAACCTGTGATAAAGGCACCATGAAGGGTGCCTGCACCTCTTTGGGATCACCTCAAAAAGGAGCTAGACAGAGTGACAAAGTTAAAGTAATCAGAAAGATAGAAGAACCAACCGGCTGGTTAAACTCCATAGTTCGTGGAAAGAAAAAGAATGGCGATATTTGCATATGCATGGATCGTAAAGACCTTAATGCGAATATCAAACGAGAAAATTACCAATTCCCAAGCATAAGGAAATCATATCTGAATGGCTGGTGCACAATTCTTTATGAAACTTGACGCATCTCAGGGTTTCTTGCAACTAATGCTAGAGGACCAAAGTACAAAATACTGCACTTTTAACACGCCATTTGCACGGTACTGCTTTCGGAGAATGTCATTTGGTATAATTTCGTCATCAGAAAATTTTCACCGTGCCATGGAGCACATAATCGAGGCATCGAATGTGTACATGTGTATGTGGATGATATCATTGTATGGGTTTCAACCATAGGAGAACACGATACGAGGATGTTTAAAGCTCTAACGAGCGTCAGGAGAAATGGGCTGAAGCTCAATAAGCAAAAGTGCCAATTTGGAGTAACTGAGGTCACATTCCTCGGTGACAAGCTCTCATCGCATGGCATTGAACCTGACAAGGACAAAATGCAAGCAATTCTCAACATTTCAAAACAACACAACAAGAAAGCCATCTTAAGAGTGATTGGTATGGTGAATTTTAAAAGGAAACTCATTCCAAACCTGTCAGCAAAAACAACACATCTACGTGATCTCCTGCACAAGACAACAGATTTCACTTGGACTGAGCAACATGAGGAAGAGTGGACGAAGCTCAAGATTTCACTAACCAACACGCCAGTTCTCACATTTTTTGACCCATCTAACCAGATTAAAGCATCAACAGACGTGTCCAAAGATGGTCTGGGGACAGTGAGGCACGATCAATTGGACAAAAGGCAATAGTTGAATCCAACTGAGGCTTTATTGCTATCAGATTTGTGGCCTCCCACAGCAGCTGGCAAAATGGCTGCTGACTGGAGGACACACATATTTATACCCCGCCTGCTGGGCGGAGCCAACAGGCAGGGACGACCGGCGAACCTGTAGTACAGGTCCTACCGTACATCACCTAAATCAGGTGAAACAGTGGTTTACCACATTCACCTCCTGTTAAAAATTGAGTCCGGCGGGGGTGGTGGATAACTCTATACAACAATGAGTTAATATTTACAAGATTTGAGCAAACAAATGTCCTTTGATGTCCGGTGGACCGGTCAGAGGTTTAGCAAGTCCGGGGCCTTGATGTTCCTCTGGGAGCGACGCAGTGGTGTCGGCGATATTGGTGCTGATCTGGTCGATGGTGAATCCGGGAGCCTGCCGAGATCCTCTTCATCGTCGGGCTTGGGCGGGGGGGGATGGATGGTCCTGGCGGGGTGCTGTTGGGAGCGATGGGGGGGGAGGGTGGCACCGGGGCGGAGGGGGTGTGGGGGTGGAACCAGGTCCCTGAGGGAGACAGTATTCTGGCGGCCATCGGGGAATGCCACGTAGGTGTACTGGGGGTTTGCATGGAGCAAGTGCTCCCTCTCCACCAACGCGTCTGCCTTGTGGAGTCGGATGTGCTTACGGAGAAGCACGGTTCCCGGAGCTGCGAGCCAAGTCAGGAGCGACACCCCGGATGTGGACTTCCTGGGGAAGGCAAAAAGACGTTCATGGGGTGTATTGTTAGTGGCAGTGCAGAGTAATGAGCGAATGGAGTGGAGTGCTTCAGGGAGGACCTCCTGCCAGCGGGAGGCCGGGAGGTTTCTGGACCATAGGGCCAGCTGGACGCCCCTCCATACGGTCCCATTCTCCCTTTCTACCTGTCCATTTCCCCGGGGGTTATAGCTTGTCGTTTTGCTGGAGGCGATACCCCTGCTGAGCAGGAACTGACGCAGAATCCCCTGTCACTGTGGATGTAGGCGGGGAAACCAAACAGAGTGAAGATTGTGTTGAGGGCTTTGATGACGGTGGCAGACGACATGTCGTGGCATGGGATGGCAAAGGGGAATCTGGAGTGTTCGTCGATCACACTGAGAAAATATGTGTGACGATTGGGGTGGGGAGGGGGCCTTTGAAATCCACGCTGAGGCGTTCAAAGGGGCGGGAGGCCTTCACCAAGCGAGTGCGGTCCGGCCGGTAGAAGTCCGGCTTGCACTCCGCACAGACCTGGCAGTCCCTGGTGATTGTCCTTCCTGAAGTATTGGGTACTCTGAGACACAGATGAACCAACACGGTTGCAAATGGTACAACGCAGTTTTATTTCATTTAATTATTGACATAGTAAACTCTGGTACTCAGCACATGGTGACAGTCTGAGTGGCTGGCAATGAGGTCTGTGCCCTGAGCCGTCTCTTGCTGGACCACCCAGGAAGTGTCGTGTTCCTTGTTTTGTACTGTGTATGCTCTGTGATTGGCTGTCGTGTTGTGTGTGCTAATTGGTCCGTTGATCTGTCCATCATTATGTATGTATATATGTGCTGTGATGTTCACTTGAATATCATGACATCCCCCTTTTTTACAAGATTATGTGCCTACGTGGTTATAAATAGAGATGTGTACTGAGTGTAGCTAAACGTGTGTGTGTGTAATATTTACAGCATGTACATGGGGTTTAACTATATACAAGGGGCGATGTCAGGTGTGACATTATAACGAGGTTGTACCATAACAAACAACGGGGAAATGTGGAACGATAAAATGAATTCCTGTAACGATAAGAACATAAACATGTTAATACAGTGGTTGCATGAGTTCAACGTGTAAACAGTCTCGTAAGTCCAGCCTAGTAGGTGGGCGATGAATTCGGGTTGACCGTCAGGGTGGCACACCATTCATCATCCGGTTTGATCATGTTGACTCGGTTCCCATCAATGACCGCAACCCGGAAGGCGTCTCGGTCATCTGTGTCGCCGGTCTGGATGTCGTCTGGGCCCGATTCGTAATGGGGAGGCTGAATGGTCCGCACGTCCCTGTGAGGTTGTCGGAGATGTGGAAGATCGACAGGTTGAGCTGCTCGACAGTAAGCAGCGTAGTAGCCCACTTTGCCACAGCGTAGGCATTGTCGGGTTCTTGCGGGACATTGCCCTTTTGAATGTACAGCTCCACAGTTGCCGCACGTCGTGATGTCATGGCCTTCGTTGCGCCACTGCGCATGCGCAGTTCGGTCTTGCGTCAAGCGCGTCTGCGCATCACGTCCCTCCGTGTTGCCGTAGGTTTTGGCGCACACAAGCGGGGAGGCATCGAAAAGCGTGCGAAACGGCCGCCCTCGTCCCTACCGCGGGCCGGGAGGAATTCGTGGGCACCTGGCTCGCCGATCCGGTTGCATAGGACCCCCTCCTCGCCAATTCGGTTGCCTGAAATTGGGCATAGCGGCTAGTCGCGTTCTCGTGCAGGACACAGGCTTTGATTGCAGAGGCTAAGGTTAGGCCTTTTATTTTTAAAAGCTGCTGGCGTAGAGTGCCCGAGGCGACCCCAAAAACGATCTGGTCCCGGATCATGGACTCTGAGGTGGTGTCGTAACCGCAGGACTGCGCGAGTATGCGGAGATGCATCAGGAATGATTGAAAGAGCTCATCCTTACCTTGCAGGTGCTGCTGGAAGACATACCTCTCAAAGCTCTCGTTGACCTCGACGGTGAAGTGTTGGTCGAGCTTGAGGAGGACCGTCTTGAATTTGGATTTGTCATCGCCTTCCGCGAACACCAGGGAGTTGTAGACATGGATGGCGTGCTGACCTGCGGTGGTGAGAAGGATGGTGATCTTTCTTTTGTCCGAGGCGCTCTCTTTTTCATTGGCTTCCAGAAAGAGTTTGAAACGCTGTTTGAACAACGTCCAATTTACGCCAAGGTTCCCAGCGACTTGCAACGGCTGCGGTGTGTTGACGGTGTCCATGACGCAGGATGGCAGATTTGTGGGTAGGTATTAATTCACTTCTTGTACCATGAAGTGTTGAGGACTCTGACACACAGATGAACCAACACGGTTGCGAATGGTACAATGCAGTTTTATTTCATTTAACTATTGACATAGTAAACTCTGGTACTCAGCACATGGTGACTGTCTGAGTGGCTGGCAATGAAGTCTGTGCCCTGAGCCATCTCCTGCTGGACTGCCCAGGAAGTGTTGTGTTCCTTGTTTTGTACTGTGTATGCTCTTGTCTGTGATTGGCTGTCGTGTTGTGTGTGCTAATTGGTCCGTTGATCTGTCCATCATTATGTATGTATGTAGATGCTGTGATGTTCACTTGAATATCATGACACTTACTTCCTCAACGGAGTAGGGCAGATTTTGTGCCTTAATGAAGTGGTACAACCGTGTAACTCCTGGGTGACAAAGACTGTCGTGCAGGGCCCGGAGTCGGTCTACCTGTGCGTGGCATTGTGGCCTTGGCAATATCAGCTCTGATCCGGGCGAAGGCCTGTTGGGCCTCGGCCGTCAGGGGAAACTGGGTGGACTGTATAAGTGGGCGGGCCTTGTCCGCATAGTTTGGGACCCACTGAGCGTAGTTCGAAAAGAACCCCAGGCAGCGTTAGAGGGCCTTGGGGCAGTGGGGAGGGGAGCTCCATGAGGAGGCGCATGCGGTCGGGATCAGGCCCCAGAACTCCGTTCTGGACCACATTGCCGAGGATGGCTAAGCGGTTCGTGCTGAACATGCACTTCTCCTTGTTGTCAGTGAGGTTTAGGCGAGTAGCGGTGTGGAGAAATTTAGCAAGGTTGGCGTCGTGGTCCTGCTGATCTGGGCCGCAGATGGTGACATTGCCTTGGTACAGAAAGGTGGCCCGCAACCCGTACCGGTCGACTATTAGGTCAATCTCCCTTTGGAAGACCGAGACCCCATTTGTGACGCCGAAGGGGACCCTAAGGAAGTGGTATAGGCGGCCGTCTGCCTCGAAGGCAGTGTATGGACAGTCCAATTTCTGGATGGGGAGCTGGTGGTAGGCGGATTTCAGGTTTACCGTTTAGAAGATCCGGTACTGTGCAATCTGGTTAACCATGTCAGATATGCGTGGGAGGGGGTACGCTTCGAGCTGCGTGTACCGGTTGATGGTCTGGCTGTAGTCCACGACCATTTGCTGTTTCTCCCCAGTTTTAACTACTACCACTTGAGCTCTCCAGGGGCTGTTGCTGGCCTCGATGATGCCTTCCCGAAGCAGCGCTGGACTTAGGACCTGATGAAGGTCATGTCCTGGGTGCTGTACCGTCTGCTCCTGGTGGTGACGGGTTTACAATCTGGAGTTAGATTGGCAAAGAGGGAAGGTGGGTCGACCATGTAATTCACAGATTACATAAGCAGGGAGGTTATATTGGAGTTATATAGAACCTTGGTGAGCCCACGGCTGGAATACTGTGTGCAGTCCTGGTTGTCACATGATAGGAAAGATGTGATTGCACTGGAGGGGGTGCAGGGGAGATTCACCAGGATGTTGCCTGGGATGGAACATTTAAGCGATGAAGATAGTTTGGATTAGGTTTGGGTTGTTTTCATTGGAGTAGAGATGATTGTGGGATGACCTGATTGAGGTGTACAAGATTATGAGGGGCATGAACAAGATGGATAGGAAGCAGCTGTTCCGCTTAGTTGAAGGGTCAGTCACGAGGGGTCACATGGAGGAGCAGG
This sequence comes from Scyliorhinus torazame, assembly GCF_047496885.1. Classification (NCBI taxonomy): domain Eukaryota; kingdom Metazoa; phylum Chordata; class Chondrichthyes; order Carcharhiniformes; family Scyliorhinidae; genus Scyliorhinus; species Scyliorhinus torazame. Next base: position 84,421,357 of record NC_092717.1, read on the forward strand.
AAATTTAGAAGGGATTTGAGGAAAAACATTTTTACCCAGAGGGTGGTGACAGTCTGGAATGCAATGCCTGGGAGGTTGGTAGAGATGGGTTGCCTCACATCCTTTAAAAATAACCTTCATGAGCACTTGGCACGTCATAACATTCAAGGCCAAGGGCCAAGTGCTGGTAAATGGGATGAGTTAGGCTGTTTTTTTCACGTGTCAGTGCAGACTTAATGGGCCGAAGAGCCTTTAATTTGCTGTGTGATTCTGTGAAGAGAATAGTAAGTGAGGGGGGGGGGGGGGTAATAGTATGAAGATGAACAGCAGTAAAGGTTTGTTTTCGTACTTTAAAAATATTGGTATTTAATGAAGCTTCTTCAATGTTTTTTGAGGGAATACTAGCATTGTCAAACAATTTTTAAATAATCACAATTAATCTTGTGATTAAAATGTTTAAGATCGGCAAATCTTAGCTTTAATTGCATATGTAATTAATGCATTCATCTCATTCAAGTTCATTTTATTACCTGTGATTATTATTATAGAAAGTTTCATGGTAAAGGCATACACTAAAACTGTTTATTACCAAGAGTACATCTGCGATACTGGAATCCAGTTTGGCATTAGATCTAAGTAACCACCTTCCTTTCAAAATAAATGTGAAAATGAAATGTTTCATTTACAGGTCTTTCACTCCTGGTGTTTTGTTGCACAAGGCAGTAGTTTAATTTTTTTTCTCAGTGCTGGCTCAGGCGAGAAAAGCAATGTGCAGCTCACTGGCTGCACTGCTGTCTTTCCCGCCATTTTTAAAAACACATTTTAAAAAATGCTGGAGATGTGGCTCAGGCAAATCACACAGGGGTGGGCGGGGGGAGTGGGGGGGGGGGGGGGGGGCGGGGGGAGTGGGGGGGGGGGGCGGGTGGAGCCAGAGAAAGCTGATCGGTAGGAATCCCAAGATTGGGGCACCGTTTAAATAATGCGCCATTATATCTGATAAAAAAAAGGGACCTCACTTAACAGGGATCCCCTTACAACATAGCTCTCCAGAGGGCCTGCCCCTGGCAGTGCCATCCTGACAGTGCTGGGAGCAATGCCATGGTACCAGGAGGAAGTGCAGAGTGCTAGCGGGTATGTCGCAGGCATTGCTCTGGCTTGTCCCTCTCTCCCTAGGGGCTGTATTTACCTGTGCGACCCTGGCGGGTTCCCTTCGACAGCTTCACGTTTGTGAAAAGAGTTGGAAATCGCGCTAACATGATTTCACTTTGGCGAGCGGGGATTTCCAAAGGTGGGGGGACGATATAGCAGGGAAGTCCGCTAATTCTATTAAAATGTATGGAGATAAAAGGGGAGTGTCCTCGTTACGTTAACAAAAAGGAGTGGTGAAAATTGGAAAATGAGATCTCGCCGATAAAATTCTCGTTTGAGATTTTCCGCCCACATCACCATTTGCACTTGTGGCGGTCACGGGTGCAAATTTGAGGCCATAGTGTTTACCGTTACATTTTTTCTCTTTCAAAAACCTTCCATTGAAGATTGCTGTACATTAACCACATTTGCTTTTATTCATTCAACAATCATATTTTTTCTTATGCTCTTTGCTTCTTTCAGGATGGTTATGGGCCCGCTCTGCCTCATCCAGCATTTCTTCCCCACCGAACTGAATATCGTTCTGTCCGTCCATCTGGCACAGATTAGGTGGTGTTTGAAAACAAAGATTTTTCACAATAGAGCTCCATTTTATGTAACTCCTATGACTAACGTACAATCAAGACCAAAATTACCTAGCCATTTGCTGGCGGCGACATTCCTGGTGGCATGCAGTGCCAACAAACAGTGCCGCCCCCTGCCGAAAAACACATGAAAGAATCGAGCGCTCAATTTCTGGGGGCTTTCATAATCTTTTAATGAGTTATCTTGGCCATTTAAGCAGTTCCAGCAAATTCTTTCTGGTTAGTTCAGGAGACAGTAGTACCGGAGCAGCAGAAGCAACAGTAAAGACATGAGGAAGCTGTTCCATGAGCATTAAAGTGGAAATGAAGATGTTGTGTAGCTGTCACAGTCCATTGTCACCTGCTCCAGCTGGAATGGGAGCCCATGCTGAATGATGGCCATGCATTACCTATGGACATCAAGGTCATGACAACTACAAATTATTTTGCTTCTGGGTTATTCCAGGCAGCAAGAGGCAAAATGGTGCACATATGAAGAAGGATCAGCAGTTTAATCAAATACCTCATAGACACAGGAGCCAGCACAAGACCAGAAAGACCACAAATGGCCCATTGGTCATCAAAGTTAATGATGCTACAGTCTCCCATACATCATCACCCTAATAATAACCAACTGTCCTTAGGGAGGAGGTCCTCAGAATATTGAAGCAGCACTTCAGATGCTTGGATCTGTCAAAGGAATGGTCTGTCTAAAATGTGATGCATGTCGATGGCAGGGCACATCTTAGATAATTTCGCTGACAGTCGTGGATCTAGGAATTGGAGCAGCAGGAAGCCTTGCATGATCTTGATGAGAAGAGAAGGAGAAGATGGAGAACCTGCAAATCAGTACATCCTGCAGCAGGTGCAATCCGAGAACAGGAAATAAAAAAGAAATGCTCTTTATAACAGGTGATCACCCAACAATTCCATAAAATTGCTGCCTTTGATACCCATCGCCAATATTCTTCACTTACTCCTAGTCTAGTCTTGCCATCCAACCCAGATAAATTAAACACTACAGGGACATAAATACACCAAAGCACAGTGAAAGCTCTGCACCTCTTCAGTAAGCAATCAGTGGGAAAACTCTGCATTTCTCAATGAACCAATCTGTAGAAACTGGCAGTAATGTAAGCTTAATTTTCTTTGATAAAGTGAATAAGATCTATTGAGCTAAATAGTGACCCAGGTCACTATCTCGTTCAAATGTGCTTTCTCTAACTGTAGTTATTTGATGTTATGCTTCCTGTGTGGGTGTAGCATGGTTCGAAGAAAGTTATAGTTCTTGTAATGAGGACGTGGGGGATATTTATGTTGGAAAATCTCACACAGTATGGTCCCCAAAGGGAATGAGTTGCATATTGGTGCATCTGATGGAGCAAATCAGGTCCAGCTAACAGCTCTGTGGCCATTGGATACGAGTTTGACAATTACACAGAAGCACTCCCCTCTACAGTATGAGACATTTTATAGTTTGGATCTGTGTAGAGGTGTCACTGATTTATATCTGTGTAACAGGCTCTATTTATAATGCTTTATAATGTCCACTCCATGCTCTAGCTCAGGCTTCCAGTTTCTCCGACAGCTTTGATACGTTTCCCTGACTTCATGACCATCCTTACCCAATAAAGCACAATTAGTACTAATTGTAAATGGGCTCAAGTAATCAAACACAGAAAAACAGACAGAATTTAACGGACCCATTCGCCGCGGGCACAAATCCTGTTCTGGCTGTAAAATCCTGTGAGATGGCTACATTCATTCCTCCCCTGCCTCAGAATGTGACATCACGCTAGCGTGAATCACTGCTACTTTTCAAAAATGAAAACCGGTCATGATGATCACACCGGGGGTGCAGAGGTGAGTACAGCCCAAGGGTGGTGAGGGATGTGGCCAGGTAGTGCCCAGGCACCAGTCCCTGGAACTGCACCCTGGCACACTAGCACTTCTCCCTGGAAGACTGGCACTGCCCCTGGCAGATCAGACCCTGACATGGCTGACAATATAGTGAGCACTTGGTGATCAGTGTGGAGAGTAAGCTTTCTACCAGACATGGTGAGAATGGATGTTAATTTTTTTTATGTTGGGGGAAAATTACGTTATTCTGTAAAGAAGACTGTGTGTGTGGGTGTGTGTGAGTAAATGATTTAATTAAGCTGGAAAAAGATTAATGGAGATCTTTTGTCTGGACAAATTGAGGGAATGGGACGAAAGGTGCTAGCTGTATGCATTCCTGGTCAAGTGGTTTGTAAGTAAGTAGGCTAGGTTTAGAAATTTGAATGAGCAGATACCTCGGGATTTGTTGTTTCCAGCTGTTAGATTTCAAAGGAAATAAGAAAGGCTTTTACAGCTTGTAAAGGTTCCATAAGTAAATAAGGGAAAATTATTACATTTTATTTGGCCCGTAAGTGGGAGCCATAGGAAAATTTGAAATATTTTTATGTTTTGGAAAAGTTACGTTCAAATGAGTGCTGAAGGCAATGAAATCTGAAGTAAAAGTAGGAAAAAGTATTTTAGAGTTACTGTGGAGAGCTTAGGGATTGGCTGCATAAGGAAATTCTCTGGGACAGGAAGAGGTGAAATTTGAGTCAGCCACCCAGTCAAACCAGAAAGGCCTTGGGCTGAATTCGCTGATTTTCAAGCTATGTGTGGAGGATCTGTGGCGTTTTATGTCAAAATAATCGGCGGCGCCCCAGCACCGATCCTCCGACCGGTGAGGGACTAGTAGCTGGATCCATAGCCACGCATGCTCACAGCGATGACTTGCAGCGGCCACACCATACAACATGGTGCCGGCCGTGCGCGGACCCGACCTGCCAGATAGTGCCCGCCTGTACACCCCCTTGCCACCCCTCACCAATCCCCCCAGCCCTCGCCCGCCTGGCCAGCAACACGGCTCCTGCCCGATAGTGGCAGTGCTGGACACAGTCCGCAGACGCCACGCAGAGTTCCCGGCAGCTGAGATCATGAGTTCCCGCACGGTCAGGAACTCAGCCCATTGGGGTTGCACTGAGGCATCAGGGAGTATCTTATATTAACAGGAAGGGCTTCACACCCTGAACATTCAGATTGTGTACGGCCACTAACTTACAATTGTGCATGGGGGGGGGGGGGGGGGGGGGGGGTGCGTGCCTTCAGGAGGGTTGGGTTGTTCGGGGCAAGTAGCATTCCAGGTCCGGGATTGTCCCTAGGCCGGGTGGGAGTCTGGGTGTGAGCTGAGGGGCTTTGTGTCTGTGAGGCCTTGATGCCATCCTTGAAAATTGCGGAGTCCCATAGCAGGAGACAACCACAGCTGCAGCCAGTCTGCCCCACTTCCAGGACAGAGACATCCTGCAGCTTTTCTCCTGAAAGTCAATTTCACCCACTGACTGTGGGCAGCCTCTAGCTTCACAGCTGAAGGCTATTACAAATGAGGAATTAGCCTTGTTAGTTGTGATAGCACTTCACGCACCTGAACTCTCAAGTGCCTCCTCGAAGGCACAGATGCCATGTCTCAGAGGATGATTAGTGCACTGCATGTCCAACAATATTTGATGCCTGGTCAGTGTGCCTGTACTCTAGGAGTGAGTGTCAGTACCATAGATGCAGCTGCCAACAAAGAGCAGGGTTTCAGCACTGAGAACCCACTCGCGGCTGAAGGGTAAGTGTGTGGATGAGTGGAGTGCAGCTGAGCACGGCCTCTCTAATGATTCGAGCACAGGCTTGGGTTCTAGGGGCTCCTAATGTGGCCAGGAGTGAGTGTGCAGAGCAATGCCAGCACAGTTGACACGCTGGATGGCACGCTGAGAGAAGGCGGGACAGTCATGCTAAGTGTAGGAGGCTTGGGAAATTTGAGGGTCTCAGGATGGAAGACCAGACTGATAGTCAGTTGCTCTCCTTCTCTAATTCCTTCCAGATAAACAAATGTTTGCTGGTGTAGATCCCAAAGAGGCTGCCTTTGCGGTGCTTGTGGCAGTCGAGGTGGCTAGATGCCGTAGAAGGTAGCAATGCCATCACAGGAGCGGACATCACATGTGGAGGTGATGCCGCCCACCCTGAAGACCCGCTGCTCAACAGTCTGAGGAGGGGGGCCAGAATGTAAGGCCAGTAACAGCCCAAGGTGTAGAGGCATCATTGGTCTTTTCATGAGCTGACAGACAGTATATGCCATGATAGACTGTGTCTCAACAGAGAGACAGTGCAGTATCTGTGCCATGTCCTAGTGGATAAGGAGGACATCCGATCACATGAAGGTCAATGCAGCCCTAATATTCTATGCCACAGGATCATTTCAGGGCTCGACCGGGGATATTGCAGTCATCCACCCACAGGTATATCCAGGAGGTGACGTATACTCTGTATGCCCGGGCATCAGACTATATCACCTTCGAACTGAACCAGGCCCACCAAGATGCCCGGCTGCATGATTTGCCACCATCACCCAGATGGCCCAGGTCCAGTGGGCATTCGATGGCACACATGCCACCCAGGAGCACTTGGTCCTCAGGGAGTGTCCTATATTAACAGGAACGGGTTTCACTCTCTGAATATTCGTATTGGTGTGACAACCACCTTACAATCATGCACAGGACCGTGCATGACAGCTACATCCTGGGGAACTCATAGATCCACCCCAGGATGACGGGTTGGCTCATGTGGACATGGAATGCCCACTGAGGAAATCGCTATTGACGCTAGTGTGGCGGCCTGAAACCCAGGCGGAGACCCGATATAATGAGGCCCATGCTGCCACCTGTGCTGTCATTAAGCGGTGAATCGGGCTGCTCACGATGTGGTTCAGATATCAGGACTACTCTGGCGGTGCCCTGCAGTACACCCCGCAGAGGGTCTCATGGTTTATGATGGTCTGCTGTGCCCTCCACAATCTGGCACAGCAGCGGGGCGAAATGCTGGAGGAGGAGGAGCAGGAAGGACATGTGGTCTCGGCAGAGGAGGAGAGGGACCAGGAGGGCCTGGAGGACGATCCCGAGGAGGAGCCGGAGGACAGGCTGCAGCAAGGGTCTGAAATGCCAGGAGGAACAGGGAGGCCCAGATTTGTCAATGTCTTTGACATCTTTGTCCATCTCCACCTATCGCTGGTCCCCTATCCAGCCCCACCGTTTCACGCCCCCCCCCCCCACTACAATATAAATCTCACCCTATCTTCAGTTCTCTCCAGCTTTGACAAAGAGTCATCCAGACTCGAAATGTTGGCTCCCTTTCCTCTCCACGGATGCTGTCAGACCTGCTGAGATTGTCCAGGATTTACTGTTTTTGTTTCAGATTCCAGCATCTGCAGTAACTTGCTTTTATACCTGTGGTCGTATTGAGAATCAAATTGTGTGATCACCACTGATAACTGGTGCTCATGTTCTGCTTTGACCCTTCCATGGACAACAAAGTCATGAGCCAGTTGAGTGTCCTCTCAATGTTTGATACGATGGAAGAAACGGGCCTGGATTCTCTGATCCCGCGGCCAAGTTCTGACGCCGGTGTCAAAAGCGGTGCCAGCCACTCCGGCGTCAATGGGCCTCCAGTCCCAGGTATTCACTCCTTCCCAGGGGGCTATTACAGTGCCAGAGTGGTGTCCACTGCTCTAGCCGGCGCGCCATGGCCGGCACGGGTCACGCATGCGCGTGGGTTCCTGTCTCCGCGCCGGCTCCCGGGCAATACGGCCGAGCCCTACAGGGGCTCGGTGCGGAGGAACATAGACCCCCCACGGAAATAGCCTGCCAGCCGATTGGTAGGCCCCGATCGTGGGCCAGGCCACCGTGGAGGCATTCCCCCCCCCGGAGTCGGTTCCCCCCCCCCCCCCACCAGGACGACCCCCGCAGCTAGAACTCCGAGGTCCGGCCAGGTAGGACCATATGTAACCTACGCCGAGGGGACTCGGCCGAATTCGGCGGGTACTCGGTCCGTCTAGGCGCGGAGAATCACCGGGGGGGCACTCTCAATGGCCCCCAACCGGCGCGGCGCCGGTCCGCGGGCGACAGAGAATCGGCGGGCCGGCGTCGGAGTGGCATGGAGAGTCTCAGCAGGGAATCGGAGAATCCCGGCAACAATCTTTTGGAGTCTGCTCGGTGATGAACTTAGCCCATAGGGCATTCTGCAATAGTGCAACATACTTTCCTGACTAACAAAAGCTGTAAGACATTGGCTTTGACCTCCGTACCTTTGCAAAATGGTTCCACTTTAAGGATGAGTTACAGTTTTTCCCGAGAGCTGAATATGGCATTGTGAATCGCTGAGCACTTTCGCAATTTAGGCACAGTTTTGAAGGTATCGAACCATGATAAAGATCATGTTGACTCCATAACCCTTACTGGTTGGGCAAGTTGAGTCTTCAACCCTGAGTCTGGGGGTGCATATCTGTGAGCTTTTTAAATCAAACATGGCAAATATAATTTGGACTGCCAAGATCATGGGGCGGGATTTTGCAATAATGGGGCTATGTCCCCACGCCGGCGTGAAAACCGGCGCCAACCACTACGGCATCAACAGCCCCTGAAAGTGAGGAATTCTCCACTTTCTCGGTGGCTAGGTTGTCGCCGGAGTGGTTCCCGCAGCTTCAGCTGGCGCCGAAGGGCCGGCGTATTTCCGCGCATGCGCGGGGGTTCCCTTCTCTGCGCCGGCCCCTGGGCAATATGGTGGAGCCCTACAGGTGCCCGGCATGGAGGAAAGATGGCCCCCACGGAACCAGCCCGCCCGCAGATCAGTAGGCCCCGACCGTGGGCCAAGCCACCCTGGGGGCCCCCCCTGGGGTCAGATCCCCCCCCCTCCCCCCAGGATGGCCCCCGCACATTTACCTGCCAGCTCCCGTGCGTGAGGTGAGTAATCCACGCTGGCGGGACTGGGCAAAACTTGACGGCCACTCGGCCCATCAGGGCCCGGAGAATCACCGGAGGGGCCGCAGTCAACGGCCCCCGACCGGCGTGGCGGGAATCCCGCCGGCCTCTGTAAAATGGCGCCGGAGAATAGGGAAGCCGACGTTGGGGCGCCGGGGTGGGATTTGCGCCTCCCCCCCACCGGGATTCTCCGACCTGGCGCAGGGTTGGAGAATCCCGCCCATGGTTTCTTCCAAGATTTCATTTTCAGCTTCTAATGGGAGATTTTCCCTAATTCATGGAGTTTAAGTATTTTCAAAAACGTGGTCACAAATTAATTTTTGGTTAGTGTGCCAAATTTACATGTGAAAGCCAATTGTCAGAACTCTGCCATATCTTCTTTTATGGGCTCATAATCTCTGCTGGAATGTATATTGTTTAATAATCCCAATTTTCTTTCACCCAAAATATTTTTTCAAAGTGCTAATCACCTAGATGTTCAAATGTGAGCTGCTTGAATATTCACTAATCTTCTACTCTGAGACAATCTATGAGTATCATCTCCTTGTGGATTGGTGTTACATTTAGATTGTCCATCCCTGTTGTTACAGCACCTTGGGTAAGTACGTAGTCAATTCCAGCCCATAGACCCTGGGGAGTCCTAACTCAAGTGAATTAACCAATAATTTGCATTTTCCAAAGAACTTTAAACTCTTGACTGCTCCAATGAATTACAGACACGATATTCATAAGTAAGACATGAACAAACTATGTATTAATAACAAGAGGAAAATATGAATATATAAAGACATAACAAAACAATGGTCTACCAATCTACCTGTTCCCAAAACAGCAGCCACCACCCCCCTCCCACCCAGTCAGACACAAGACAGATACAAGGTAAGGGTTGGAGAGGATCAGAAATAAAATGGCCATTAAGGGAAAAAGGTTGAGGTGAATCTTCACTGCTGTGGTTGCGGCCTCTGGGAATAGATTTGCTCAAGGAATTCAGGTTGGTGCAGTTCTGTCTTTCCACCACCGAATGGAGCTAGGAACAGGGTGTTCCGTTCAGCGCAATTCCAATCGCCGGCTATCAGATGCTGCTGTGCACAGGATGTTCAGATCAGTGCAATTCTGCTCTTCTACCGGTAGATGGAGCTTCTGTCTTCCTGAAAAATTACCGTTTTTAACTGTGGAATTAACAGACATTCACGTGCCTGCTTTCTGTACAGAACTCTGGTGGTTTTATCACGAATGCTCTCACCATAAGCTTCGATTTTTAAAATAAATTTAGAGCACCCAATTATTTTTTTTCCAATTAAGGGGCAATTTAGCATGCCCAATCCACCTTACCAGCACATCTTTGGGTTGTGGGGGTGAAACTCAGGCAACCCATGGAAAATGTGCAAATTCCACACAGACAGTGACCCAGGGCCGGGATTCGAACCCGGGTCCTCGGCACCACAGTCCCAGTGCCACCCTGGTAAGCTTCATCTTTGTGCTCTTCCAAGCTCCTCAGACACAAAGTTAGAAGATTTCCGGCCTGTGGGAAAATGGCTTGCACTTTCACATTCAAGAGATCTCTTTCCTAGTTTTGATGGCTTTTAAACAAGAAAGTCTCTATAGATTTAGCTCGAATGCTGTTTGAAATCATCTGGCAAAGGGAGAGAAGAGAGAGAGAATCTTCAAGCTCCTTACTAGCTGGCTTCCTTCACAGAACTGAAACAAAAGATGGTACTCTTCAGAAGATCCACCTTCTTTCTGAAAATCTCAACAGGCTCCACCAATCACAGGCAGCGATAGGAGAAGGCTGAGAACTCTACATTCACCGATTGGCTGATATGTTTAAATGATCTTGATATGTTTTAATGAATGAGTCGCTCAGAACAGTTAGGAACACTGGATGACATTATTGAGCTGAAGGAAATGAATGCATAAAGAAATCAAAAGTGAACGCGAAGGCAATAATTCCAGGGTAATTACCAAAATTGTAGCTGATTGAAACAAATTATTCATTACCAATTAAATATTTTCTGTGAAGGATATTAATTCAATCAAAAGCAGTACCTCAGTCTCTGCTTCAGCATAGAAAACCCATAAAGTGCCAGTGTCATCAAATGACACAACGCAATTTGATTATTTACCAATATCTCAGTTACATGGAATTGCAACATTCCACGCATATTTATATATTGTGTCATCAAATTATATTAGTGAAAATGATTGAGAGTTAAAGTAAATTAATACAAGGCACATCAAACTATTTAATGAATGTAACACATGGCTTGGGAATTGTGAACATTTAGTTAGCTGTTGATTTGAGTTTGAAGAAATGAAAATTCTGGAATCCCAATGCAATGTTTTGAGACCAACAAGCTGGTTGCTGGCCTTACTCACCTAATACAAAAAATTGCTTCAATCTGAAAAGGACATAAGCATCTTCAAACATGACTCTGCAGATCACCTTGTTCAATTAAAGGCAGGACAAATACTACTTTTTAAGTTTGAGACTGAAGGTTACATGGATAAATATGGACATAAATGATCAAATATTGAAGAATATGTTAGATTATTAGAACTAAAAGCTGTTAGAACCATGTCAATGTCATAAGGAAAGCACAAACAATATCTGTGCATATCATCTCTGTTTGTAAGGAGTCTTAGGTCGCAGTATGACAGAAACTACACGTGTTGGTCTCAAAATGGATTTGCAAATTATATCACAAAATTTAAGAGATAAATTTTTATAGACGGTTACTTTAGAATCAGGAATTCAACCACAGCTTGCATGTCTACTGCACCTTTAAGGTGGAAAAATGCCCCCAAAAATATATCAAACAAGATTTGACACCGAGCCACAAAATGAGATATTAGCCCTGAATTTGTCACAGAAGGTTTTCTCACAGTGTACCCCATTAGTTAGATTACTCCCTCAACCTTGAATTCAAAAAAATTGGAGAACATAAGTTGCTGGAATAGCAATCTGGTAATTGGCAAGGCAAGACCAATTGAGTATTTGAGATCCTTGTGAGATTTACCCACCTCACCACGTCCCAAGTCGGACGCGACAAGGCTGATGGATCGCGCCCATTCATTTTGTCAGTAAAAGGGTTCTTATGATGTGAGGTGCTATATTTCCATTGTAAGTTTAATGTATATTGTGCAAACCCATCAATTTATCAAACTTCAGAAGGAGGTTGGTGGTGGAATCCAGTTTGCTCAAGGTAAAAGCCGGAAGCAGCAATTGGTGCAGATTTGCAATTCACTAATATTGCTTTCTCATCTCAAATTACTGGATATTTTACACACTGATAATACTGCATGCATTAGACGGCTGGCAATTTACCAGGAATGTCTGGACCATTAAGGTAGGCAATCTAAAGCTCCATCAACCAGAAAGTTGGAAGTAGTATCATAGAGAATGAAAGCAAGGTAGAGACAATTAATTTTTATGGAGAAAATTCTGGAACAGAGAGTCATGGCAGACGTAGGCACGGCAATGAAAATTGTTGATGCATGGAAGGCCAAAATTAGATAATTGCAAAAATCCTGCAGGACTGGAGATGATTGAAACCATGGAGTAATTGAACATGCGAATAAGGGGCGGCATGTGGCGCAGTGGTTGGCACTGGGACTGCTGCGCTGAGGACTTAGGTTCGAAACCCGGCCCTGGGTCACTGTCTGTGTGGAGTTTGCACATTTTCCCCATATCTGCGTGTGTTTAACCCCACAACCCAAACATGTGCAGCTTAGGTGGATTGGCCATGATAAATTGCCCCTTAGTGGAGAAAGAATAATTGGGTACTCTAAATTTTTTAAAAAGGAAATGAGAATAAGAATTTTAAATTTGAAGCATGGCCGGACTGGGAGCCAATATAGTTCGGTAAGCACAGAGTGCTGGGTGAACTGCGGTTTCCTCCCACAAGTCCCGAACGTTGTGTTGTTAGGTGATTTGGACATTCTGAATTCTCCCTCCGTGTACCCGAACAGGCGCCTCAGTGTGGTGGCTGGGGGCTTTTCACAGTAACTTCATTGTAGTGTTAATGTAAGCCTATTTGTGACAATAAAGATTGTTGTTACTGAACAGGACTTGATAGAGTTAGCAGAGATTTGGATAAGACAAAGATTGAAATGTTCCATTCGGTCCTGCCATTGGTGATTCCGCGGCAGAGGGTGTGAGCAATGGGAAAACCTATTGACAGTGGTGTGGTGTTGGGTGCTCTGAGGTACAGACAGACCAACACGGTTGCGATTGGTACAACGCAGTTTTATTCCAACTAGTTATTTACACATCTGTCTTGGTACTCAGCACGTGGTGAAAGTGTGAGTGTCTTGTTAATGAGGTCCTGGCCTTGTCCTGTCTCCAGATGGACTGGCCACCAGGTGTCGTGTTTCTTGTCTTACACTGTGTCTGCTCTTGTCTGTGATTGGCTGTCGTGTTGTGTGTGCTAATTGGTCTGTTGGTCTGTCTATCATGATGTGTGTGTTGTGATGTGTGTTTGAATATCATGACAAGTGGCGGGACCGGATGATTCTGCCGCTAGCCAATGATGGGCCGCTGCCTCAGAAGACGCCATGGGGGCCGAGGCAGAAATTCCCACACAAATTTTATGACAGCTAAAATAAGATAGGTGGCCAACTAAAAAATCATCGTAATAGTCATGTCTGGAGGTAACAGAAATTCTTGGCAGATAAAACAGGCTGAGGCACCCACAAATTACACAAGCAACAATCATTTCTTTTATTAAAATTGATTCTTCTACTTCTGCTTGGACACCATATTAAATAAATAGCAGCATCAAAATTAGCCACAAAGCATTATTAAAAGTGAAATAACCTGCCAAAGGAACAAATTTAATACATCTCATGAGTATCTTAGTTAGAGACTATTACTTCCAAACCATGGGGGTGATTTTGCATCCGTTTTAGCCATCAACGTGAGCGGTGATGCAGGCGCAAAATATCTTGAGAGTTGGGAAACGCAATTCTCACCGGCGAGATCGCAATTCCCAAGTTTTCACGCTTCCTCACCAATGAGGTGACGAGGTTCCTGCTCACAAAGGGCAAGAATCTCACTGTAATAAATTTAATCACATTTACATAAAATTCGCCAGCTCCCGCCACACGTTCCCCATGCACTGATTCATACTAAGCAGACGTGACATCACATCAACTAGGTTTACAACAGCTATTTAAAAGCTTGAATCAGTTGAGGGGATACAAAAGTAAGTTTCGCCCCCGAGTGGAAAGGGACGTGCCCAGGTGGTGCCCTGGCACTGCTGTCCCTCTGAGAGGCCCCATGGAGGGGGGGATGTCCCCCATGTGTATGGGAGGAAGGGCTGATGCCAGTGAGGGGGGGCAATTGCCGCCAGGATTGCCGTTCTGGGAGGTACATTGGGGAAAGGGGGGTGGAGTGCCCCTGATTCTGCAGTGCTGGGGGGAGATGGGGGATATTGTCCCCAGGCAGCCGTACTGGAGGGGGGTGTCACCGTGATGTTGGTGTTTTGGGGAGGTTTGCCCCAATGCTTATGAGGAGGGTCTTCCATGTCCGGGTATGGAGGGGGGAATGGAGGACATTTACTTTGTGAGCTGATCAAGATGCCCTTTAAAGATGACGTTCTGATCTTTTTGGAGCCGACCTTGCTGGCTCTATCGCCCTGCCCTGCCAGACTAACAGCATAAGCCGCGCCCACTCATTTTATTTTCTCAGAGTGCTTGAAAATCGGTCCGGAAAACTCAGCTGTGCAGCTGGAGAGCTACACACCAGTCTTCAGTTCGAGTCTGATACTGAAAAATATGGGAAAATGCCACTCCATAATTCTATTTCAGCAGACTCCGCCACCATGTTTTGGCTTTTAACACCTTAATGAAACAAATTGAGATGGTCCACACAAAATAAGCAAGTAGTCACTGTCATGATATTCAGATGGAACATCACAGCACATACATACACACATAATGATGGACAGATCAACGGACCAATCAACACACAAAACACGACAGCCAATCACGGACAAGAGCATACACAGTACAAAGCAGGGAACACGACACTTCCTGGGCACTCGAGCAGGAGAAGGCTCAGGGCACAGACCTCATTGCCAGCCACTCAGAGGTTCACCATGTGCTGAATACCAGAGTTTGATATGTTAATAGTTGATTGAAATAAAACTGCGTTGTACCATTCGCAACCGTGTTGGTTCGTCTGTGTATCAGAGTACCCAACACTTCATGATACCAAGAATGATTTGACATGTACCCACAAATCTGCCATCCTGCGTCATGGACACCGTCAACACACCACAGCCGCTGCAAGTCGCTGGGAACCTCGGCGTAAATTGGAAGCTGTTCAAGCAGCGCTTCCAGCTCTTTCTGGAAGCCAACGAAAGAGAGAGCGCCTCGGATACCAGAAAGATTGCCATCCTCCTCACCACCGCAGGGCAGCACGCCATCCATGTCGACAACTCCCTGGTGTTCGCGGAAGGCGATGACAAATCCAAATACAAGACGGTCCTTCTCACGCTCGACCAACACTTTAACGTCGAGGTCAACGAAAGCTTCGAGAGATATGTCTTCCAGCAGCCCCTGCAAAGTAAGGAGGAGCTCTTTCAGTCATTCCTTACCCATCTCCGCATCCTCGCGCAGTCCTGCGGTTACGACACCACCTCAGACTATATGATTCGGGACCAGATCGTTTTTGGGGTCGCCTCGGGCACCCTACGCCAGCAGCTTTTAAAAATAAAAGGCCTCACCTTAGCCTCCGCAATCGAAGCCTGTGTCCTGCACGAAAACGCGACTAGCCGCTATGCACAATTTCAGGCGACCGAATCGGCGCGGTGGGGGTCCTACGTGGCCGGATCGGTGAGCCAGGTGCCCCACGAAGCCGAACGGGTCCATGCGATCGAGTTCCTCCCGGCCCGCGGCCCAGACGACGTCGGTCATTTCGCGCGCTTTTCGGAGCCTCCCGCGCTTGTGCACGCCATAACCTATGGCAACATTGAGGGCTTTGATGCGCGTGCGCATGCACAGTGGCGCAACGAACGTCATGACGTCACGACGTGCGGCAACTGTGGAGCTGCACATTTAAAGCGGCAATGTCCCGCAAGAACCCGACAATGCCTACTCTGTGGCAAGGTGGGCCACTACGCTACGTACTGTCGAGTAGCTCAACCTGTCGATCTTCCACATCTCCGACAACCTCACAGGGACGTGCGGACCATTCAGCCTCCCCATTACGAATCTTGACCAGATGACATCCAGACCGGTGACACAGATGACCGAGACGCCTTCCGTGTTGCGGTCATTGATGAAAACCGAGTCAACACGATCAATCCGGGTGATGAATGGTGTGCCACCCTGACAGTCAACCGATCGCCGATAACTTTCCGCCTGGACACTGGCGGCTCCGCCAACCTCATAGCATGGTCAGCCTTCTACGCCATGAAGGACAGACCACAAATTCGGCCGTCCCGGTGCAGGATGGTCGACTACAACGGGAACGTTATCCCGGCTATGGGATCCTGCCAGCTCCAGGTGACACACAACACACACACGGCCACACTCTCATTCGAGATAGTCGGCTCATCGAAGGACTCCCTGCTAGGCGCACAGGCTCTCCACCTCGTGCAACGAGTCCACTCTCTCTCTCCAGACGGAACGTCTGACTTCCCGGATGCAGAGTTTAACGCACAGCTCCAATCGCTCCTCGGCCACAACCAGGAGGCATTCGAGGGCATGGGAACACTGCCACACACCCCGGTCATTCACGCACCTCGCAGGGTCCCTGCGCCACTCAAAGACCGCCTCAAACAGCAGCTGCAGGATCTCCAGGACCAAAGGGTCCTATCCATGGTCACGGAGCCCACGCCGTGGGTCAGCTCCATGGTGTGTGTCAAGAAGCCCTCCAGCGAGCTCCGGATCTGTATTGACCCAAAAGACCTCAATAACAATATTATGAGAGAACATTACCCCATATCCAAACGGGAAGAGATCACGAGTGAAATGGCCCAGGCGAAAATATTTACCAAACTGGATGCCTCTAAAGGCTTTTGGCAGATCCAACTAGATCCGTCCAGCCGAAAGCTGTACACTTTCAACCCCCTTTCAGCAGGTTCTGCTGCAACCTATGCCATTTGGCATCATCTCGGCATCCGAGGTCTTTCATAGGATCATGGAGCAGATGATGGAAGGTATCGAAGGGGTGCGCGTCTACGTGGACGACGTCATCATCTGGTCCACCACACCACAGGTTCCTGGGGGACCACATTTCCCGGTCAGGGGTCCGTCCGGATGCAGACAAGGTGAGCGCCATCACAGCCATGCCGCAGCCGGCAGACAAGTAAGCAGTACTACGCTTCCTAGGCATGGTCAACTTCCTGGGGAAGTTCATTCCCAACCTTGCCTCCCACACGACAGCTCTGCGCCACCTCGTCAAAAAGTCCACGTAGTTTCAGTTGCAGCACACACACCAGCAGGAATGGGAGGAGCTCAAACTCAAGTTCACCACTGCACCGGAACTGGCGTTTTTCGACACGTCTCGTGCCACTAAAATCTCGACTGATGCCAGGCAGTCCGGCATTGGGTCAGTGCTCCTGCAGCGGGATGACACTGCGTCATGGGTCCCGGTCGCCTATGCCTCGTGGGCCATGACCCCCACAGAGCAGCGCTACGCGCAGATCGAAAAAGAGTGCCTGGGCTTGCTAACCGGTTTAGACAAGTTCCATGATTATGTGGATGGTCTTCCCCAGTTCACTGTTGAAACTGACAACCACCCCCTGGTCAGCATCATAAACAAGGACCTGAACGAGATGACCCCTCGCCTCCAGCGCTTCCTACTTAAACTCAGGAGGTATGACTTCCAACTGGCCTACACCCCAGGGAAGGACCTTATCATTGCGGATGCCCTATCGAGAACAGTGAGCACACTGCCAGATTCGGAGGGGTTCGTATGTCAGGTCGAGGCGCAGGTGGCCTTCACATCGGCAAATCTGCCAGCTGGCGACTCCAGTCTGGCCCGTATTTACAGAGAGACTGCGGCCGATCCCCTTCTACAACGTGTGATGCGCCACATGACGGGAGGGTGGCTCAAAGGGCAGTGCCCGCAGTTCTACAATGTCCAAGACGACTTGGCCGTCATTGACGGTGTCCTTCTGAAGCTGGACTGGATTGTGATTCCGCACAGCATGCACAAGCTGGTTCTCGACCAACTACACGAAGGCCACCTGGGTGTCGAGAAGTGCAGAAGGAGGGCCCGAGAGGCGGTATACTGGCCGGGCATCAGTGACGATATTGCCAATATGGTGCTCACCTGCCCAACCTGCCAAAGGTTTCAGCCGGCGCAACCTCCTGAAACGCTTCTGCCCCATGAGCTGGTGACGTCCCCATGGGCGAAGGTGGGTGTGGACCTCTTTCACGCGCTCGGCAGGGACTATGTCATCATCGTTGACTACTTCTCCAACTACCCGGAGGTCATACTACCCGGAGGTCATACGCCTACACGATTTGACGTCGTCCGCTGTCATAAGGGCCTGCAAAGACACCTTCACTCGCATTCCGATGACGGTCATGTCGGGCAATGGGCCCTGTTTCGCCAACCAGGAATGGTCATCGTTTGCTGCCTCGTATGACTTCACACACGTGACGTCTAGCCCTCTGCACCCCCAGTCCAACGGAAAGGCGGAGAAGGGCGTTCACATTGTCAAGCGGCTCCTCTGTAAGGCTGCTGCCGGATCAGATTTCTGCCTCGCCCTGCTGGCCTATCGCTCGGCCCCACTAGCCACTGGTCTCTCACGAGCCCAGCTGTTGATGGGTCGCGCCCTCAGGACTACTGTGCCTCCCATTCTGGCGCCCACAATCGACCATGCTCCGGTACTGCACAGGATTCAACTGCAGCGCGGTTGCCAGAAGAGGTCATATGACACACGGGCAACTGATCTTCCCGCCCTGGCCCCTGGAGACGAAGTCCGCATCCACCTACCAGAAGGTGGCTGGTCAGCACCTGCCGAAGTTCTCCGACGCGTGGCTCCCCGCTCGTTCCTGGTTCGCATGCCTGATGGATCCGTTCGTAGGTGCAATCGCCGGGCTCTTCACCTGCTTCCACGCTTGCTACGAGACCTTACACCGACACCGTGCCCTCCTGTTGTTCCTGATTTTGACTTCATGGAGCTGCCTGCTACCATGCCCCTTCCGTCCTCGCCCGTGGCCAGGCCCGTTCCTCAGCCGGTGGTTCCAGACCTACCCTTGAGGCGGTCAACCCGAATTTGGCGCCCACCTACTAGACTGGACTTATGATACTGTTTATACATTGAACTCATGCAACCACTTTGTTCATATGTTTATGTTCTTATCGTTACAGGAGTTCGTTTTATCGTTCAACATTTCCCCGTTCTTTGTTTATGGTACAACCTCGTTGTTATGTCACACCCGACATCGCCCCTTGTATATAGTTAAGCCCCATGTACATGCTATAAATATTGCACACACACACATTTAGCTACACTCAGTACACATCTTTATTTATAAACATGTAGGCACATGCTCCTGTAAAAAAGGGGGGATGTCATGATATTCAGATGGAACATCTCAGCACATACATACACACATAATGAAACTGTGTTGTACCATTCGCAACCGTGTTGGTTCGTCTGTGTATCAGAGTACCCAACACTTCAGTCATCTATAGCAATAGATATTTGTAACACTTAAGTTAGAGAGAAACAAATCACACTTTAAGACAATAGCAAGTATATTTTTCAGCTTTTTAAAAAGGTTTTTGAATCATAAGATTATGCTTCATGCAATTAATCTGATTTAAATTTGATTAAATCTGGAATGTTTTCTAATATGCTGCCTGATTCATGCACCCCTCTCAAATCTTGTAAATACAAATGGGTATTGCTGACTGAGTCAAGGGATTCTATCAAGTTATGCTGAATGAAATTTTTTATTTCATCAAAGTCAATTTGAATGTATTCCGTAAAGGGGAGGTAAACTGCCAGATTATCACCAGGTTATGAAAATGAACATCCGCCCAATTGTTTCACAGGCTTCTCTATTTTTGTTTCGGTAATAGATTGTGTACATTTTGTCTTGTATAAATGTTAGCGTATTGTAGAGCATCTCAGATGAGCAGGCTATGACATTGTTGAAAAGATTTTAGAATCATCTGTCAAGTGAGATTTTCATTTTTTCACATCAGAAAAATGAGTCTCGCAATGTTTTCCCTGGAAATCCCCAGGGTTGAGAACTGTGACAGCTGTCCGGAGAGGGGAGGAAGTAGGCCCGAGGGGTTCAGCAGAGGAGTTTAGTGGTGGGAGGAGTGTGGCCGGGAGTTGACGGCGAGGGGGTGAATTGGGAGTGGCAGCAATCAGGAGGGAGGTTGAATATGAGTTCAGGAAAACTCTCTTGTTCTTCCCGACTCGACAGGTAAGCAAGTTGCTCACCTTTTTTGTATGAAGTCCATGGTCCTTTGTTCTTTATGGTCATCCCAGGATGATGCTGGCTGCTTCAGAGGGATTTTGGACAGGGGCCTGAAACAGGCACTTGGTTCCTTATTTGAATATTTAAAAGGCCCTGGGCGGGATTTTTTGACCCCGCGCCGGGTCGGAGAATCGGCGGGGGGGGGGGGGGGGGGGGGTCGCGAATCATGCGACGCTGCTCCGATGCCGGTCTGCTGATTCTCCGACAACCTGAGAATCAGCGCCAATGGCGCCGGCGCAGTCGGCACAGTGCCGGTCGGGGGGAGTTCAGCTGAGTCCCGCCGGCGTTGTTCTCGTGTGGTCCTTCCCGGCGGGACCTCGGCGTTCTGGCTGTGGGGGGGGTGTGGCCTGGTCGGGGGGAGAGGGGATCCGAATCTGGGGGGGCGGGGGGGGGGGGCGGGGGTGCCTGGCCCACGATAGGGGCCTACTGATCGGCGGGCGGGCTTATCCCGGTGAGGGTCTATGTTCCTCCGCGCCAGGCCCCTGGCGGTCTCTGCCATGTTGCGTCGGAGCCGGCGTGGAAAGGGCAACCCATGCGCATGCGTAAACTTGCGCCAGCCGTGGCACGCATGCACGAACCTGTGCCGGCACCCGTATCGGCAGCTGGAGCAGCGTGAGGCTCTCCAGTGCCGTGCTGGCCCCCTGTGCAGCACAGGATCGCTGATCCTAGGGGCCAGATGACGCCGTTGTAAAACGCACGGCGTATACGACGGAGTCAACACTTAGCCCCAGGATCGGCATGAACAAAGAATGCCTCGTTTCTCCGTATCACATTATGGCAGATGATTCACTCATGTATGGAAATACATGGCACATTCTCTAAGCAATAAGACCATAAGACCATAAGACATCGGAGCAGAATTAGGCCACTTTGCCCATCGAGTCTGCTCCGCCACTCAATCATGGCTGATATTTTCTCATCCCTATTCTCCTGCCTTCTCCCCATAACCCCTGATCCCCTTATTGATCAAGAACCTATTTATCTCTGTCTTAAAGACACTCAGTGAATTAGCCTCCACAGCCTTCTGCGGCAGAGTTCCACAGGTTCACCACCCTTTGGCTGAAGAAACTCCTCCTCAGCTCTGTTTTAAAGGATCGTCCCTTTAGTCTGAGATGGTGTCCTCTGGTTCTAGTTTTTCCTCCAACTGGAAACATCCTCTCCACGCCCACTCTATCCAGGCCTCGCAGTATCTTGTACATTTCAATAAGATCCCCTCTCATCCTTCTAAACTCCAACGAGTACAGACCCAGAGTCCTCAAACATTCCTCATACGACAAGTTCTTCATTCCAGGGATCATTCTTGTGAACCTCCTCTGGACCCTTTCCAAGGCAGCACATCCTTCCTTAGATATGGGGCCCAAAGCTTCTCATAATACTCCAAATGGGGTCTGACCAAAGTCTTATAAAGCCTCAGAAGTACATCCCTGGTCTTGTATTCTAGCCCTCTTGACATGAATGCTAACATTGCATTTGCCTTCTTCACTGCCAACTGAACCTGCACATTAACCTTAAGAGAATCGTGAACAAGGACTCCCAAATCCCTTTGTGCTTCTGCTTTCCGAAGCATTTCCCCATTTCGAAAATAGTCTATGCCTAAATTCCTCATTCCAAAGTGCATAACCTCACACTTTTCAACATTGTATTTCATTTGGCACTTCATTGCCATTGCCCACTCTCCTAGCATGTCCAAGTCCTTCTGCAGCCCCTTGCTTCCTCAATACTACCTGTCCCTTTAGAGATCTTTGTATCATCTGCAAACTTAACAACAGTGCCTTCAATACCTTCTTCCAGATCCTTAATGTATATTGTAAAAAGTTGTTGTCCCAGCACCGACCCCTGAGGCACACCACTAGTCACCGGCTGCCATCCTGAAAAAGACCCTTTATCCCCACTCTCTGCCTTCTGCCAGTCAGCCAATCCTCTATCCATGCCAGGATCTTACCCTGAACACCATTAGCTTTTAACTTATTTAACAGTCTCCTTTGCGGCACCTTGTCAAAGGTCTTCTGGAACTCTAAATAAATCATGTCCACTGGTTCTCCTTTGTCTAACTTGCTTGTTATCTCCTCAAAGAACTCTAACACATTTGTCAGACACGACCTCCCTTTGACAAAGCCGTGCTGACTCAGTCCTAGTTTTACCATGCACTTCCAAGTACTCCGCGATCTCATCTTTAATAACAGACTCTAAAATCTTACCAACGACCGAAGTCAAGCTAACGGCCTATAATTTCCCATTTTCTGCCTCCCTCCCTTCTTAAACAGTGGTGTTACATTAGCCACCTTCCAGTCCTCCGGGACCCTTCCTGCCTCCAGTGTTAGAGCCTTCATAGTCCAAGTATTAGTCCAAGTAGCAAAGTAGCACTTGAAATTTGGGCACTTCATGAAACCTTTTTGAGGCCATTATCTTGGAATGGAATTTTCTCATTTCTGAGCTCCAATCTTCAAGCAGCCACAACATCATAAAAAGTTAAATAACGGTCTTTATAATCTACCTTATTAAGTCTTAAATAGCAAACAGAAATGATATAAGTATTTAAATGAACTATTAAAAATTATACATAAAATATGGAAAAGAGTACTGAACGTTAACTGGTAAATATTCTTAAATACCAATGCGTTAAATACTAATTTCTAGCCTTTATGAAATAAACATTACCTGACAAATATTATGTATTAAACTATTGATATTAAGTATTGAGATGCAAAAATCATCCAAAAACATTCCATTAAAGCCCTTCAGTGTTCAGATTATAAATTAATACAGCCCTCAACTACAGCTGGAACTGCTGAATTATCTCTTTTACTCATCTGGGTCTTGTAAATCTTTTACTGACATGACTTTTACTCTCTTGGTCTTTCAGCAAACGCCCTTCCGATTTATTATGGCTTGGATTTCCCAGCTGATCTCAAAGAAAGCTGCTGACATAGATTTAGCAGAATCTGTGGAATAAATGTTGCATATGGTGGGCGCCATTCTCCCATGCCGCGCCGTACTGGAGAATCGATGTTTGCGCCATTTTTTCCGCACGATGCCGGTCCGACGCCGTCCCGCCATTCTCCCAACCGGCGGGAACAGCTGAGTCATGGTCTGCGCCGCGCACGTCGGAGAAACCGCGGAGAGGGCAATCGAGGCGCTTCGCACAGGCCCCTGCTTTTCTCCGGCACGGATGGGCCGAAGTCCCGACAGCGTGACCCCAGGTCACGCTGTCGCCGTTCACCCCTGCAAAATAAAATCGTCAGCCAGCAGAAGCGGAAGAGGGAGGTAAGTAGGCGCGCCCATCCCGGCAAACCAGGAAGTAGCGTCTGCAGCCAGTGATATGGGGGGAAGGGGGGGGAGGTGAAGCGGGGGGAAGGGGAGGTGAAGCGGGGGAAGGGGGGTGGGGAAGGGGGGAATGGGGAATGAGGGGGGGAGGGGGAAAGGGGAGAAGGTGAGGGGGAAGGGGAGCGGGGAAGGGGGGGAGGAGGAGGGGAGGGGAGAAGGGGAGCGGGGGAGGGGGGAAGGGGAGCGGGGGGAGGGGGGAAGGGGAGCGGGGGGAGGGGGGAAGGGGAGCGGGGGGAGGGGGGAAGGGGAGCGGGGAAGGGGGAGGGGGAGGGGGAGGAGGAGGGGGGAGGGGGAATGGGGGAAGGGAAGGGGGAGTGGGGGAGGGAGGGGGGTGGGGGAGGAGGAGGGGAGGGGGAGGAGGAGGGGGGAGGGGGAGTGCGGGAGGAGGAGGGGGAGTGGGGGGGGAGGGAGGAGTGGGGGGAGGGAAGGAGGAGGGGGAGGAGGAGGGGAGGGGAGTAGGGGGAGGAGGATGGGGAGGGGGTAAGGGGAGGGGAGTAGGGGAGGAGGATGGGGAGGGGAGTAGTGGAGGGGGGAAGGGGAGGGGAGTAGTGGAGGGGGGAAGGGGAGGGGGAGGGAGAGGGGAGGGAGGGGGAGGGAGGGGGAGAGGGGAGGGAGGGGGAGAGGGGAGGGAGGGGGAGGGGGGAAGTCGGGTGGTGGGGGAGGGTGGGTGGTGGGGGTGGAGGAGTGGGGGGAGAAGGAGGGAGGGAGTGGGGGAGTGGGACAGACGACGACAAGGCCAACGAGGATGGGTTGTGTGAGGGAGTGCACAGAAGGGGGAAATGGGGTTGGGGACGGTGGCGGTGTTGTGGTCCTGGGAAGGGGAACGGAAGAAGGAGCGTGGAAATGATCCCACCATCCTGCCGGGTTGGGTGGGGGCCCAACTAACGGTTGGCCGCGGGACGGAGAACCCCTCCTGGAGTGCGGCGGCAGGAGGGTGGCGAAGACATCGTACCAAACCGGCGCCATGAAGGGGTCTGTCTGCTGGCCGAGCGATGCGGAGGCACGGGTTGAGCGGTGCGGGAAACGGATACCGTGGTGGGTGGGACGGTGCATGT